>NC_141693.1:251859772-252447272 GCF_964263255.1 Lissotriton vulgaris | reverse complement strand
CATGGGGAGCAACCGGGCCATGCTGGGGTGCTGTTGATCTTGACAACCTCCATGCATTTGTTTTTGCCACACCTAATTGCACCTCAACATGGCGCTAACACGTTGGGTGTGCAATCATAACAGAGACACCCATTTCCTGCTCGGCGTTCCTTCTGTGAGTCACCATCGGCCACGACAAACCCTCCGCCGCTCACTTGCAGGCTAAAATGGAGCGCAACTCCCCAATCCCCTACTACGGCTCCCCAGGGATCCTTGACTGCTCCACTGGACCGCCCTGGCCTGTCCTCAAACCCCGATAGCACTGATACCGTCCTTCAGGCTATTCAAGCCTCATTTTGTGCTCAAAACTAAAAACGGTGAGATGGGCATAGAGGTCTCCTTTTTGCGCCAGGAACTCAGAAGAGTGATAGACAGAGTTACGGAGATGGAGAGTTGAATGTGGGAGTTGGAGGGCACCGTCAAGGAACTCAAGTCCACATTCCATCGCCTTTTGATGACACCTGCAGAATTGGAGGCCCAGGCGGAGGATTCCAAAGGGTGGACATGATGCTAGAACATGTGCTTTGTAGAATCCCTTGAAAGTTCCGAGGGACAATCCTCTGAACACTTCTTGAGATATGGCTGACCTGGCTACAGGCCTCCTCTCTGTCTACTTGCTTTGTGGTGGAGAGGGCACACCGCTCCCTGGTTCGGCAGCCCCCTTCCGGGGCTCCTCCTAATCCCTTGATAGCCAAATTCCTGAATTATCGGGGTCGGGAGATTATTCTTTGGGAGGCCCACAAGGCGAACAACCTCCATTTTCAAGGTACCCATGTGATGATCATCCCAGGCTACACCTGTGTGGTGATGCAACAGCGCAGGACATATGATAACGTCAAGCAATGGCACCGCTCTATGGGACTGCATTACATGCTCCTCTTCCTCGCATGCCACAAGGTACTCCATGACTCAAAATCTTGTTTTTTTTATTCCCAAGAGGAGGCCCTCTCATGGTCTACCGAATAGCTTCCCTTGAAATGCACCATTTTGGCCCGTGGGGCACCTTGGACCCCCCAGGAAACGCACAAGGTGAACATGCTGCGACCATAAACACACCTCAAGTCACCCTTCCCCCGACCTCCAGGGTACCCCACTGCGACACCCGCTTCCCACCATCCTGCTTCACGCTCCTCATCCACCGGCCCAGCTGACAACTGGGCTCTCCTGGGGGATGTTTGATCTGCCCCTATGACTCTACCCAACCATATGCACATGACTGCCGCCAGCACCACTATATCCTTATACCAGCTCCGGTTTGATTGGGACAGAGTGAGATGTTGTTTGTTTTGTTTTCCACCTAGTTACTAGTTATTGTTTGTTTGTAAGGGTGACAGACGCTTAGGGGGTGGAAGTGAGGCTGTGAGGAGTTTCATTGGGGTGTTTTCAAGGCTTGATGATATTTAGTTTTCTTATTGTATTGTCTTTCATTTCAGTTTATCGTTGCACTTTAGCCCACCTTTTCTTGCTTACCCCTTTTTCTTGCACTCCCATGACATACAGTGATAAACTGTTCACCACTGTCTCCTGGAATGTAAACGGCCTCAAACACAAAATGAAGCATGGGACTTTCTTTCAGTACCTTAAACGTCACTTTCCACTAGTGGTACTCCGTCACTCACCTCAATGGTAACTACCGCCATGTGCTACAACGGAGGGGGCTACACCCGGGTCTAACATGCTGAGTACACAGCCAGCTCCTTGGGCACTGCCATTCTCCTTCACAAATGACTACCACTACTTGTAACACCCTCACGCTGCGATGCCCTCGGCTGCTTTTTTCTGGTGGAGAGTGACATGGAGGGTGTTCACTGGACCCTTGCTTCCATTTAAGCCCCCCATTCTAGTGTCTTCTACATTAAAGGCCCTTGCTCCCCCACTCCTACAATCACTTCCCGGTCTACTCTCTTGCGAGGGGGGGTCTTTAACTCCATGATGGTTCGGCAGCTCGACTCTAGAGACGTATCTGCTCATAGTATATACAACCTAGCCACTATTGTCACCTCACCTCGTTGGCCCTCTCTGACTCCTGGCGCCTGCTTCATGCCAAGGCCAAAAAACTACATTTTCTACCCTCAACCTCATAAGTCTCACGCTAGGCTTGACTATCCCTTTAAACTATCCACTGACAACGTCACACTGATTGATGCTTGTATCCTCCCATGTGCACTCCTCTACCATGCCCCTACTGTAGGAGAGTAGGGTCTGCAATCCTATGGTCACCCCCGATTTGTTTGCTTTTTTGCCTCACTGGTTTACGACTTTCCCTGGCTGTGGGCCTGCTAATCAGACCCACAGACTAGCTGTTCTCTCTCTAAATTGACAACCATGTACCTTAGGTGCATTTACCAATTGGTACTGGGCCACCTTATCAGTCCCTGTACAGCATACCTTAGGTATCCAGGGCATAGGTGTACCCAGGGCCTACCAGGGGCTGAAGCATGTATTATGCCACCCCTGGCTGGCCATCTAAACAGACACAACTGGCTGCACGACAGCTAGGGCAAGGTGGTGTAATCACCCTTTGCTTTAGATTTAGTTCCCTATATCTAAACCTAAAATGGACACATATATTCCTATCAGTCACTCCTATGGCAGGCCTTATCAATCCTGAAGGCAGAGTGCTTGGAATTATGTGAGATGGTGCTCTGGCATGAGCGGAGCCCGTTTGCAGCTTGCGGAACCAAGTCCTAATAGCTGTTCCATGATAACGCATACCATATACTCTTAAGTGCCTTATAATCCTCGCGGTTATTTGCTAACCTTGGTATTGCATTATCAATGTCGAGTAAGGTGTCATACGAATTGGGGGGGCGCTAGAGGGCGCACTGCGGAATGGCTGGCTGCTAAGTCGGCTCCGCCGGACGAGCGCGTTTCCTCGGACCCCTTGGCCCTAAATCCGCCCCGATTCCCACACAAATCAGCAGAATGGACGGCTGATAGTCTCAACTCCGCAATGTGGGGAAGTCGGCTAGAAGAAGTACAGCACGCCGAAGAAATCAGCAAATTACCTCACGGCGCTGAAAGGCTGACCAAAATGGCGGCGCGCGGCCGTGGCGACCGCAGCTGAAACCGAGCGATGTCGCCCTCGGACGACCACAGGGCTATCCTCATCCCAACGCGCTAGCTGTGGGGAACAAGAACCGGCGAAAATCAGGTACGATGTGCCTGTCCTGCAAGTAGATCTTACAGCGGACTATGTGCGTTCCAAGACGGCCAAAATGGCGGCGGCGGTGAAACGCAAAATCGGCGACCCTGCTCCAGACGCTGCCGGCTCCCCGTTTTAATACACCAGCGTGAAACCAGGTACGGGAACGCTACACTGCGCGGCTGCAGAGGTGGAAAAGGGAGAGAGGCGGCTGGGGGCGCACCGGGGAATGTGCGGAGGTACGAGGCTTCTCATCGCTGCTACGCGCCGCACCTGAAGGCGCGAACCAGACCCGCCATCACTCACGGGACCGCTTCACACGGACAGGGAGATACAGAGGCACGGTAAAAATCCCACAACGCATGCAATATCACAGGACACTCCTGCGCAGCGCACTGAGCTAACCTGTACCAGTATGTGGCTGAGTGGACAGTCTAATGAGTAGATCCTCAACGCAGGGGGCGGTTGGTGCACAGTTGCGACGCACACGGACAACGACCAAGCCAGCAGCCCCAACGAGCCCGCAAGTCGCTAGCCCAGCTGAATCCCCGGGTAAGATGGGGAAGCCTGACAAGCAGCAATCGAAACTGCCCTTTGAGGCGAGAAAGCAAACGGCGAAAACGGGAGCTGCTCAGGAAGCTGACGGAGACCAGGTTCTGGGGGACGGCGCCGGCATGGAGGCAGTACTAAGGGATATCCAGCAGAGTCTGCACGATATGAATAGCAAAATGGACAGTGTTGTGGCACGGGTGGACTCTCTGTCAAACAAGCTGGAAAACCACGAGGAGAGACTGGTGGAGGCGGAGCAGAGGATCTCCTCGGTGGAAGACCACTCCAGAGACATCGCGAAAACACACAGCGCCATTGAGAGGACCCTGGAAACCCTGAAGGCGAAGGTGGAAGACCAGGAAGCGAGGTCCCGCCGCAACAACGTGCGCATCTCGGGCCTGCCGGAATCCACCAACACAGGCAGGATGGAGACGTACGTGGAGAACATGCTGAAGGATATCTTCGGGGCTGGAAGCTTCTCTAAAGTCTTCCTGGTCGAACGCGCACATCGTTCCCTGGCCCCCACTCCGAAACCAGGGGCTACGCCTCGAATAATCATCGCCCGAGTGCTCAACTACAGGGACAGGGACACTATACTTCGACTGGCGAGGTAAAAGGGCGCCATTACCCACCAGGGCAACTCGCTGGAGTTTTACCCAGACCACACCATGGCGGTGCAGCAGGCTAGGAAGGAGTTTGCTCCGGTGAAGAAGAAACTTCGTGAGCTGGAAATTGGATACGCGATGCTGTACCCAGCAAAACTTAAAATCCTAACGGATGGCAAGCCGGTGGTTCTCACGACGGTGCAAGCCGCGCAGGATTACGTCAAGACCCTCACCAAACGTCGGAAAAATCAGGAGAATGCGGGCAGAATGAGCGACAACGACTGACAACGCGATGGCTGACATGTGCGTAACATTGGATTGCTTCTTCGAAGTTGGCGGCGGGCGACGGACACTACGATTAGAGTGAATCTACACGTTGCGATCCACGAGACTGAGGTCGTCGCTGCTGACGAACTTTGGAAGGGAGTCATACATGGCAGTAACGCAGTGAGTACACTTGGGGAGCGTTGATGCAGAACCCGCACACGAGCTCTGGGTTTCAACTGACTAAAGACATGCGGCCGGCAGGCTGTACTAACTGCACTAACTGTACTGTACTGCACTGTACTGTACTGCACTATTACTGTGAAACCCCGAGACACTGACTATGAGGGTGTACGGTACTGCCTGCATGTGTTCTGAAACCTCGGAGGGAGACGGGGGGGATATCGCTGGTCATAAAATACTTGCGGGGGGTTGGGAATGGGGTGAGGGGGGTAGGGGGTAAATTTTGACGATGTCATTATGTAAAAATCGCGCTCGTCCACATCCACTATGTGGATGGAGATGTGTGCTTCGGGCGGCACCCCCAGGAGGGTGTTCCCTACAACAAGTTCAATCACAGTTCTGAAGTTCGGGGGGGAATGGCTTTGGCAAAGTTTGGGCGCTAAAGTGGGAGGCGGGGGGTTGGGGGAGCTGAGTATAGTTCATATGTTTGCACTGTGTCTGAGAAGCATTGCGACCTCTTTTGTTGCCTGTACTACGCATGTTAAGGATGCGCTGTTTCACAGGTGGCCACACAGATCACGCGGCGCACAATTTCACCTGACCACGTGTTAATGGCACGCTTTGACACACTCAACTTCATCACATGGCATGTCAGGGGGCTGGGGAACCCGAAAAAGAAAAGGCAGATGTTTGCGTACTTTGACAGACTTAAGGTGGATGTGGCATTTCTGCAAGAAACACACATGGCACCCACTTCCACATCCAGGCTGGGGAACAAATGGGCAGAATCCGCCACTGGCTCATACTACTCGACGTACTCCCGAGGCGTCAGTATTTTGATCAAGAAAGGAACTCACTTCAAAATCAAAGACACGTACACTGACACAGGGGGACGATATGTTATAGTGGTAGGCGAGACGAGACACCAAAAACTAGCTCTTGTGAATGTATATGGCCCGAATGTAGATGATGCAGGGTTTTTTGAAAGGTTATGGCACACTATAGCTGATATACAAGCGGACAATGTCGTCTGGGGGGGGATTTTAATGTAACACTCAGAGACGGGCTCGACAGAGCAACACACACACTTGAGCAACATACCAAGGCGAGGGAAATGCTGCTGGACGCAATGTCTAATTTGCATATCAGTGACCTGTGGAGGATACTACACCCGGGGGAACAGGTGGCCACGCACATTAATGCTGCAAATAGGAGCTGGTCCAGATTAGACTTTTGGCTAGCCACACAGGACGTCCTTACATGGGTGGAGCAGATAACACATCTCCCGAGAACACTGTCAGATCACGGTCCTGTACTCCTAAGGTTACGGATCCCACACTATGTCCCACCGCCCTACACCTGGCGATTGAACGCGCAGGCCTTGCGTGATCCACTATATGTCGATACAGTCCAGAAATCGATCACCGACTACTTTGAGCTGAATGCCCCCACCACGGAGGACCCGTGCCTCCTGTGGGAAGCATTTAAAGCGACAATACGGGGCGTGTGCATTAACAAGTCCGCTGGCATATTGAAAGATATTCGTCACCAACTTAAAAGGAGGGAGGAGATGCTCCGAGACCTGGAACAGCGATACACAAACACTGGGGACACGGCACTACTGAGTGACATTCAGACACTACTGTTGGAATACAACACATTTGCTGATGACGAACTTAAATACATCTTCAAGAGGACAACGGCCAGGAGGTATGGGGAAGGGGGCAGGCCGGGCAGGGCCCTAGCAGAAAAGATTTGCTCAGGAAGGGCGCCACAACATATAGCGACTATACGTACCAAACACGGCACACGTGCACACGACATGCCGACCATTATGGGTGAATTCAGAGAAACCTATGGGGCGCTATATGAGGCCAGGGCTCAAATATCACGGGAGGAGCTAATGGAATACATGGCTGACGTGGAGATCGCCTGGCTGGCGGACGGACACAGGGAATATTTAGCAAGGCCTCTCACGACACAAGAAGTCATAGATACTATCAAAAGACTCCCTAATGGCAAAGCACCGGGCCCGGATGGCTTCGTCATAGAATTTTACAAAACATATGCAGACACGCTAGCACCACATCTGGTGAATCTGTACGAGGCCGCGCATGAAGCCCAGACACTGCCACCGTCCATGAGAGAGGCGTTGATCATCGCTCTACTGAAACCGGGCCAAGACGAAGAACACTGCGACTCAAACCGCCCCCTCTCCTTGATAAACGTAGACACTAAGATTTTAGCTAGCATTCTAGCGGACCGACTGAAGCCGCTAATGCCGATGTTAATAAGACCAGACCAGGCAGGTTTCATCCCAGACCGGTCGACCACGCACAACACTCGCACCCTTTTTGCTCTGGCACACTACTTGGCCCCGAATATCAAAGCGGTTGCTGTCTTGTTAGACGCGGCAAAGGCATTCGATACGATTGACTGGCCTTTCCTACACGCAGTCCTAATCCGGATGGGGTTCCCCCCATTATTCATCAGCTGGATCACAATGCTGTACTCGGGCCTGTCGGCCCACATACGGGTGAACAAACATCTGTCGTCCCCAATAGACATCGGGCGAGGCACTAGACAGGGGTGCCCTCTATCGCCAATGCTGTTTGCCCTTATACTAGAACCCTTGGCATGTAAAATAAGACAGTACCACCACTATTCAGCTATTCAGTTACCTACGCGGCCCATACACATAGCCTTGTATGCGGATGACATGGTCCTATACGTGAAAAACCCGGAGACAAATCTCAACCCACTACTGCGGGAATACATTAAATTCGGCCAATACTCGGGTCTCCACATCAATTGGAGCAAATCCCTCATACTCCCGCTGATGGACGGTACCCAGCCCACAGCGCTGGACTACCCCCTGGAATGGCAGGAGGAACCAACGAAATATTTAGGCATTTGGTTCCACAGTGATCCGGAGTTAGTCATCCGCACCAACTACGGGAGAACCGTCTCCACACTGGAGGATAAGGTCAAGAGATGGATTGGACTACCGCTCTCACTGGCAGACAGACTCGCCATTGTGAAGATGGTACTCCTGCCCAAATTCTTATATCTTTTCAATAATATACCTATTAAGCCCCCGGCGGAGGTGTTTCGTAACATTAAATCTCTCATGCTCTCCTTAATCTGGGCGGGGAAGCAGGCTAGATTGGACCTTCAGACTCTGACACTCCCATACGCTAAAGGGGGTTTCAAGGTGCCAGACATTTACCTATACTATCAGTGCGCTCAGGCGCAATTCGCGCATTATTGGTTTCACGAGATTCCTTTTTTAACGCACGTAGCTGTAGAGCATGGAGATGCTGATCCCATCCCACTGGCGAGTATATTAACGCACAAACGTCCCAGATTACACGATCATGACATCAACCCAGTGAACACCACGATAGAAGCATGGAGGACACTGAGTAGGATGGCACGTTGCACACCACTCTACGCACCAACACTCCCCTTGGCTCACCATCCGGCACTGTCTGTCACACAAGAACAGGTGGGGATGGATCTTCTTAAACGCGCTGGCATAGACACCCTAGGGGATTTGTATAGAGACGGGCAATTTGTAACGCTGAACCAACTCTGTTGTTTAGTTTCAACTACTACAGATTACAGAGGGCGGTGAAGGAACATTTTGTGACTTTCCCAGCAGAACCACAAGCGCTCGCACCACTGACACTCGTGCTCAACACCCCCTCAGCGTCACACTTGGTGTCTCGTCTGTACCGCAGCGCGCAATCTAGCAATGGGGGTAACACTACAAGAGCCAGGGAGAAATGGAACGCAGCACTGGGAGATGACCTCACGGAAGAGGAATGGGAGGCCTCCTGCATGCTAACGGGGATGCTGACACCAAACGGGAATCTTAGACTGATTCATTATAAATATTTGTACCACATGTACCACACGCCTGAACGACTGCACAGATATGGTCTGAGGGACAACTCTAACTGCACTAGGTGCGGACAGGAACACGCGGATTTCATACACTTGGCGTGGCACTGCGATGCGGTGGCACAATACTGGGATCAGGTGATGCCACTCAACACTATTTTGGGGGCACAATTGCCGTGTACTGCTAAAGTCTGTCTCCTGGGGTTGGTGCCGCACTTGAGAGCGAGACGACGTAAACTTTGTGTGATTGCACTATTGATGGCGAAGAGGAGAATATCCTTGCATTGGAACAGTAAGCGGAAACCTAAAGTGAAAAACTGGCTAGAGGATTTGACCTATTGTAGAGACACTTTAGTCACATATGAGGAAGAGTTGCCTATGGGGTCCCGCCCCAGAGACTTTTGGGAACCTTTTCAACAATATCTGGTGTCAGTGGCCTCTGACGACGACGCGTGCTGAGCGCTCAATTGCTACAGGTTGCTTGCTACTCTGGGCTACACTTGGCGGGGCAATGAGGGGGGGAGAATGTTGTGACACAGTGCTTTGAGTTTTACAGGGGGTTATTGCTTTGTTGTTTGTATCATCCCCCCTAGGTTATGGGGGCTTTGGTTGAAAATACTGAAAATGTAAGGCTGACCAGGCATATACACCATACAGATGCATTGTCGAAAACCGAGCCTACACTGACACCGAGCACGCGCCGCCGGACCTATGGTTGTCGGCTGATGGGCTGTGTATGGATAAGTCTCGGATTTACTCTTGCGTACTATGCACAGCCGGCCTTCTCAGGTTGTAGGCGATATTGACTGTACTATTTCTATGACAATGTGCAATAAATGTCTTACCCAAAAAAAAAAAAAAAAAAAAAAAAAGGTGTCATACGAATTGGAATACTACCCCCTCGCCAATTCTGGCGACGGGGGTAGCATTCCACCCTTCTAGAGGGACACAACATGTATGTAACTGTGAACCCCGGTTAAAGTTAACTCGAGCCTCAGCATCACAAAATGGATGCTGCCACCACAGACACAAGTCTGACCTCCTGCTGCTGGGAGTCCTTCCAGCGAGGGAGGCTCGGACAAAGGGTTTCCTGCCTTGGGAGGTGCTAGCACCACCCCAGGCAGGATTTTGTGTATTAGGTAGGACAGGGCTCAAAGGAATGAGACATGCCTGGGGCACACAAGCTGTCCCTGTGCATACACCGGTCTAAACCAGTTCCTGGGGCACTCCAGCCCCAGAGCTGGCGCAAGACCGGACAAAGGATAGGGGGTGTAACCACCCCACTTCCTGGTCCCACCCAGAGGAGGGACCTAGTCGTAGTACAGCCCCCTTTAGCTGAATAAAGGTAGGAGCTGGTCCCATTCCAAATCAGATTAATCTTGACAACTTCCACGAAGAACTCTTGACCTTCTACCTCCTGAATATCAAAAGACTGAAGAATCTCCCCTATGGTCAGGGAGTGACCATCCTGCTTTGCGGGCACCATCAAGCTCCTGTGCGGTTTGCTGCAAGTCCTTCCATCCCGGAATCAGATGACCCAGCTCGACGAGACCCAGACCTCCAGACTCCTCTGACCTCAACCTACATCCACAGCACAGCTGGGACCCGTGGGTGCGACGAGCAACTTGGAGACGGCCATCTTGACAAAACCTGCACAGCGCTTCCAGCACGACCGCCGAGGGATCCTCGAGTGAGTGCACCGGGGTCTGAGAAGCCCCACACCGACGCAGCTCCTCCACCAAAGACCAGCCCCCCAGCCCCCCAGCATCCACGTGATCTGCGTGGGGCCCTTTTGCCTGGTTGCTGCTTGTCCTGTTGTCTGGTCACTTGCCGGCTGGCTAGTGACCTTTGAGACGACGGCCCGAAGATTTCACCACTGCTGGTCTGGTACCCCAGACTGGCCCTTGCTTCCTTTTAAAAGAGAAGTACCCCGGACCCTCCTGGTCCGCACCAGACGCCATCTTTGTTCCACCGCGTGGCTTGCACTTGCCAAGGCCTGTTGACCAGATCGACGATCCAACACCGCCAACAGCAGCAGACTGCGTGGGACAGCTTGTGCCTCCAGCCTGGTCATGAAGAACAGCTCCTGGTCCGCGCAGCTACAGAGAGAAGCGACCCTTCTTCCACCTGAACGCAGCGACAGCACCTGGTTCCCTCCTGGTTCCAGCACCGTCACTGGCTAGTGACCGAGACTCTGTCCCCTTCCCTTCCCTTTCAGGACTTCTTCTTCCTAGTTCCATCCTTGGAACCACCGGACTCCTCCATCTGGCTGCCTGCCAGCAACGACTTGTTTCAGGCATCACCGGGATCAACGCAGCAAACCCGACACCACTTCAGCCCTATGCACCCGCAGCCTGTGGGTTAGGTAACTAAAGCTTCTAGGTGCTGAAGTCAGTGTTCACTATCCTAGTGTTCAAGTCCACTATTTTCCCTCCATCCAGCCGGGTTCGTCCGGAATCCGTAACTTTGTAAACTGTAGCATCCATAGACGTTGGTACGCATCCCGCGTGAGAGTTTCCACTCTGCACGTGAGTCCCGTGGGCCTCCTGCTCCTTACTCACCTAGTTTGTAGCGTAGTCCCAGCGATCCTCCAGCCTCTGGATCTCCTTACAGTATTTCCTTTCCTCGTATTCCATTGTTTCAAGTATATGGTTTGTCGTGCCCCTAAGGCACTCGTGTAAATATTGTGCTAACTCGTATTTCTTTCGTAGTATTGTCATGTTCTTAGCCCTCTGACCTCATAAAGAGTTCAGAGGTGTATATTAGTTAATAAATATCTGTTTATTTTCATAACAACCTGTGTGGTGTCCTTTCATGTGGTATTCAAGGGGTTATATGTGGTAAAACAGCTGGCTTCACATGCCAAAAGAGTTTAGCCTAAAGACTGCTCTTGTCCACGCTACTAGGATAGCTGGTCTATAAGGTTGACTTTCCAACCAATAAGGGTTGTTTGGACTGATACAAGGTGATCACTAGAACTAGTGAGCATCATATATCAGGCCAACTTCTCACACCTACCTCTTTGACCGTCAGGTCCTCCAGACATCAGCAACTCAGCCATTAACGCCTCAGCGCATGGTGGCTCACTGACTCTGATTTTGCGGATTTCCTGTAGATACAAATTTCGGACTACTTCAACATTAATACCCCTTCTGTCACTTCTTCTACCATAGTTTGGGAGGCCCTGAAGGCGACCCTTTGCGGCCATATAATCTCCTACCAATCCACCCCTGTAGACTAAAGGAGGCTTGAACGTGACTCTCCTTAGCCAACGAGGCCTATGCTGCTCACCCCACTGCCGATTTGAAACGTGGCAGATTTAATATGGCGTGTGCTCCTCAGAAACAGCTGGATACTGCGACCTCTGCTCACCTTGCCTCGCACGGTCAGCTCTATGAGTTTGGGGATAAAGCTGGGAATTGGGAAATCCTACATTGGCTGGTGAGCCGGGACCTGCCACTCCACCTGATCCCTTCCATTGTCACGAAAACGGGTCTAGAGGTAGCAGACCCACGCTCAATAGTGCAGGAGATCACCTGTTATTTCATCTGCCCCTACCCTGATCACCCAATACCTGAGGCTGAACACCTTCATCCTATTATGGAGGATGTAATTCTTCCTCGACTAGCTGACAATGATAGATGACAACTAGACAAACCCATCACAGCAGCTGAAATGACGGGGCACTCTCTACCAGGAAAACACCAGGTCCCAATGGTAAAGTATAAAAATAGACCTCCATGCTATCTACTCCCCTACTTGCAATTAACAAGAAAGTGCTGAGGGGGGGGGGGGGGGGGGGGGCAAAATCCTTATGATCTTTGTTGCGCCACAATCGTCATCCTTAAATCACAAAAGCCTCCCAGGGACTGTGGGTCCTACAGGTCTATCTCTATTCTCAATATGGAATCCAAGATCCTGGCCAAATTCCTTGCAAACCAACTAGTAAAGGTTGTTACAGCCCTTGTGCATCTGGAGCAAAACAGCTTTTTACCAGGCTGCAGCATTCAAACCAGTCTTCTCAGGGTACACAACGCGATTACCCTATCTGAGGGCATGACGAACCATCGCCCTCATCTCAATTGATTTCGAGAAGGCCTTCGACTCATCTTTTGCCGTTGGGAGCAAACAGTCTACTCCAAGCCCTGGGCAAGAGACAGGATCAATGCAGCAAGCCTTCTCACAACAGTAAGCATGAGACCTTAACATCACTCCTCTCATTGCTACAGCCAAAGGGGACATGGCACTGTGCCACTCTCCCCCTTTATGTGGCCGGCAGAGGTGCATTATTCAAAATGAGTTCATTACCGAGATTGCTCTAAACCCTGAAGAACTCTACACTCACCCCATCCCACTCTCTTTCTTCGGTACGCTGCAAGCCGAAGTGACATGGTTGATTTGGGCTGGGGGCCTGCCAAGCTTCTCTTTCGGTCAGTGTGTTCTACATCCCTATGAGGGGGGATTGGGTTCCCTGACCTTCACTTATATTATTGGGCCTGCCACCTTTGCCCTGCCAGCTTTTCTCCTGCCACTGTCACCGAATATTTCTTTGCTGATCGCCGGGATCCGCCATTGCAGAAAAACTCACAGGATTGGAACACCATGGTACCCTCGATTTACTCCATGGTCACAATGTTACCACAATCCTTTCCCCGGCCACATGCTTGACTCTGCTATTCTGCAACCAAGCTCTGACGTGGATTAACTGGCATGGAGTCCCAATGGCAAGAGGGGGCGTGGCTTGGGCGCCGATGGCGATGGTCGCCTGAGAGCTCGGCTCCGGGACTAAGCCCGAGATTATCCTGAAAATCGGAGGCTGAGGGGCACCCCAGACCCCGCATTCGGTTGTGCGAGGCGACGACACCCTGCCGGGGGCCTTAGTGGAGTTTGGACGGGGGCTGCTCTGAAGAAATGCCGAAGTTTGCGGAGTTGCGGAGTGCGACCCAACATGGCGCCCGGATTCCTTTGTCCCCTTGATCGAAGCTACTGAGTTGAGGAGGACTCGCGGGTGTCGGCTGGCACCCGGCTTCACCATCCTCGGTTGTTTTGGACATTGGACATTGACGGGCTCGGACTTTATACAACGGGTTCACACTCGATTAGACGACCGGGCGGGTGCCCACGCACTGGAGGGCACCGGGTGTGGGAGCCCTCGGCTACAGGCGGTGGTCCGCATCGCGACTCCGCAACCAGCTACGTCCTCCCGGCCAATCCAACTACATGGGAGGCGCGACACTCTGGCGCCACGGAACGACCGAGGGAGTTGGTGGCCCTCACCCGGGAGCTATAGTGGGTGAACGGGCCTGCCCGTCCAGGCGACGGTTGTCTCCGCCCCCTCATCGGTGCCCTCGGACGACGTGGCGGTGGTGTGAGCCGAAGCGGCGGAGTCCCTACAGGCTCTGGAGAAGGAGATCGCCCAGACCCGACGTGAGAACGAATTCCCGGGAAGGTCGTGATCGACTCCTGTACGCGGAGACGCATACTCCGGGACACCCACGGAGAGCCCCCGGCAGCATGGGGAAACCCAGAGGAGCCAAGGGATCCAACCAGACCACCTCGGACTCTGAAGCCCAGGACAAGGAAGAGCAAGGAGACCCCAAAAGACCTGATGGCGCTCCACTGCAGCAACAGTTCGACCGAATACTGGAGGCGATAGAGGCTACTCGGTCGGCCCTCCACCAGGACATTGCTCAGGTGGCGACAGGCCTGGGCCTCCTTAGGGCGGACCATGGTAAACTCTCAGACCGGGTCAAGGAGGTGGAGGGCACGGTGAAAACTTTGGAACCGGCGCAGAGAACCTTAGCTGCGACGATAAAGGATGCCATGTCCCGAATCGAGACCCTCGAACGGAGGGCGGAGGATGCGGAAGGCCGCAACAGAAGGAACAACATTCGAGTGGTGGGCCTGCCGGAAAAGATCGAGGATGGTGATATGGTGCGATACTTGGAGACCTGGCTCCGTGACACGGTGGTCCCGGAGGGGCTGTCCTCCTTCTACACTCTGGAACGGGCCCACAGAGTTCCAGCACGACCCCTACAGCAGGGACGCACTCCAAGGCCGGTGGTGGCGCGGTTGCTACATTTTCGGGACAGAGACTTGATCCTAAACGCCGCCAGGCACAATGGCCCGTTCCAGGTTGCGAACAGTCAGGTGAACATCTTCCCTGACTATACCTACGAGACGCAGCGCAAGCGGTTCTCCTTCCTGGCGGTTAAGCGTGAACTCAGAAGTGAGGGCATCCAATATTCCCTCCTATTCCCTGCAAAGCTCCGCGTCATTGTCGACGACAAAACCCAGTTCTTCGACACCCCGGAGGAGGTCTGTGACTGGCTCGAACTGTATCGGACAGGGAAAGATGGTTTCGGCGCCTCGACCCAACGGGAGGATGAGCCGGAACAGAGGAGGCGATCCAAGAGAGTCAGAAATCGCCGCGGCCGCACGGGAGGGCCATCGACTGCGGAGACATCATCGGAGCGGAGGGGAGTGTTGGAGGTTCTGTCGGAACTATCGGGAGCAAGAGGTGAAACCCTCGAGGAGGAGGAAGAAAACCCGGGTGCCCAGGGGGCACCATCGGACTCGGAGGATTCAGTGGCAGACAGTACCCATACACCGGTGATCACACCGAAGTCGGTGGAGGACCTTTTAGACGGACAAGGGTAACGGGGTACGCTGCCTTGTTTTGGGTGGGGGCCCGGCAGGGGGGAGGCGGTTGCCGTTCTTATTGCTGACAACGGAGGAGGGAGGGTTGGGGGGCCTCTGCTCTTGCCCCAGGAGGTTTCGATACCGGGGGGGGCTTGCTATAGTCCTGGTAGCCTGGGCGACGAGGGCCCACTGCCTCCGCCCAGCCCGCACCTGGCCCATAAGGCCTTCCTACGGTGGCGACCGTAGGACTAGTGGGGGTTTTGGGGTTGATACACGCCGAGGTTTGGATGGGATCTAGATGGTGCAGTTTGGGTCCTGTTCTGGGGTGGTTGGGGGGGGGCCTTGTTGGTTTTTGGGTGGTTTGGTTTTGGTTGGGGAAAACGGCCGCCATCAGCGCTGGGAGGATTGATGCTTTTTCTTTGGGGAGACCCAAACGGGAAGACTGTGCAAGAACACTCTGGGACAATGGCTGATGTTGCTAACTTGAAATGTGTTACTTGGAACGTGAGGGGGCTTCACACTATGTCCAGGCGTCACAAGGTCCATGCTTACTTAGTGCGTAGGGGAGTGCAAATGGCGCTGCTGCAGGAAACGCATCTGAACAAGGCGGAAGGGGCGGCGCTTCAGCGTAGGTGGCGAGGGCAGGTCTTCTCCACGGCGTACTCTGCTTATGCCAGGGGGGCGCTAATTTGGATTAGGGCAGGAGTCCCCTTTCAGGTCACGAGGACAGTGTTGGACCCAGAGGGGCGTTTCGTGGCCATCTCAGGCACTCTAGGAGGGAGGGATCTGAACGTTTGCTGTGTGTATGCTCCTAATGTTGACCAGACTGCCTTCCTTTCCGGGTTATCGGGCTCGCTGGCCCACTTTTTTGCCGGGCCCCTCCTGCTGGGGGGAGACTTTAACTCCGTAGTAGATGTGGACATGGACCGCTCGCATCCCCCGCTCCCCGATTCCCCAGTCCGGCGTACGGCCAAGGGTCGTCAGGATTGGCAGACCCGCTGGGGTTTGACGGACATTTGGAGGGCGCATCACCCCGCGACTAGAGATTATTCATACTTCTCGAGCCTCCATGAGCTACATGTCAGGCTAGATGGCTTTCTTGGTTCGCCCGAACTAGTTTCGGCAGCGGTCCGTTCGGAGTACCTATCGCGGACCATCTCGGACCATAACCCCCTCCTGCTGGACATTCGCTGGTTCCCCGGGACGCCGGCAGTACCCACCTGGAAGATGCGCCCCGAGATCCTCGAGGACAGTGTCTTCAAGGCGGACCTAGGGGAGAAAATCACGGATTATTTTGCGTCCAACGGCGGTTCCGCGAGTACTAGGGCGTTCGAATGGGACGCTTTTAAGGTGGTGGTGAGGGGCTACTGTATCTCTAAGAAGGTGGGCATGAGGCGTGTTATCCTGGCTGATTTAAATACAGCGGACCGGGCACTCCGCGAGCTTGAGGTTAGCCGTCCCGGGCACCCGGAATTGCAAACGCAAACGGTAGAGGCGAGGGAGAAGGTAGCGGTGGAGGTCGAGCGGCTCCGCTGTTTTGATTATAAGGCCTATACGGTCCGGTCTATTGCGGAGGGAGACAGGTCGAGTGCGTTGCTGGCGTGGTTGGCCAACCCCACGCGCCAGTCCCAGACGACGACAAATATGCGTAGGGCAGATGGGACCGAGGTTTGCACCCAACCGGAGATTCTTAGTTGCTTCCGGCATTACTACGAAAGTTTGTACCGTAGTCGCTCCGCGCGTGACCCAGATCGGCTTGATAACTATCTTAGCCCACTGGAACTCCGCACAGTAGGACAGGAAGTGGCTGAAACCCTGGGATCCGATATCGACTTAGGGGAGATCCGCGGGGCCATCAAACGGATGGCGAGAAACAAGACCCCGGGCCTAGATGGCCTCCCAGTGGAGTTCTATGCAGCTTACGCTGACCTCTTGGCCCCTCGGTTACTAGTGGTCTACAGGGAGGCGAAGAGGTTGGGTCGTCTCCCTGGCTCGATGTGTGAGGCGTTGGTGGTTCCTCTCCTCAAACCGGGCCGGGACTCGTCCGACCCGGGGTCTTACCGTCCCCTATCCATGTTGACGGTGGACTACAAAATATTGAGCAGCATCTTGGCCTCGAGGCTGCTGGGACATATGAGTTCCCTAGTACATGAGGACCAGGCCGGTTTCATCCCACGGCGGAACACGACTATGAACATCCGACGGTTGTTCCGCTTGCTTGGGGAACCATTCGTGGAAGCCCCGTCCCCGGTGGTCTTGTCGGTAGACCTGGAGAAGGCTTTTGATAGCCTGGAATGGGACTACCTATGCACGGTATTACGGAGATTCGGCCTCGGGGAGGGATTTGTCAAATGGACTGCAGTCCTCTACGCTTCCGCTTCGGCCAGGGTTAGATCGGGTCCTTTGATTTCATCGCGATATCCGGTGGAACGTGGCACGCGGCAGGGATGCTCCTTATCCCCGCTTCTTTTTGCACTAGCGGTAGAGCCGCTGGCGATGCACCTCCGCTCGGGAGCCCACTACACGGGCTTATGGACGGCGGCGGGCCCGCATTATGTCTCGCTCTATGCGGACGACCTGTTGCTCTTCCTGGAGGATCCGGTCGACGCTTTGCGGGGAGCGGAATTAGCGCTAACGGAGTTCGGAGCAGTCTCGGGTCTCCAAGTGAACTGGTCTAAGACCTGCCTCTTCCCGATGCGCAGGGGCACCCCCGCTCCTACGCTAAGTAAGGAGATCAGATGGGAGCCCGACTGCTTTAAATACCTCGGGGTATTTGTGTATCATGACCAACCCGACCTCCTAGATGGGAACATTGCCCGTTGCATGCGAGCGCTCCGAGGCTGCATGGACTTCTGGGCCACGCTGCCGCTCTCAGTGGCGGGACGTATTGCCCTGCTCAAAATGGTGGCGCTCCCCCGGCTATTGTATTACTTCCGAACCTTGCCGATCTGGGTCCCACCGGCCACGTTTCGTCGCCTGCGTTCTATGGTGGTCGGGTTCCTCTGGGGAACGGGCCGGCGGCGGGTGGCCCTCAACACCCTGATGAGGCCAAAGGACGAGGGGGGGCTTGCTGTGCCGGATTTCGAGAAGTACTATCTGGCGGCGCAGCTCCAGACCTACACCCAGGAGATAGCCAGGGAATTTAGAGGCCCGGAAGACGGAAGGGGGACGGGTATGGCCAGGCACATCCTCTCCTTTATCGCGCTGCGACAACGCTTGGTCCTACGGGACCTATCGATGGAGGAGCGGACTATCCGACTGTGCTGGAACCGGGCTCACGCTAGAGGCCACTTACGGAAGCCATATGCGCCTGAAATACCGTTGGGGATGCTGACGGCCCTCCCCCACGGAGGGGATTGGTCACGATTGGCGGACTGGGAGGACTCAGGTTTACAGCTCGTCGGGGACCTGTACGAGGACGGAGCGCTCTTGTCCTTTCAGGATCTCATTGACCGCTTTGGGATCTCCAGGGGCGACTTTCTGCTGCATTCGGCCATTGTGCGAGCGATCCAGGCGCACTGGCAGAACGGGCTAGAGGAACCCCAATTGTCTCAGGTATGCCAGTACGTGATGATGTCGGCGGGCACGGTGAAGGCGGTCACTTGCCTCTACGGCAGGTTGATTACCGAGGGGTTGGTTCCTCTCACCACATTGAAATCCCGCTGGGAAGAGGACATTGGTAGGGAGATCCCGGAGACGACCTGGGCCCAGCTGGTGAGGCGTGCCTGGAAGGGTACACGTAGCGCCCGTTTCCAACTGGTCCACTATTATGTTCTCCACAGAGCGTACCTGACCCCGGTAAAGATCAGGCGTTATTTTGCCACGGCTTCAGCGGAATGCCCTAGGTGCCCGGCTCAGGAGGCGGACCTTTTACACATGCTATGGGCCTGTCCAGGACTGACGTCCTACTGGCAGGAGGTAGCGGCGACCTTAGAGGAGGTGACGGGGAGGCACTTATCATTCGATGTGGCGGTAGGGCTCCTGCACTGGTTCCCCCATACCCCCCGGAATAAAATCTCCAGTAAATTCATTGACCTGGGGCTCCTACTTGCTAAGCGAGAGGTGACCAGGAACTGGAAGGCACGGGCTGGTCCGGCAGGCAGCAGATGGCACAGTGAGCTTTTGAAGTGGGCGGCGGGTGAGAGCGCGCTAAGATACCAGCTGGCTTGGAGGCAGGGTAACGAGAAGGCGCAGGAGGCCGCGTTAGAGTGGGAAACGCTGGTGCAGGCCCTCAGAGATTATTGTACCCCCAGCGACTCCGAATGTGATGAGGCAACTCGCCCCGAGTCCCGATAAACATTAGCATTGATAGCACTAGTACCTTCCCCGTGGGTCAAGCAATGGATCCTATGTTGATGAGCTCCCTGGCGCTGATGGTGGGGGGGGGGGGGGGGGGGGGGGGTTCCACAGTTAATGGGCAGCCTGAGGGGGGGGTTTACTTTGGGGGTTTTGGGTTTGGTTAGAAAAGCAGAAGACGGACAGTGTGTTATCCGGACCAGCTCCAGCATTCTACTGACCCCAGCTGCATTTGCCGCCCAACCCCAGGGATATGGGCTAATTGGCTGTGTACAAACGTTATGGAGGGGGGTCGGTGGGCTTTCTGTTGTATATGTCGTTCATAACACAATGCTGGTCGATACTGTATTGATTTACTGATTCCTGCAATAAAAATATATTTAAAAAAAAAAAAAAAAAAAAAAATGGAGTCCCAATGGCAATGGCGCTGCTTTGAGTTGGGCACTGGCTTCCCCACTTCACCAGACTGGATGGCTTCAAGGCACGGTATTCTATTGGCATCACAGAGTTGGGGATGTATGGCAGAGAACAGCCATGTGCATATTTCAACACCTCGTCACCGTCTTCACAATGCATAAGTCATAATTTTACCACTTTCTGCAGTTACGACATGCCCACAAGCCCTCCCTAGACCCTTAAAGCCGCTTCCTCAATTCAATCTCCTGTAGGCTCTACTGCTGGATTCACGCCTTGTCGAAAGGGCGTATCTTGCCTTTATTGCTCATTGGAGAATAATACTCCGGATCCAATGATTACTCTCAGGGAACATTGGGAGAGAGACTTGGGACCTCTGGATGACGATGACTGGGTGGAGGCAAAATTGGCCCCTAGGTCCCTTGCAATATCGATGAGGCTCTACCTCATCCAATTGGAATACCTCAACCCGTCTACTACAGTCCCTTGCGGTTACACGGGATGGGGAGAAATGTACCTCTGCGATGCTGGTGGTGCAGACACCTAACTGGCACCTACTTCCATATGGTCTGGGACTGCCCTACACGTCACGAATTTGCCCTACCTTTTCTCACGCCATACACAGACCAGTTCCATTGGATTGGAATCTGATTCTCTTGCGCCTGCTCGACACTTGGGGGGAGCCGCAGGACCCTGCTGCAGGTTGGAGTGGGTTCATTATTGAAAAACGAGACTTTCTGCATTGGTGAGCTCAACATGCTCTGTCCTTTCACGAATGGGCAAGGGGATAGACTTTGCCTCTACAGCGTAAAATACCTTTATGAATCCATGGGCTGCCCAGAGAAACACCATAGGTTATGAGTGGAATGGATGTCTTACGCTAAATTTATCTCTTTTATGGGGTGATCTTTTCGATGTATACTTTTGACTGCCTGGGTACCGCAAGTTTTGACTCCGTGCAGCTCTATTGTTAATGAATGTTAAAAATATTTTTCTGTTTGTTATGTTCTCTAAAATTAATAAACAGATTAGTAAAAACAATGACCAAAAGTGTGCTACCCAAGATATTCTAAAAAGTGATGCGTGAATTTGGGCTACTTTTCTTTTGGTGTCCAGAAGCACTGCAGATCTACATGTGATGGAATGCACTGCTGTGTATCCAGGGCTGGACTGGCCTTAGCAGGCATCAGGCGTTTCCCCGGTGGGCCGCTAGGGTGGGGCCGAATATGGGCTCCTGGGGGGCATTTTTGTTACACGGCCGTTTTGCAGCATAGCTACAAAATCGGCCCCTGTAACAAAATTGGCTGAAACCGGCCCTGGCAAACAGAGCGGCCACTCCCAGGGGTGCCGGCCAAGCTCTTTGTCAGGGCCAGTTTTGGTTCCCAGTCCGGCCCTGTGTGTATCCCAATTTCATTTTGTTCATATATGAAACCATAATCAATACACAACAGAAGGAAGAACAGTGTCTGCAAGATGCAATGAGGGGACAAAAAGACAGGGTGTATGAATCAAGGCTACACTTGCCCCGCAGGATGCAGGAAAACCCGGTGATTTGGTGGACACTCAAGGTGTACTCAGTATTAAGTTAAAGGCTGGATGAACTGAGAGAATGCAGTTCTGGGGGAGCAGTATACTCCTTGTTTTAATAGGAGCGTACCTGGTTTTCTGCTGCAGAAAGATAACACTCATGGCTACCGTTAGAGTTTTTATGCATTTATAAAAACTGCATTATGAACAATGTGCAGAATTTACATATGTATATTCATATGGTGTTATTGTATTTGAAAGGAATTTGCTTTGGCTTCAATTGTCTTTTTCTGGCTTATGCTAACTAGGCCTCGGGTAGGCCTCAATACCATCCTGTGACCCCTGACCCTGCTTGCAGGACCGGTCGCTCCACACACCGCGCGGCTCCCCCCCGGGGGTGCCCAAGACTCCTGCCCCCTCTGCCGCCGTGAGCCCTCAGCTGCTGTCCGCTCCAGAGCAGCGTGGATCACACCTGTGCCCGTGTCTCTCGCACTCTCGCCAGCTGAGTGCCAGGTTCTGTTGTATTTATATTGTGCCCAGTATTGTTGTGCCAGTTCCTTTGTGTTGTCGTATTTTTCAGAGTACCTGTTCCCCGGGTCTGTTTCCCGCCGTTCTTCCCCTCCCCGCTGCTGCTCCCCTGTGGCCCCGCCCCCTTTTCTCTTCTGTACCCCCCCTCGACCGCCCATTGGCCACCCCGCTCCTGCCTCCCAGCTGCTCCTCCCTCCCACTTCGACATTTATGGAGGTCGCCGCGCGAAAACGCAGCGGACGCGCGCAGCGGGTGCGCCGATCGTGCGCCGAAGCGCACCAAAGGCAAGCCCGGCTGCGCCCGTCTGCGCCTGGACCGCGCCCAGCGCCAGGACCCCTGGCCCCCGACGGCGCCAGACCACATGACAGACCTACGACGCCGACACCCTCAACGCACTCAACGCCGGCCGAAACCCCGCCTGCTACCGAGCCACCCCGAAACGCACCCATGGACCCTTTACCTGCAAAGCCTGCAAATTCACCTGCCTCCGGACCTGCACCGCACTCGACAAGCCGAGCACCAACAACAACCACCTCAAGTGTTTCCTGCTCAACACCCGCTCCATCCACAGACACGCCATCGAACTCTGGAACCTGCTCGACCCAACATCACCTGACGTCGCCTTCCTCAGAAACCTGGATGAACGCCTCCTCAGCGCCTGACATCGCCATAGCCATCCCAGATGGATACAAGATCACCCGGAAGGACCGCGTCAACCAGACTGGAGGAGGCATCGCCTTCTTACACAAGAACACCATCCGCATCACGACCAACTCCGACAACACCTTCACCGCCGCCGAACACCTCCAATTCCAGATACACACCGACCCCAAGACCACCCTCAGAGGCACCCTCATCTACAGACCCCCGGGTCCACGCACTCAATTCAGCGAAGACATCGCCGACTTCATCAGCCCGCATGCCCTCCCCTCCGCCGACTACATCCTGCAAGGGGACCTCAACTTCCACCTGGAGAACAACAAGGACCGTAACACCGCCACCCTGCTGGATAACCTTGCCAACCTCGGACTCAAGCAACTGGTGAACACCCCCACCCACTACGCCGGCCACACGCTTGACTCCGTCTTCTCCTCCAGCAAGCACATCTCCTTCAGCCACTCCACTAGACTCCATTGGACTGACCACAGCTGCATCTACTTCAGCTTCAGAAAAACCACGACCCACCGCCACCCGCAACAGGGACCTCGCAGGAGCTGGAACAAGATCACCGCCGAGCAGCTCACCACCTCCCTCCGCCAGAACCCTCCCGCCAGCACAACGGACCCCAACGAAGCAGCCAACAACCTCACACAGTGGCTCACCAACTGCGCAGATGACCTCGCACCACCGAAGGACCCTCCCAGCAGACCCGGCAGCAAGAAAGCCCCAACGAACTCAAGACCTCCAAGAAGAACTGCCGCACCCTCGAGAAAGCCTGGCGCCATGACCAGACCACGGACAACATGACAGCCCTCAAGCACGCCACCCGCAAACACCACCAGCTGATCCGCACTACCAAGAAGACAGCATTCAAAGAACGACTGGACAACAATGCCCACAACAGCAAGGAACTCTTCAGCATCATCAAAGAGGTCTCCAACCCCAGTGCCGTAAACAACAACATCACTCCCTCGCAAGACCTCTGCGACTACCTCGCCTCATTCTTCCACCGCAAGATCGCCGACATACACAACAGCTTTGGCGCACCAACCACACACCCAACCACCGAACCAACGCCCCCCACCACCACCCTCTGCGCCTGGACCCCGATCAGCACCGAAGACACCACCCGCACGATGAACACCACCCACTCCGGAACCCATGCCCCCACCACGTCTTCAACAAGGCCGACTCCATCATCGCACCCCAACGCCGGGACATCATCAACACCTCCTTCAACACCGCGACCTTCCCAGAGACCTGGAAGCACGCCGAGCTCAGCGCCCTCCTGAAGAAACCAACAGCAGACCCCACCGACCTCAAAAACTACCGCCCCATCTCGCTCCTCCCTTTCCCTGCCAAAGTCATCGAAAAGACCATCAACAGACAGCTTGCCGCCTTCCTCGAGACGAACGGATCCCTCGACCCTTCGCAGTCCGGTTTCCGAGCCAGCCACAGCACCGAGACCGCCCTCATCGCAGCCACTGACGACATCAGATCCCTGCTCGACAACGGGGAAACAGCGGCCCTCATCCTCCTGGAACATCGGAATCCGAGAGAAGGCACTGGAGTGGATCATCTCGTTCCTTGCCGGAAGAACCCAGAGAGTCCGCCTCCCCCCGGTCAAATCCGAGGCCACCGAAGTCATCTGCGGCGTACCACAAGGGTCATCACTCAGCCCAACCCTCTTCAACGTCTAAATGAGCCTTTTGCAGCCATCGCACGCAAACACAACCTCAACATCATCTCCTTAGCCGACGACACCCAGCTAATCCTCTCCCTTACCAACGACCCCGCCACCGCCAGAACCAGCCTACACAAAGCGATGAAAGACGTCGCCGAATGGATGAAGAACAGCTGCCTGAAACTGAACTCAGACAAGACGGAAGTCCTCATCTTGGGATCATCGCCCTCCGCCTGGGACGACTCCTGGTGGCCCCCTGCCCTGGGCACCACCCCCAAATCAACGGACCATGCACGCAACCTGGGCTTCATCCTGGACTATTCCCTCTCGATGACCAGACAAGTCAACGCCGTATCGTCATCATGCTTCAACACCCTGCGCATGCTCCGTAAGATCTTCCGTTGGATCCCCACCGAAACCAGTAGGACGGTCACCCAGGCACTCGTCATCAGCCGACTGGACTACGGAAACACCCTCTACGCCGGAACCACAGCCAAACTTCAGAAAAGACTCCAGCGCATTCAGAACGCCTCCTCGCGACTCGTCCTGGACATCCCCAGACACAGCCCCATCTCCGGCCACCTGAGAGACCTGCACTGGCTCCCCGTCAGCAAGAGGATCACGTTCAGGCTCCTCACCCACGCACACAAGGCCCTCCACGACCTGGGCCCCAAGTACCTCAACAACCGCCTGACCTTCTACGCCCCCACCCGCCAGCTACGATCGACCAGCCTCGCTCTCGCCGCCGTACCACGCATCCACAAAGCCACCGCCGGGGGAAGATCCTTCTCTTACCTGGCTGCCAAGACATGGAACTCCCTCCCGATCCACCTCCGGCTGACCCAGGATCATCTCTCCTTCAGGAAGCTCCTCAAGACCTGGCTCTTCGAGCAGTAACAAACCCCTCCCCCCCCCCAGTGCCTTGAGACCCTTCCGGGTGAGTAGCGCGCTATACAAATGCCCATGATTGATTGATTGATTGATTGTTTAAAAAGATGTCTCCTTCTGCATGTTCACTGTTCATTATTTCTGCAGCACACAATGAGGCACAGTCATGTTTGTTTCTTCCCATTTACATTGTTCTTACTATTATTACAGATAGCTCACTTTACTGCATTCTTTCACAATAGTCTGCTGTTGTTCTTGCAACTAGTTTGTTCTGCCCTCTTTGGGCGACATTAGCAATGAATAGGTGTAGGAAAGTCCCCCTTTTGACATGTACACTGACACTTTGTGTCTGGTGTTTGATGCAAATTTATCTGAAATGCACTGGGTTCCTCCTAACCTGGTCCCCAGTGCCAGTGGTCTTTCCCTAAAACAAAACAACTGCAAATCAACCTCTGCAAGACCCTAGTAGATGGCACTCCTGATACATAGGGCATGGGTCCTTAAGGGGGTACCTAAGGGCTACAGCATGTATTGGGCCACCCTAGGGTACCCACCACCAAACTCATGCATACTGCCAAATGTGAACCATGACGTGCCATACACCCTGTGTGCCATGCCCACAGACATTGAACACGCCATATATGTAAGTCACCCCTACAGCAGGTCTTATAGCCCTAAGGCAGGGTGCCTTATCTTACATGTGCGGACATATCTGCAGGAGCAGCTATGCCCCTGTGCTGTCTAATCCAATTGCTAGATAGTACAAGTGAACAGGGAAGCCATCTTAAGGTTATGTACTGGGCACTGGTCAATACGAGTTACCCTGTTACATGATGTCTTCACTGAAACCTATGGTGTTTGGTATGAAACACCTTGTCTTAATAGATCCATACTGATGGCAGTATTGGATTTATTAGGATATGCATCCAGAAGTCACCTTAGAGGTGCCTCCTGAAAACCCAATAGCCTCTTAATGTGCTGGCTGAATGTTATCATCCAGTCTGCAAACACAGACATGTTTCTATGCCCCTGGAGGTGAGAGCCCACGCTCTCAGAGGTCAGAAATAATGCCTGCTCCGGGGGAAAGTGTTCACACCCCCTCCAGCAGGATGACTAGTGAATCTGTATACCAAGGCCAGGAACTTCAAAGCCCCTGCCTCCTTTGATATGTGACCCCGGCTTCCACCAGATCTTCAAAATACCACCCCCTGCCCTAAGGCTCATTTGGCACCAGGACAGGCCAGAAATTAGATATGCAAGTAGGTGTGTTGCACTACCATGCCAGTCACACCCCTAAGGTGGTGCCTGATGTGCTCCGTGAAAGAAGGGGTCTACCATTTTGATTTTGGTGGTGTTAGGAACTCTGGGACAGGGTTATGCCCACTCCCCACAGGAAATGGTCATATAGGTGGCGCAGTGACCCCGAGGGTAAGTAGCCCATTGGCTACTAACCTTCACTCCCCTTAATGCCCTGAAATTCAGTATTTAGGTGGCCCCCTGACACCAGGAACTTAGATTCATCTAACTGAAGAAAGAAGAGGACAAAGGAGAGCGAACGGAGGACTGTTGGTGTACCTTGGTGCCATACCCCGCCTGCCTACCTGCTCCTGTCGCAACAATGATGACAACCCGACTTGTCCTGCAGTGATGCATCCTCCAAAAGCCAAGGAGGGCCTCCATCACTCCCATACCATCAGCATCTCCCTTGAAGTGGAGGAGCCATTTCTCTGCAGCCTACAGGCACCAACTGCAACATCTGGTTCACTGTTCTGCTGTTCACCGGGACCACCCAGGCAGCAGCCACTCTGGAGGAGTACACCATGCTCCAGAAGGTCAGATCCATCTCCCCACCAATTGTGAAGATACAAGGACCAACCGAGCCGCCCTGCAACAATACCCGGGATACTGGACCCCTTGAAGCAACCAAAGTTTGTTTGAGTCGAATCCGGACTCCAATGCCAAACCACTGCCGAGCTGACGATATGAGCATCATAGAGGCCAGCACAGAGAGTGGCCAGCTGTCCTGTTCTGCCCCCGCTCCTCTGCACGTCTAACCGAGAACCTTGAGTGCCTTTGACACACAGGCTCACCCGACCAAAGCCCTTTGCACCTGGGCTTCCCGGCCCGGGTTCACAACAACAGACTATGCTATCCTACTCCCAGCACCCTCACAAACTGAGTCCCCTGTTGGGAGCTCCCGGACCTGTCCCCAAGTCCCCTTCTGCAGCTTGTCTCCAGGTGGCCCTTCTCTTTTTCCTCCGGTGTAGCGCTCCAGGCTACCAACCCATCCAGCACCTCTGCACCCGGACACTCGAGAGCAGGTAAACTCGAACTGCTGGCGGTACGTTCGACCATGTCCTTCTAGCAACTTAAGTCCTAGAGGGGTCCCCCAAAATACATTTGCAAGTACCTGTATGCAGTATATGTTTCTTTTTCCATAGGAAAGCATTACCGCATAAAAAACAGATTTGTCAATCAATCAGTCATTTGTTAAGTGCACTACATACCCACAAGGGTCTCAAGGCACTGGGGGGGGGGGGGGGGGGGGGCTGATCGAACAGCCAGGTCTTTAGTATCCTCCTGAAGGTCAGCAGGTCTTGGCTCTGTTGTAGGCTCAGTGGGAGGGTGATCCATGTCTTGGCGGCAAAGTGGGAGAAGGATCTCCTGCCGGTGGTTGTTCTTCAGATGCGCGGGTCTGTGGCGAGTGAGGTCGGCGGAGCGTAGCTGGTGGTTGGGTGTGTTAAGGAGAGCCGTCTGTTGAGGTAGGCTGGGCTGGTCTCGTGGAGTACCTTGTGTGCGTGGATGAGGAGCTTGAAGGATATCCTCTTGTTGACGGGGAGCCAGTGCAGGTTTCTCAGGTGGGGGCGATGTGGCCATGTCGTGGTACATCGAGGATCAGTCGTGCCGAGGCATTTTGGATGCGTTGTAGTCGATTGATGAGCTTGGTCGGGGCTCCCACGTAGAGGGCGTTTTTGTAGTCGAGTCTGCTGCTGATGAGGGCCTGGGTGACTGTCTTTCTTGTATCTGTCGGGATCCATCTGTAGATCTTGCGGAGCATGCGGAGGGTGTTGAAGCAGGAGGAGGAGATGGCGTTGACTTGCTTGGTCATTGAGAGCATTTAGTCGAGGATGATTCCCAGGTTGCGTGCGTGATCGGTGGGGGTCGGGGCTGCTCCCAGTGCCGTTGGCCATCAGGAGTCGTCCCAGGCTGACGGGTTGGAGCCAAGGATGAGGACCTCCATCTTGTCTGAGTTCAGCTTCAGACGGCTGGTCTTCATCCAGTCAGCTTTGGCGGTGATGGGGTCCTTGGTGAGGGAGAGGATCCGCTGAGTGTCGTCGGCGTAGGAGATTATGTTGAGGTTGTGCTGTCGGGCGACGTGTGCGAGCGGGGCCATGTAAATGTTGAACAGTGACGGGCTGAGGGAGGATCCTTGGGGTATGCCACAGATGATCTCGGAGGCTTTGGAACGGAACAGGGGGAGGCGGACACTCTGGGTTCTGCCGGAGAGGAAGGAGGTGGTCCATTGCAGAGCCTTGTCTTGGATCCCTGCGGCGTGGAGGCGTCTGCGTAGTGTGCGGTGGCAGACGGTGTCGAAGGCGGCGGAGAGGTCTAGGAGGATGAGTGCTGAAGTCTCCCCGTTGTCTAGCAGGGTCCTGATGTCATCGGTGGCGGCGATGAGGGTGATCTTGGTGCTGTGGTTGCTGCGGAACCCTGACTGGGAAGGGTCCAGGATTCTGTTCTCTTCGAGGTATCGGGTTAGCTGTCTGTTAACGATTTTCTCAACGACCTTGGCCGGGAAGTGGAGCAGAGAGATGGGTCTGAAGTTCTTGAGGTCTCTTGGGTCTGCCTTAAGTTTTTTGAGCAGGGCATTCATCTCGCCGTGTTTCCAGCTCTCTGGGAAGGTTGCGGTCTCAAGGGAGAAATTGATGACATTGCGTAGGTGGGGTGCAATGGAGCTGCTTGCTTTGTTGAAGACGTGGTGCGAGAATGGGTCTGACGGATAGCCGGAGTGGATTGTGTTCATGGTCTTGATGGTGTCATCGACGCTCACGCTGGTCCAGGCTAGCAAGGGGATGTGGTCGATGGTGTGCGGAGGGTCTGTTGTGTTGCTGTCAGTTGGGGCTGTCTGGGTGTTGAAGCTGTTGTGGATGTCTGCTATCTTGCGGTGGAAGAAGGTGGCGAGGGAGTCGCACAGGGCTTGCGACGGCGGGATGTCGTTGGTGTTCGAGCTGGGGTTGGAGAGTCCTTCATGATGTTGAAGAGCTCCTAGCTGTCGTGTGCGTTGTTGTCGAGGCGGTCTTTGAAGGAGATCTTCTTGGCAGCCATGATGATGATCAGAACGCCGATCAGAATGGTGCCAGATGCGAACTGAACCCACTAACTGTGAAGGAGTGATAAGACAAAGCGAGAAAAGATACCGTAGGCTCACCGAAAGGAGCATTGTCCAAAACCTGAAGGAGCCCGTGCAGGCCCACACAGCGACGGTACAGATTCTGACCGTTCCTGCCGATGCTCTCTCTTGTCCTGACGAAGACCTCAACATGAGGCAATAACAACCC
Source organism: Lissotriton vulgaris (assembly GCF_964263255.1). Lineage (NCBI taxonomy): Eukaryota > Metazoa > Chordata > Amphibia > Caudata > Salamandridae > Lissotriton > Lissotriton vulgaris. The sequence continues at coordinate 252,417,383 of NC_141693.1, read as the reverse complement.
TTCAGCATACATGGGGGTCGAAACGTAGACTACGCCAACCTAGCACAACATAGGAATAAATGAAATGGACTTACCTAACCTATGTGTGTTGTGATTTGGGAACATTTATATTACCTTGACTGTAAAGGCGTATAGATTTTATTGTGATGTTATTAATGTCACGCCACCTTTACCCAGTCCCTCACAAACCTCTTCACAACCCTTCTCTTCCTCACTGAGAGCACCATTGATGTAATGACTTCATAATTACATTAACAAATTTTGATGATTTACAAACAATTTCTGTGATGATGAACTTACCAACATGACTGCAAAAATAAATGCAATTTGATTTTGAATATTTAAACTTTATTATTCATTGTGTTCAATATTTGTGGTGAATGTCTGTATGGAGTAAATACAGAACATTTGTGGAATAATTGTGACAAACTCGGACCACTCTTTGCTGTACTTATCTATTGACCCAGGACTACGAGTTTTGAGGTGGTGGTGGTTGCGGATGGCGTCCTTGTGTGCTGCGTGGCTGTCCGGAGTTTGTTCACTGTGCCATTTCTTTTCTAGTTTCCGGCAGGCTTGCTTGGAATCTAGGAGTTCTGGGGTGAACCAGCTGGCCCTCTTGCGGTTGTCTCTGTGGGGGGTTTCTTCAGCATGGCGAGGGTGTTGGCGTAGTCCTCGATCCAGCGTCTGACGTTGTGGGCAGCGAAGTCAGTGTTGGAGGGTTCGGTGGGTGGGCTGAGAGCGGGGTGATTTTGCTCCAGCGGAGGCGGGGGATCTGTTGGGTGTGGTGGTGTTTGGTGGGTTTCTGGAAAGTGAAGTGGATGCAGTGGTGGTCGGTCCAGAGGAGTTCGGTGGTGTGGCTGACCTGAGACGTGCGGGCTTGAGGAGAAGACGGGGTCTAGTGTGTGGCCGGCGGAGTGGGTGGGCGTTGTGATGAGTTGCCTCAGTCCGAGGTTGTCGATCAGGGTGGTGGAGTTCCTGTCGTTGATGTTCTCAAGGTGAAAGTTCAGGTCTCCGAGGAGGATGTAGTCGGTGAAGGTCAGGGCGTGCGTGCTGATGAAGTCGGCGATGGAGTGGCTGAACTGGGGGCGAGGTCCGGGGGGTCGGTAGAAGAGGGTGCCTCTGAGGGTGGAGTTGGGGTCAGTGTGGATCTGGAAATGCATGTGGTCGGCGGTGCTGAGCGCATCGTCAGTGCTAGTCGAGACCCTGATGCTGTTCTTGTGGACGATGGCGATTCCTCCTCCGACTCCGTTGGTGCGGTCTCTGCGGGTGATCTTGTAGCCGTCTGGGATGGCTATGGCAATGTCGGGTGCGGAGGAGTTGTTCAACCAGGTCTCTGTCAGGAAGGCGACGTCCGGGGAGGTTGTGTTGAGCAGGTCACAGAGCTCGACGGCGTGTTTGCGTGTGTAGCGGGTGTTCAGTAGTATGCATCGGGGTTGGTTGAGGTCTTTCTTGGCGGGTGGTTCGTCGGCTCTGTGGCTGGTGTAGCTGCAGTTCTGGCAAGTGAAAGGACTGTGTGTGCGTTTTGGGGCGGCCTTGAAGCAGTTGTGGTTCTGTCCGAGGTTGAGAGTGTGGAGAGTGCTGGCGTCGTAGTGGCGGCGCTCGTCGTAGTGGGTGTGTGGGCCAGGGGTTCTGGTGCTGGGCGCGGTCCAGGCACGATCCAGGCACGCACGGGCGCGGACTGGCTTGCCGCACGCCAGCGGCATGCTCGCTCGGCGGCCGGCATGTATGGGCAGGTGGGAGTGAGGAGCAGCTGGGAGGCGGGGGCAGTGAATGGGCAGTCGGGGGCAGAGCCACAAGGGTCACAGCAGCGTGGGCGGTGAGGGGCGACGAAGGAAACAAATGGCAAAAGGGCACAACAATTGAGTGGGAAACGAGAGACACAGAGGGCAGAAAGGTCACAAAAGGGCAAAAAGGTCTCAAGAATACAGGGGTAAACGAGTGGCACAGAAGGCAAAAAGGTCACAAGAAGGGCAAAAAGGTAACTAAAACCGGGGAGAAACGAATGGCACAGAAGGCAGAAAGGTCCCAAGAAAGGGCGGAAAGGTCACAAAAACGGGGGGAAATGAGTGGCAGATAGGCACAAAGGTCCCAAGAAAGGGCAGAAGGTCAAGGAAATACAGGGCAGCTAAGCAACAGAAGGCAAAACAGGCAGAGAGACACTGGGGCCACGAGGGGAGCAGAAGGAAAAACCGGGCAGAGAGACACGGGGGCAGCGAGGGGAGCAGAAGGGAAACCGAGCAGAGAGACACGGGGGCAGCGAGGGGTACAGAGGGAGAGAACGGGTACAGACCACGTACAGGCAGTGGGGGAGACAGACAACAGCAGTCACAGACACAACAATGAAAATGCAGTCACTACAATGGGAGCAATGAAAGAAAATACAGGCAATACAATGGAGGATGAGCAAACCTACGGCCTACCACTGGCCACCAGGGATGTGGTGCAGGTGGTAGCCTGTGGGTGGAGGAGGGCCTCTAACTTCTTCAGCAGTGGCAGCTGGGGCAGGGACACACAGGCGGGTAAGGGTCAAGGTGTGACAATTTTACTTACCTGTGAAAATTGATAACCTGAAAAGTACTTACCCAGTTATGAATTTCTTGGTGTTGAAATATATAAAAATGCCTGTCATTCTTATAAATAGGTCTCCAGTTTCTTCTTGAGTGTGTGTCTCATTTATTGACTCTCTGTGTACAACAAATGCTTAACACTAACCTCTGATAAGCTTAACCCCTCACCCACACTACCACAAAAGAGAGCATTTGGGATTATTATTTTACCTCCTTTTGGAACACTACGTAAAAAGCTAGCCTCCTACAATAAGCAGAATTAATATTCATATTGTGTGATAGTGCTTAGATGGTAAGGCAGTATGATCTTTCATAGAACTGCCCTGTCCAATTTCTTATGATTTTGCAGCTAATTTGGGACTTAGAATTGCCCGGATTTGCATCTTATCCTGTATTACCATATAAAAACAATTGAGGTTTTACACTGCTCCCCATTCAACTGCCCATGGGCATGCTTTTTAAGTACACTTGTGAAAGCCAGTGACCAATGCATACATTCCAGCTCTATAAGGTACACAAATGCAGAGATGTTTCACACCCAAAATGCATACTGCATTCTCACTTGGTACATGTGCTTATTTGTTTTCTATTTTTCTACTCCGTGCCAATACCTATTCAATATCTTAGTGCAACATTGGCTGTTTAAGCTGTGATATATTACTCCCTCAATTTCACCTAAAATGTGTTTCCTCTATGCTCCTGCACCTTTTTCCTGCATGCACACTCTCACTTATTCTTCATGGTTTCCTCTCTTCTCATGAGGGTTGTATTCTCACCGGTTTGCCCCATTTACTTGCCTTAATCCTCCCTCTTTATTCTCCTTTGTTGGCAGGGATGTCAAGCATAGGGATAGGAGGGCTGGATCCATGGCAGATTTCCTGGATATACATATAAGAAAGATGTGAATACAATTTATTAGAATATAGCTCATGTTCACAATCAGTGACAATCCTAACAGTCTGACACCGGCCATCCTCTAAATCAGAGCTTTAAGTGAGATGAAAAGGGTGTGGGGTTTTAAAGTGGTGTGGCCAAATAAGCATGACTAGGATTTCTTTATGGGAAGCATGGCTTATGCATTTAAGAGTGAGGCTTAAAACATGTGAACTAGGCTCCTGTGCTTGACACAACATGCTACCTGACCAGTATTTGGGTGACGACTCTGAGTTTTCTGTTACTGCAGCCAGACAAACAAAGAACATATGCCAAAAACAAACCAGGCCAATTAACTTTTCCAATCAAACACTTGCTTGCACATGATTCAGATAAAGGAGTAACAGCAATAATATTTTTGTTAATAATTGGAATTGAAAATATTTCAATTCCGAAAATATAAAGCTGTAAATTAAACATTACAAAGCTCTGTGAAAGAGGGAGCGCTTTTCATGGTCTCTTAATCACTCCAGTTCTCCACTTCACACCGCCTTACCCTGCAGCCTCTCATTCTGTTAGGCACCAAAGCAGGGGTGTGGCTACCAGTGGTGCCGCAGGTGCAGTGGCACCAGGTCTCAGAGCTCTGAAGGGTCCATTGAGCCCTGATAATTGCTGTATTTTACTAGCATAACAACAGTGAAATAGGCTAGTTTCCTTCCTTACACCAGGGCCCATAGCACCATGCTGCGTTAAGGCACTTAAGTCTTCTTATCTTCATGCATATTTCTGATATCCTCCATCTGGATAGCTCACATGTCATCTTCATCTTCGTCACTACTGCCTTTTTGCTCCTTGCTTCATCTCCCCGTCACCATTTTTTTTTAAAATATATTTTTATTGCAGGAATTAGTTAAAAGTACATATCGGACCAGCAAAATAATCACAATCAGAAAAGATTGAGTATTTCCCATCTCCCCCTGGCCAACGACAAGAGTACACAGCCATTCAGCCCACAACCCAAGGGTCGGGCGGCGAACACCAAAGGGGATCCGGTATAAGGTCGAAGCTGGTCTGGATGATCCAAAGGTCTTCATCTGCTTTTCTAAATCATCCTACAAAAGAGCAAAAGAAACCCTCCCCAACAATCCAGTGGTTCTACTGGTACCCCTCCCAACCCCGCCATCAGTCTATGTGGTAGTGTATGTAGGAAGGCCTATGTGAAGTACCCCGGAGGATCCAATAGACATCTGAAGTATAGTTATCTATCGGGACTCGGGACGTGTCGCATCCTCACTCTCGGAATCGCTGGAAGCGCAATCGTCTCTGAGGGCTTGCACTAACGTCTACCATTCCAGTGCCGATTCTAGCGCTCTCTCGTTTTGTTGTCGCCTAGCCAATTGGTATCGCAGCGTACTCTCTCCCGCCGCCCATTTCAACAGTTCGCCGCGCCATCTAACCTCTGTTGGACCAGTCCTTGCCTTCCAATTCCTGGTTAGCTCCCGCTTAGCGAGGAGAAGCCCCAGATCAATACATTTGCTTGAGATTTTATTCTTGGGGGTATGCGGGAACCAGTGTAGGAGCCCCACCGCCGCGTCGACCGACAAGGACCTCCCTGTCACCCTATTCAGGGTGTCTCCTACTCCAAGCCAATAGGAGGACAGCGCCGGGAAAGACCACAACATATGGAGGAGATCCGCCTCAGGCGCCCGGCATCTGGGGCACTCTGCAGAGTCCGCGGCAAAGTACTGTTGGATCTTCGTCGGGGTCAAATAGGCCCTGTGGAGCACGTAGAAGTGGACCAGTTGGAAGCGGGCATGGCGCGTGCCCTTCCAGGCCCGCCTCATGAGTTGTGACCAGGTCGTCTCCGGTATCTCCTTCCCTATGTCTGCCTCCCATCGGGTTCGTAAAGTGGTGAGGGGGGCAACCCCTCGCCAATCAATCTGCTATACAGGCATGTGACCGTTTTGACCGTCCCCGCGGACATCATAACATATTGTCACACCGGGGATGTAGGCGGTTCCTCCAGCCCGCTTTTCCAGTGCGTCTGTATCGCTCGGACCAGAGCCGCGTGCAAAAGGAAATCACCCCGAGGAACGTCAAAGCGGTCTATGATCTCTTGGAAGGGCAATAACGCCCCGTCCTCGTAAAGGTCCCCCACCAGCTGCAGTCCCGCGTCCTCTCAGTGCCCCAGGCGTGACCAGTCTCCCCCGTGAGGGAGGGCCGTCAACATACCCAGTGGTATTTCAGGTGCATATCGGAACCTCAGCTGTCCCCGGGCGTGGGCTCGATTCCAACATAAACGAATGGTCTTTTCCTCGAGCGTCAGGTCCTGCAAGGCCAGCCGTTGTCGCAATGTGATGAAGGAGATAACGTGCCTAGGCATCCCCGTGCCTCTCCCAGTCTCCGGGCCACGAAACTCTCTCGCGACCTCCTGGGTGAAGGTCTGTAGTTGCGCCGCCAAATAGTACTTCTCAAAATCCGGCACCGCCAGGCCACCCTCAGTTTTCGGCCTCATCAGGGTCTTGAGAGCCACTCTCCGGCGGCCCGAACCCCAGAGGAATCCCACCACCATGGATCGCAATAGGAGAAAGGTGGCCGGCGGGATCCAAATCGGTAACGCACGAAAGTAGTAGAGCAGCCGGGGGAGTGCCACCATTTTCAACAGGGCGATCCGCCCTGCCACCGAGAGCGGCAGGGTAGCCCAGAAGTCCATGCTACCACGCAACGCGCGAGTGCAACGGGCTATGTTCCCATCCAGCAGGTCAATTGGGTCGTGGTATATGTAAACCCCCAGGTACTTGAAACAGTCAGGTTCCCATCTAATCCCCCCACTGACGTCTGGACTGGGCGTTCCCCTGCGAACCGGGAACAGACAAGTCTTGGCCCAGTTGACCCGAAGGCCCGAGACCTCTCCGAAAGCTGTTAGCGCCGACGCGGCCCCCCTCAAGGCAGCAACCGGGTTCTCAAGGAAGAGCAACAGGTCATCGGCATACAGCGAGACATGGTGCGAACCAGAAGGCGTCCGCAAACCGTTGAAGTAAGCCCCGGACCGGAGCAGCAGCACCAGGGGCTCCACCGCTAGCGCGAAGAGCAGCGGGGATAGTGAGCAACCCTGTCTCGTGCCTCTCTCCACCGGGTATTGTGAGGAAATCAGTGGGCCCGCCCTTACCCTGGCCGACGCCGAGGCATACAATACCGTGGTCCACCTGACAAAGCTCTCTCCCAGTCCGAATCGTAGCAAGACACTGCGCAGGTAGTCCCATTCCAGGCTATCAAAGGCCTTTTCCAAGTCTACTGAAAGAACCACCGGGCAAGGGGCGTCTGAATGCAAATCCCCCAGTAAGCGAAACAGCCTACGAATGTTCATGGTTGTGTTCCGCTTGGGAATGAATCCAGCCTGGTCCTCGTGCACCAAAGAGCGCATGTGCCCTAACAGCCTCGATGCCAATATGCTGCTCAGGATCTTATAATCGACCGTCAGCATTGATAGAGGTCGGTAGGACGCCGGGTCAGCCGATTCTCTCCCAGGTTTGAGGAGGGGAACCACTAAAGCCTCACACATCGAGCCGGGGAGGCGACCCAACCGCTTCGCCTCTCTGTATACTATCAGTAGCCGAGGCGCCAAGAGGTCAACGTAAGCGGAGTAAAATTCAATTGGGAGGCCATCCAGGCCCGGGGTCTTGTTCCTCGCCATCCCTTTAATGGCACTGCGAATTTCACCCAGTTCAATGTCGGAGCCTAGAGCCTTCGCCACGTCCGGCTCCAGCGCTGGCAGCTCTAGGGGTTGCAGGTATTCCTCGATCAGGTCGGGGTCCCTGGCAGAGCCACTGCGGTACAATTGTTCATAGTAGCGCAGGTAGCAGCTCAAAATCTCCGGCTGAGTGTGTACTTCAGCTCCCTCCGCCGTGCGCATGGACGTCGTCAAAGATGTCCGGCGCGTGGGATTGGCCAGCCACGCCAACAACGTGCTCGACCTATCCCCCTCCGCGAGCGACCTAGTAGTGTAGGCCTTATAGTCAAAGCAGCGCAGCCGTTCGACCGCAGCCGCCACCGTCTCCCTCGCCGCCGCCGTGCGCTCCTGGAGCTCAGGATGACCGGGGCGGCGAAGTTCCATCTCGCGGAGCTTCCGATCAGCCGCAGCCAGGTCATCAAGGATGACTCGCCACATGCCCACTTTTTTAGAAATGCAGTAGCCTCTGACCACCACCTTAAAGGCGTCCCACTCCAACGCTCTCGATCCCGCAGTACCCCCATTGGACGCGAAGTACTCCGAGATTCTGTCCCCCAAGTCTGCCTTAAAAACTATATCCTCCAGGATCTCCGGGCGCATTTTCCAGGTGGGCACAGCCGGAACCCCGGGAAACCAACGAAGGTCCATCAGGAGGGGGTTGTGGTCTGATATGGTCCTGGTTAAATACTCAGAACGGACCACAGTAGAAACCACCTCCGCCGATCCCAGAAACCCATCCAGCCGCACGTGCAACTCATGCAAGCTAGAGAAATTGGAGTAGTCCCTAGTATCCGGGTGCTGTGCCCTCCAGATATCCGTGAGCCCCCAGTGTGACTGCCATTCCTTCCGCCCTCTCGCCACCCGGCGAACTGGGGAGTCGGGGAGGGGGGGTGCGAGCGGTCGGCCTCTACGTCCACTACTGAATTGAAATCACCACTGAGGAGGAGGGTTCCAGAGAGGAAATGGGCCAACGAACCCGATAACCCGGAGAGGAAGGCAAGATGGTCCACATTAGGCGCGTAAATGCAGCAAATGTTCAAGTCCCTGCCCCCCAGAGTACCCGAGAGAGCCACATAGCGACCCTCCGGATCCACCAGTGACTTAGTAACCTGAAAGGGAACCCCAGCCCTGATCCAAATTAGTGCCCCTCTTGCGTACGCTGAGTACGAGGTATAGAAGACCTGCCCCCTCCATCTACGCTGAAGCGCCGCCCCCTCCGCCTTGTTAAGATGAGTCTCCTGGAGCAGCGCTATCTGCACCCCTCTACGCACTAGATAAGCGTGAACCTTGTGTCGTCTAGACATAGTGTGAAGCCCTCGTACATTCCAAGTGATGCATTTCACATTAGCAATATCAACCATTGTCCCATATTGTCCGTTCCGGGCCTCCCCACCTAGGCCCCAACCAAAAACTAGCGACAGTCAATGCGACACTGATGGCGGCCATTTTCCCCAACAAAGAAACAACAACTCCCGTTCGAAACAAACCCCTACCCACCCTCCCCAGAACAGGACCCAAATAATGCCATCTAGTTCCCATCCAAACCATACTCCCAACAATCCCACAATCCCCGACTAATCCTGCGGTCGCCACCGCAGGAAGGCCTTAAGGGCTAGGTGCGGGCTGGGCGCCGGTAATGGGCCCTCGATTCTCGGACTACCGAGATTAAGTTGAGCCCAGATCAAAACGCTATAGCCCAGCCGGGGCCCCCCCCCTCCACCAGGGCCTATGATCACTCGCCTCCCCTCACCACCCCCGCCGCATACCCCCACCCAAATGGAAGTAGCTCACCCCGTCACCCCTGTCCATCCAGCATGCTCTCAGCCGAGCCCGGAGTAACCACCGGCAAGTGGACACTATCGGTCTCCGATTCTTCCGTTTCCGTCCGGGCCCCTTCGTCTCCAAGTCCCGATTCCTCGATAATGGGGCCACTGTGCGAACCAGATAGAGTAGACACCATCTCCAGCACTCCCCTCCGCTCCGCCAATGTCTCCACAGTCGAAGGCCTGCCCGGCTTGCCGCGGCGGCTGCGAAGTCTTTTGGAGCGGCGTTGTTGTCCAGGTTCCACTGCCAGTTGAGACGACGAGCCAAAACCATCTTTGCCAGCCCTATAGAGTTCGAGCCAGTTGCAGACGTCCTCCGGGGTATCGAAGAACTGGGTTTTGTAGTCAACGATAATGCGGAGCCGTGCAGGAAAGAGGAGCGAGTATTGGATGCCCTCGCTCCGAAGTTCGCGCTTGATCGCCAGAAAGGAAGCCCGTTTGCGCTGGGTCTCATATGTATAGTCTGGGAAAATGTTCACCTGGCTATTCTCCACCTGATAAGGGCCGTTGTGTCTGGCGGCATTGAGGATGAGGTCTCTGTCCCGAAAGTGTAGCAAACGCGCCACCACCGGTCGCGGGGCGCGGCCCTGTTGCGGCGGCCTCGCCGGCACTCTGTGCTCCCGTTCCAGGGTGTAGAAGGAGGACAGGCCCTCTGGGGCTATTGTGTCCCGGAGCCAAGCTTCCAAGTAGGCCACCATGTCGCCATCTTCAATCTTTTCCGGCAGGCCCACCACCCGAATATTGTTCCGTCTATTGCGTCCTTCGGCATCCTCCGCCCGTCTCTCCAAGGCCTCAATCCGGGACAGGGCATCCTTCATTGTCGCGGCCAGGGTCCTCTGTGCCGGCTCCAAGACCTTCACTGAGCTCTCCACCTCCTTGACCCTATCCGAGAGCTTACCGTGGTCCGCCCTGAGGAGGCCCAAGCTCGTCGCGACCTGGGCGATGTCTTGCTGTAGGGCCGAGCGCGTGGTTGCGATCGCCTCCAGGACCCGGTCAAATTGTTGCTGCAGATGGGGACCACCAGATCTCTCCGGGTCTCCTCGGTCATCCTTATCCGGCGCCTCCGTATCCGAGGCGGCTGGGGTGGTCCCCTTGGGCCCTTTCGGTTTTCCCATGGCGGTTAAGCCCCGTGGAGGAAAGTTCGTCAAAGGTACCACCGAGTGCTGGCGTCGTCCAAGTCGCTCCTGGCACGCAGTTGTCGTGCCGAGGGTCGCTGATCGCCGTCTCCAGGGCCCGCTGCTCTTCCGAAACCTCGGGCCGTGCCACCGCTGTGTCGTCGGAGGCCAATGAGGAGGAGACGGGGACGACTGGCGCCAGGTCGGGCAGGCCCGCCAGGCCGAAGAGGATCCGGAATGAGTGTCACCAATGCCGCTTGAGACTTTACGGCGCCAGGGCACTGTGCCGCCCAACAAGTCCAGTCACTCGGTGGGGGCAGCCGGGAGCGGCTTGCGGGAACGTCTTCATGCACTGGGCCGCCGGCCATCCATGTCCTGGATCCGACTAGAATTCAACCAGCCGTCTATCTGGGGACGGTCGCCGTGCTCGGACCCTTCCCAGTTGACCCCCAGACTAACGTTCCACTGGGAGAAAGGATGTAGAGCGGATGCGCCGTGCCCTGCTACGCTCCCATGGGTCTAGGGTCCCGGCCAAGAAATCAGGGAGGTCCGAACGCCATCTTGGGTCTCACTCCGCGAACCCCTGAACTTCGGTTTTTCGTCGGAACAACCGGTTTTCAAGTATCACCGGGCGTCCCAGCAGGTCCCCACTGGTCCAATCATAGGTTTGCGGGGGTCGGGGTGCCCCGCGGACTCCGATCTGCAGGATCAAAGTGGGCTCAGTCCCGGAGCCGAGCTCTCAGGCGACCATCGCCATTGGCGTCCAAGCCACGCCCTCCATCTCCCCGTCACCATGCCCTTATTTCTCTCTCTCTCTCTCTCTCTCTCTCTCGCTCACAAACACTCACACACACTTACAATCTCTCACTCTCTTTTCACCTGTGAACATAGCAGTTTCATTTCCTGTCAATATTTCAACATCTGATATACTGATTTTATGCTTTCAAATAAAATGGTAATATCCAAGTGGCACAAGTGTGATGATCACTTTACTTGTTCTGCAGAGAGGCAAGGACTGAATGAGCATGCATTCTGAACACCTTTTTCACCACTTACTGATACTATGATAAACCCACATTGGCTTCAGTCTCAACTTGTGATCCGTCATGAACACTCTTCAACAACCTGAAGACACTGAGGCACCTAGAGTCAGCTCGGTTCACAGTATGGTCTATTAATCCTGTGTTACATCTGGATAAAGCACTTAACCTTAGGGAATGAAAAATGAAGTAAAACGTGTAATGTAAACAGGGACTAAGTCACTGACATTGATTACCTTAACAATTTTCACAGCAGTGGCATAGCAAGGGGGCGGGGGTTGATCAACCCCAAGTGGCACAAGTTTCGGGGGCGCCCCCCCCCCACCCGCTTTTACCTGCGACGATCGCTTGGCGGCAAACGCAGGGATCGCTAACTCATCCCTCTTACATGCGGCTGTCGCGGGCGGCAAATGCCACTGTTTCACAGTCAATATTAATAGATCAATCAGTGATTTTTTTTTTATATAACATTAAAGGTGTAAATATAAGGTCCAGTAGGGTCTCGTTTCAAAGCCAATTTTACATTACTGCAAAGTCTCAGCACTGGCACGACCTGCTCCACTTAAAGTACTGCTCAGTGGCCTAACGAAACTTGAGGGCCCCCCTGCAAAGCACATGGCGGCCCGGCCCACCACCTACATCTCAACATCTCAGTCCAGCAATTCCTCAGGTTAAACTCACAAGTGGTAGAAGTACCACGTTTATCACAGATAGGTATATATATACATTGCTCCTCGTAGAATGCTCTGAGGCATTTGATAAAGGCAGCTCTAAGTTTTGGGGGGTGAATGGACAAACTGCTGGAATGTCGTTCAGGAATAACTGATACATTACTGAGACATATGTGAGAAATGAGAGCACAGCAAACATTATATCAGCCAAACTTAAAGCCACATTAAAGACTTTAGTATGTCACTGATGACGTAAAATAGGATTTAGTACGACAATGATCAACTAAAGTAGATAAACAAGTTGAAGCGATAAGCGAAATAAGGATCATGATGTTCATCAATATATACTGACTCTGTTAGAGCCCCGATGTGAGATTAGACAACCACTAGTAGAAATACTAAAATATAGATATAGTTTGGAAAGGCATTCATTTTGCTTGTAGATTGATCTATTGATTTTATAGTATATGCAGGCAAATTTCCTTCAGGTGTATGACCGGCATGAGATGGAGAGTGGGTGAAGTATGTACCGCCCTACACTATGTTTTACTTCTATTGCCGGACGGGCCCCAGCTGCACTGCCATGATGCCCTCCCTGATTCTAAATTATCCGACTACTACCCCGCCACCCACTGAAACTCTGATGGTACTTAGGGGTGGGACAAGGTGGATGATCCCTCATGGTCAAGGCAGGGGTGTAACAAACACCCCCGCAGCCCCCGAGGTGCAAGGGGAGCCCCCAGTCTTCAGTATGTGAAAGGGGCCCCTTCAGCTTATTGGTAGAGAGCTGTATGTCTCATGCTTTGAAGCAGCTGCAGTGTGCAGTCTGCTTTGAGCTCCTCGGGCTGCTGACCATGGACTGAAGAGAAACAAAGTAACAATTTACATTGTTTCTCTTCAGTCAGAGCCAGGTCGGAACAAGGATGTGGGTGAGGACCCCAGAGTGAGCATTCACCACAGAGCACAGTCTCTGAGAAGGGAGAGGACAAGGATTGGGGTGGGGGCTCTCAGAGTTACAGGTCTGGGATGTGCATTTACAGGGATCTCTGTAAATAGGTGTGTTAACCCAGTGATCTTTCTGCATGGGGCTGGAAGGGGGACTGATTATGGGGAAGGTTTGCTCATGGCTGGCACTGTCCCTTGTGGTGATCTTGCCAGAAGTGCTTGTACTGTCCATTTAACGCTCTGGTGTCCCTTGAGAAGTGCTGCGCTCTCCTTTTAGGCGATATGGAGTACTGTTCAGAAGTGTCGCCACTGTCCATGAATTGCTTTAGACCTGTATGTACTGCCTATGAAATGTTACGAGGTCTGCACAGATTTATGTATGTACTGTCCGATTTGTGTTTGCACTTCCATTGGAATGCTGTGTGTCTTTTTAGAAATGCGGTTCTGTCCTATCAAATTGTCTGAGTTCTGTTTGGTTGTGCCTATATTATCCCTTGAAACATTTGGGACTTTCCAATTTGTTTTGATCTGTTTGTACTGCCACATGAAATTCTTTGGAATCTGTCGGTACTGTCCAAAGAAATGTTCTGGGAACTGTTTGTACTTCCCCATAAAATGCTCAGGGATATGTTTGTACTGCCCCATGTAATGCTTTTAGATCTGTTAGTGCTACTGCCCCATGGAATGCTAAGTGATCTGTTTGTACAGCCCCATGGAATGCTCAGGGATGTTTGTACTGCCCCAGGGGATGCTCAGGGATATGTTTGTACTGCCCCATGGAAAGCTTTTAGATCTGTTATTGCTACTGCCCAGTGGAATGCTCAGGGATCTATTTGTACTGCCCTGTGGAATGCTCTTAGGTCTGGTGGTGCAACTGCCCCGTGAAATGCTCAGGGATCTGTTTTTACTGCCGATCTGTTTTTACTTCCCCATGGAATGGTGTTTGTTCTGTTGATGCTACTGCCCTGTTGAATGCTCAGGGATCTGTTTGTATTGCCCCATGGAATGCTCTTAGGTCTGTTGGTACTACTGTCCAAAGGAATGCTCAGGGATCTGTTTGTACTGTCCCATGGCATCCTCTTAGGTCTATTGGTGCGACTGCCCCGTGGAATGCTCAGGGATCTGTTTTTACTGCCCTCTTGAATGTTCAGGATTCTCTTTGCAGTGCCTATGGAATGTTCTGGGATTCGTTTATGTACTCTCCCGTGAAATGCAATGGGATCTGTCTATGCTGTCCCACAAAATGCTGTGGAGTCGGGTTGGATGTATTGATACTGTCCCATAAAGTTCAGTTGAGAAGTGCTGCTTCGTGACCTAGAAGATGCTCTTAGATCTGTTTGTGTTTCACTATTCCACTGCACGTGCTGCAGACTCACAGAGATCGGCATCATTCATACTGCCCCATCAGCAGTGGCAGATGCCTGCTGAGACTACTGGCTCTGCCTTTACCCCACTAAATGTAATCCCATTCTCCGGAAAAGTGCTTCTGCCGGTCCGTGGAAAGCATTGCAGGTATGTTGAGACGTGCCCCGGGTGTCCCATTAAAAGTGTGCCAAGCATCAAGCGTGCACTGTCCCTTTAAACGTGATGCACTGTCTAGATGCTAAGCGCTGCTACTATGCCATTGAAAGTGCTTGAAGGGGTGTAGCAGGCTGTGTCCCTTTAAATGTAATGTAGCTGTAGATGCGAACTTCTATCCCTGTCCCATTGGTGCGGTTACAGGTTTTGGTTGTGAATTGCCAGTAATTTGGCTGATTTATTCTTCGTAGTGTATTGGGTTAGTTACTGCATTTGTAGCTGCTGTTATCACTGTTACTCATTCAGGACAGTGGGGATTTTGCAGCCCATACAAGCAGGGAAGTGCCAATGTAGTTAAATGAAAGTGCCAGCTCTATCTGTAAAGTGCCGCTACTAACTAAATGAATGCTGTCATGTTGGAAAGTGCTGGGATCGCCTCATGTAAAGTGCTGTGTTCCTCGTTGTGAAGTGTGGCAAACAAGTACATTAAAGGCGCTACAGTTAGAAAAAATTAGAAGTGCCTTACGCCCACCTAGGCAGTAGTGTGAGGCTTGTTTTTTTATTGATTGTTTATGTTGGCCTTCATGTCCTTTTTATTTAACATCAATGGTTTTCTTGCAGAGTGTTGTGTAAGTAACTTTGATGTATTGGTCAAATCTTTGTGTGTAGATCCAACAATGAAGGATTTTATTCATTTTTAGAGTTTTTCAGTAGATCAGTTTGTCAGGTCTCCCTATGACGTGTATATGACCTCGACATGTTTGTGTGTACTGCCAGACCCCATTGGATGATTATCAGTGTCACTTCTACAGCGCATAACAGTTGCGCTGCGGATGAGTGTGACAGTATTGGCCACGAAGAAGGATGTATGGTGGCTAAAGCAGTGTTGGCAAGGGTTGGCCGCAATGGGGTTTTTCCTTTGGGGATCTATAAAATCTATCAGCTAATGGACAGTTCCTGTGGCATTGTGACTAAGCATGGGCGGAAAATCCGTTCCGCTCGCGGATTTTGCGTATTTTTGGTAAATTCGCAATCCGCGAACGCTCGCGAATTTACCGAAAATCCGCAAATGCGAACGCAGCGGATTTTTTTTTCTTGGTTATACAATTTTGCGGCGTGCGGCGTTCACTTATCATCATTCAGCGTTTGCCGAGTTGTTTTTCTCGATATTTTGCGAGTGCTGCGCCATTTTGGATCTTGCTGCGGGATCCCGCGGGAGTTTGGCGACGCATCGCGAGAGTTCGCAATTGCGAACATGTAGGTGCAGCGGGCAGCAACAATCTCGCACTCACGTAATTACAACATTTGCAATTCTGCAAAGAAATCCACTAGCAAGCAGCATAGACCTTCTGAAATTGATGATTTTTATCAGAATAACTCCTCAGGTTGACATTTGCCTGCACTTTTTTGGATTTGAGGCCTTTTGACTTTCTTTGGATCACTTTTGGATTAGAAATCAACTTTCACAAGTAAGTTTGTTTGGGGCATTACAGTTGCTGTTCTGCAGAAAAACGAGTTTTGCAAAACTGAAAGCACTCAGCAGGTGCAAAAGTTCACTCATCATTAGTAACCATTCCCTGTAGTACTTCCTGAGGGGCCCCTCCAGAGTTCAGTTGCCTATGTTTGTTTGGGGCATTACAGTTGCTGTTCTGCAAAAAAACATGTTTTGCTAAACTGAAAGCACTCAGCAGGTGCAAAAGTTCAAACTCATCATTAGTAATAGTAACCATTCCCTGTAGTGCTTCCTGACTGGGGCCCCTCCAGAGTTCAGTTGCTAGTTGCAACAATTCTATGACCCTGCTCTGACCCTCATAGCAGGCTCATAGAATAGCTACAAGTAGGCCACAAAGGTCCTGGAAAACAAAATTGCACTGCAACAGAAAGCAAATTACAGATAAGGAAGCAGGTGCCAGACTTGAATTTTAAAACAGTGACACATTAATAAATCAACCCCAAATTAATTCATGTCAGTTGAAGCAGGGCTGGTGTGCTTGCTTTCCCCCCCATAATCTACAGTGATGATGAACCAGAGGGTGGCATTGATGTACCAGAGGGTGGCATGGGTGAAACAGAGGGTGGCAGTGGTGAAACAGAGGGTGCTGGGAACCTGTGATGATGAACCAGACCTAGAAACAACATAGTTGCGACTGTTGCGAGCCGACAAGTAAGTTCGCAATTGCGAACTGGTACAAAACCCTCGCGAACTGGCAGAAACCCTTGCGAACACAAAAAAAAATCCGCAAATTCGCGAGAATTCGCGGATTGCGAGTTCGCAAATACGCAAATTCGCGAACGCCAGATTCGCAAAATTCGCCAATGCTTAATTGTGACCTAAAGAAAGAGCGGGTCATCCCTACATACTCCACAGGGGCCTACATCTGTAGTCGTGGGCACAAAGACATGTTAGGCCAGTCCGGGGTATGTCAGCAAGGGGACTTCATGGGGTCACACCTTCTTGAAGGTTTGCAGAACACTAGCCATGAATGCCCATTTAACAGATCAAATATATTTTTTTAAGTTTTCATTTGGGGGGGTTTGCATCAACGTAGCAGCTAATGGGTAGCGTAATATCACTTTGATTGTCAATAGTGGGACAGTACTCAAGCCTTTGCCAGTCCCCTTGAAAGCAGAAACGCTTCCCTAGTTACACAGGTGGTATAGTCCAATTTGTGTTACAAAATCATCAAAACCAGGTCCTGTTTTTCAGGAATTTGTGATTGTGGCCCATACATAGTAGAGGAGGGGAGGAGCTGATGTAGAGTCCAAGGAAGTACTACTAAGGCCTAAGAATGAGAAGAGATCAGCGGAGGGGCTGGCCTGTCTCAAAACTGGGACATTTTCTGGAAAGATCAGTGTCTCTGAAAGCTTGTGAGGGTCTGGACAGAATCAGTCGTTTCTCAGGCAAACATGCTTAATTTGTGCTGGTGAATGAATGTTGTAGACTCGGGCGTTCAATATTTGGGGAACCAGATTTATTTTTAATTTACAAAGATTGACCTAGTGCAATAGAGAGAAAGGCAGGCAACGGAGAAAGAAGCAAGAAGAGAAGGATACAACTGCAGCAGTGATAAAAGCAGGAATCAGGATAAAAATAATCCCTGTTGTGAGCTAAGAGGCAGGGTGTGAGTGGGTAGTGGAAGAATCAGGCATGGGGTGGAATAAAAACTAGGCTCCTAGTTTTCTATTGTGCCTACCAAAGGTTTATCCTTTGCTCACAGCTTGTATCTAGAGAGATGGGTGGGTAGATGAGTGAATAAACGGATGGTAATATGGACAGAAGGTCTTGCTTTGATATGTGTTTCGATGCAAGAGGATGGATGGGTGGGGATGGATGGACAGGTAGGTTGGGTTGATGTGTTAGGTTGGCTGAATGGCTGGGTGGGTGAATAAATGGATGTGTTTTGCTAGTTTGATGGATAAAGGGTTTGGATGGATGAATAGATGGGGTTGGATAAGTGGGTGGGTCATTTGGGTGGTTTAGTTGGATGGGTAAGGATGGATGGGTTACGACTTGTGGATGGCGATGGGGTGAATAAAAATACAAAAGACAAATGTGTAGCATTTGACTCGAAAATGGTCACACAAAAGTGTCCAATATTGGCACAGCAATGACGTTGTGATTAAAAATGCTCCCGCCCGCATAATTGTGAGCATCCCCATAATGCGGCCATATTGGTCTCGCTAGCTGTTGGTCACCCATATCCATTAAGGATTATTGCCAGGACAATTTTGCCTGCAAGTGTGTGGTTTTTACACCAAATCTTTGGAATTACCAAAGAAATAGTATGGTGTCGTTCCCCATTAAGCTTCTATTGCCAGCCCTCTCTATTCGAGTAGCATGTGGGTTGGTGGGATTTAAATGTCCCCCATTGCATTACGCTTCCCTCTTCTCACAAAGGGTGTGCAGATGTTAAGTATCTCGGTCCTACAAGTTTCCTCAGTGGGTTTCTCTTTTGAATCCAGTCCTGGATTTGCTCTGGTAAGCTCTCGGTCAGCATGGGCCCTTGACCATGAGGCATCATCCACCTTGTCCCACCCCTAAGGACCATCGGAGTTTCAGTGGGTGGCGGGGTGGTAATCAGATAATTTGGAATCAGGAAGAGCATCATGGTGGGGCGGCTGGGGCCCGGCCAGCAATAAAAGTAAAACATTGTGTAGGGCGGTACATACTTCACGCACTCTCCATCTCATGCCGGTCATACACCTGAAGGAAATTTGCCCGCATATACACTATGAAATCAATAGATCACTCTACAAGCAAAATGAAAGCCTTTCCAAACTATATCTATATTTTAGTATTTCTACTGGTGGTTGTCTAATCTCACATCTGGGCTCTAACGGAGTCAGCATATATTGATGAACATCTTGATCCCTCTAATATCAATCAATCAATCAAGTAATTTGTAGAGCACGCTACTCACCCGTTAGGGTCTCAAGGCGCTGGGAGGGAGGGGAGTTGCTACTGCTTGAACAGCCAGTCCTGGGTCAGCCGTAGGGGGGTGGGGAGGAAGTTCCATGTCTTGGCCGCCAGGTAGAAGAAGGATCTTCCTCCGGCGGTGGCTTTACGAATTCGTGGGACGGCGGCGAGAGCGAGGCTGGCGGATCGATGCTGGCGGGTGGGTGTGTAGAATGTGAGGCGGCTGTTGAGGTATTTGGGGCCCATGTCATGGAGAGCCTTGTGTGCGTGGGTGAGGAGTCTGAACATGATCCTCTTGCTGACTGGGAGCCAGTGCAGGTCTTTCAGATGGGCAGAGATGTGGCGGGGATGTCCAGGATGAGTCGTGCAGAGGCGTTCTGTATGCGCTGGAGTCTTTTCTGGAGTTTGGCTGTGGTTCCAGCGTAGAGGGTGTTTCCGAAGTCCAGTCGGCTGGTGACGAGGGCCTGGGTGACTGTCTTCCTGGTGTCGGTGGGGATTCACCGGAAGATCTTTCGGAGCATGCGCAGGGTGTTGAAACAGGATGACGAGACGGCGTTGACTTGCTTGGTCATCGTGAGGGATGAGTCCAGGATGAAGCCCAGGTTGCGTGCATGGTCCGTGGACTCGGGGGCGGTACCCAGCGCAGAGGGCCACCAGGAGTCGTCCCAGGCAGAGGGGGATGGTCCAAGGATGGTGACTTCCGTCTTGTCTGAGTTCAGTTTCAGACAGCTGAGCTTCATCCATTCCGCAACGTCTTTCATTCCTTCCTGGAGGTTGGCTCTGGCGGTGGTGGGGTCGTTGGTGAGGAAGAGGATCAGCTGGGTGTCGTCAGGGTAGGAGATGATGTTAAGGTTTTGTTGGCGTGCGATGGCTGCGAGAGGGCTCATGTAGACGTTGAAGAGGGTGGGGCTGAGCGAGGATCCTTGAGGAACGCCGCAGATGATTCCGGTGGCCGCAGATCGGAAGGGGGGGAGGCGGACTCTCTGGGTTCTTCCGGCGAGGAACGAGTTGATCCATTCCAAGGCCGTTCCTTGGATTCCGGTGTTGCTGAGGCGCCGTATCAGGGTGCAGTGCCACACTGTGTCGAAGGCTGCTGAGAGGTCTAGGAGGATGAGGGCAGCTGTATCCCTGTTGTCGAGCAGGAACCTGATGTCGTTGGTAGCTGCGATGAGGGCGGTTTTGGTGCTGTGGTTTGCTCGGAAGCCGGACTGCGAGGGGTCGAGGGATCCGTTAGTCTCGAGGAAGGCGGAGAGTTGTTTGTTGACGGTCTTCTTGATGACTTTGGCAGGAAAAGGGAGGAGCGAGATGGGGCGGAAGTTCTTGAGGTCCGTGGGGTCCGCGTGGGTTTCTTCAGGAGGGCGCTGATCTCAGCATGTTTCCAGCTCTCCGGGAAGGTGGGGATGCGAAGGAGCTGTTGATAATGTCCCGGTGTTGGGGTGTGATGATGGAGTCGGGTTTGTTGAAGATGTGGTGTGGACAGGGGTCAGTTGGGGAGCCGGAGTGGATGGTGTTCATCATGCGGGTGGTGTCTTCGGTGCTGACCGGGGTCCTTGTGCAGAGGGTGGTAGTGGGGGGGCGATGGTTTGGTGGTAGGGTGCGTGGTCTGTTCGCCGAAGCTGTTGTGTATGTAGGCGATCTTGCGGTGAAAGAACGAGGCGAGTGAGTCGCAGAGGTCTTGCGAGGGTGTGATGTCGTTGTTGCAGGCGCTGGGGTTGGAGAGCTCTTTAACTATGCTGAAGAGTTCCTTGCTGTTGTGGGTGTTGTTGTCCAGTCGTTCTTTGAATGTTGTCCTTTTGGTGGTGCGGATCAGCTGGTGGTGTTGGCGGGTGGCGTACTTGAGGACTGACATGTTTTCTGCTGTCTGGTCGCGGCGCCAGGCTTTCTCGAGGGTGCAGCAGGTTTTCTTGGAGTTTTTGAGGTTGTTGGTGAACCACAAGGTTTTCTTGCTGCCGGGTCTGCTGGGAGGGTTCTTCAGTGGTGCAAGGTCATTGGCGCAGTTGGTGAGCCACTGTGTAAAGTTGCGGGGTGCTTCGTTGTGGTCCGTCATGTTGGTGGGAGGGTTCTGGCTGAGGGAGGTGGTGAGCTGGTCGGCGGTGATCTTGCTCCAGCTTCTGCGGGGAACCTGTTGCGGGTGGTGGAGGGTCGTGGTTCTCCTGAAGTTGAAGTGGACGCAGCTGTGATCTGTCCAGTGTAGTCCGGTGGAGTGGCTGAAGGAGATATGCTTGCTGGAGGAGAAGATGGGGTCAAGCGTGTGGCTGGCATAGTGGGTGGGGGTGTTCACCAGTTGCTTTAGTCCGAGGTTGGCGAGGTTGTCCAGCAGGGCGGCGGTATTGCTGTCATTGTTGTTCTCCAGGTGGAAGCGGAGGTCCCCCAGGAAGATGTAGTCAGAGGAGGTGAGGGCGTGCGGGCTGACAAAGTCTGCGATGGCTTCGCTGAATTGTGTGCGTGGCCCCGGGGGTCTGTAGATGAGAGTTCATCTGAGAGTGGTCTTAGGGTCGGTGTGTATCTGGAAGTGAAGGTGCTCGGCGGCGGTGAGGGTGTCGTCGGAGTTGGTCGTGATGCGGATGGTGTTTCTGTGGACGATGGCGATGCCTCCTCCAGTTTAGTTGATGTGGTCCCTCCGGGTGATCTTGTAGCCATCCGGGATGGCTATGGCGATGTCAGGGGCTGAGGAGGCGTTCATCCAGGTTTCTGTGAAGAAGGCACCGTCTGGTGATGTTGTGTCGAGGAGGTTCCAGAGTTTGACGGCGTGCCTGTGGATGGAGCGGGTGTTGAGCAGGATGCACTTGAGGTGATCGTTGCTGGCGCTTGGCGGGAGCGGTGCAGGTTCGGAGGCAGGTAAATTTGCAGGCTTGGCAGGTGAAGGGTCCGTGGGTGCGTTTCGAGGTGGCTCGATGGCAGGCGGGGTTCTTGCCGGCGTTGAGTGCGTGGAGGGTGGAGGCGTCGTAAGTCCGTCGGGTGGGCTGGCGTCGTCGGGGGCCAGGGGTCCTGGCGCTGGGCGCGGTCAAGGTGCAGACGGGCTTGCCTTTGGCGCGCAATGTTTCCTTAATTCGCTTACCGCTTTAACTAGTTTATCTACTTAGGCGGTGGCAGTGTCTCCTCGACCCGCTGTTCTCTGGTAAGCTGATAGAGACTGCAGACTACCAGGCATTTATGTGTGGGCTGCGAGGAGCGAGAAAAGCGCACTTTTAAATTTCGCCGTATTAATCATTTAAATAACAACTTGCCTAATTGTTGCTGAAATTCCTGCTACTCTCCCCACATTGCCTGGGCTCGATATTGCAGCCTGCCTGCCCTGGTCCGACTCGGCAATTAGTGCCATAGAGCGGAGGGCGGACAGGTAAGAGCCAGCCACTTCAGACACTTCTGCCAGAGCAGAGGTCAGCTCTCTAGTGGTTCTTGACACAGGGCTATCTAGACCGGAAGGAGCATCGGGTGACTGCAATAGGGAGGCGGTGGCAGTGTCTCCCCGACCCGTTGTTCTCCGGTAAGCTGATAGAGACTGCAGACTACCAGGCATTTATGTGTGGGCTGCGCGGAGCGAGAAAAGCGCATTTTTAAATGTTGCCGTATTAATCATTTTAATAACAACTTGCCTAATTGTTGCTGAAATTCCTGCTACTCTCCCTGCATTGCCTGGGCTCGATATTGCAGCCTGCCCGCCCTGGTCCGACTCGGCAATTAGTGCCGTAGAGCGGAGGGCGGACAGGTAAGAGCCAGGCACTTCAGACACTTCCGCCAGAGCAGAGGTCAGCGCTCTAGTGGTTCTTGACACAGGGCTATTTAGCCACGCCTTTACATCACGCGTGCAGCGGTTGCGCGCAGGAGGTGCCTACGATCGCGCCTAAGAAGCGCCAAAGAAAAGCCTGTCTGCGCCCGTCCGCGACGGGACCTGGGGCCATGGGTTCTACTCCTAGGATTACAGGATTACAGGATAGCAAGATATCTACTTAGTCGTCTCAGACACTACGGAATCTAAAACCAATCTTTCCTGCAGCTTGTACTTTTGAGACTTGGCCATACCTTGAGGGCCCTTTTTCTTGTAGACATTGTCGTTTCCAGACTTTCCTCACACACTTAGCTACTGGTAATCAAATGATTGCCTCTACTTTCACCCCTGAAGAGCAGTATTCTCAGATACCTCCCGAAACTCAAACAGTTGGGAGACACTCAGAGGGCTACCCTGTCGAAAAGGGGTTAAGAAGCTTCCTGTTGAATATTCGCTCCTTGCCCAAACATTTTCAGGAACTATGGGACCTCATTAACACAGACATGCCAGATATTTGCTTCCTTACGGAAACCTGGCTAAAGCCTCACACAGTCCCTGCCATTATGCTGGGAATACCCGCCGGATAGAAGATCCTTTACTTAGACCGCCCTATTAAAATAGGCGGGGTGTTGCTATTGTATTTAAAGAAAGCCTGAAAGTTTCTGTACTTGATCAAAGATATAACACTCATATGGAAGTAATGATCTTCAAGATCTCTTCCTCCTCTAAAATGCATTGGAAGGGAGCATTAGTCTACCGACCCCCTGGCCCGTGCACAGGTTTCTCACTTACCCTTATGGAGCTCTTAGCTCCATATTTTAAAGCCAAGGAAGATTTTGTTCTCCTTGGTGATTTTAATATACACACTGATCTACCTAATCATTCAGATACCACAGCCCTGCTTGCTGATCTTTCTATGTTAGGACTTACAATCCAGAATAGTGGTCCAACGCATTCGGGTGGACATACACTCGATCTAATTTTAACTAATTGTTCCAAAATAAAATGTCGCCCCCTATCAATTGGTCTGATCATTATGTATCGGGATTCACTCTATTAGGTTTTCAATTGCCTTATTATAAACCACCTCCTGCTGTATGGAGAATAAAGTGGCATAATATCACCTCTGAAGAACTCCAGAATGTATGGACTGAACCTACTTTCTCCGAGAATGATGACATTGAAACAGGTCTGACTAAATTAAATAAAGTGCTCCTGGAGGCAGTGGATTCATTAGCACCCTTGAAACGGTCTAAACAACATCCTAAATCGAAGCAGGAAGTATGGTATACAGAAGATCTGAGAGTAGAAAAGCAGCAATGTAGGAAACTGGAGAAAGTATGGAGGACAGCACATACACCTTGCAGTAAAAAGCTCTATCTGGAGGCCCTATCCAAGTATTATAAAAATATAAAACTGGCCAGGAAAAATAGTCTGGCGCTACAAATAACGGAAGCAGGTAATTCCACTAGAGAACTTTACAAAATTCTCAAACTATTTGTCAAACCTACTGCCTGTGAAAGCCCTGGTGACTTTACTCAAACTTTATGCGATGATATTTCTGCATTTTTTGAGAGCAAGATTGAATTAATCTATGAGAAAATCACCAGGGCATCATACATCAAGAGTAGTATGGCTGACCCTCCCCTTCTTCGGATCTCAAAGAGTGAAAGCTGCTGTCGCACCACGATTCCGGAAGTTAGTTTGTCCGAAGTCACCGTTCAATACAATCAAATTAAATCAAGATCACCTACAGACCTCCTGCCTGCAAAAATGATGGCCTCTCTGGGTAGCTTGCTGGCCGCTAGTTTTCAAACTTTGATTAATCTTTTCCTTAAGGAAGGGCTGGTGCCTAGTATCTGGAAAAGGGCAGTTGTGAACCCTATTCGCAAAAACACGGCGTTACCATGGTCAGACCTTAACAACCTCCGTCCGATCTCTCTCTTGCCCCATTTGAGTAAGATGGCTGAGAAACATGTCAACACCCACGTGTCTAAATTCATCGAGGCAGCGGACGGTCTGGACCCTTCTCAATCTGGGTTCAGACCTAATCACAGCACCGAATCAGCTCTCCTCTCCGTGACCGATACCATCCGGATGGCACAGGATAGAGGAGGCTCTATGATTCTGGTGCTGTTAGATTTATCCGCTGCCTTCGACACGGAGTCACATGACATTTTGGTCAGTCGTCTGAAGAGGGTAGGGATCGGCGGAATGGCTCTTTCATGGCTAAAGAGTTTTATCACTGGCCGCTCACAGAGTGTTCGATTGGGCTCCCATATGTCCATCTCTAGGGAGCTCACCAAGGGGGTTCCACAGGGCTCATACCTAAGCCCCACATTGTTTAATGTGTATGTGGCCCCTTTGGCCGGAATTGTGAGGGAATATGGGTTCACACCCATATCTTATGCTGATGACACCCAGCTCTTGTTCCCTTTCCAGACCATGACGCCAGCAGTTAAAAGCTCCTTTGCTGCAGGAATGAGAGCCATATCCAACTGGATGACCTCCAATTGCCTACAGTGCAATGTGGGCAAGACGGAGGTCATGCTTTTCGGAGACGCCCGCTACTTTGGTCACCTGAGTGGTGGCCTCCGGATTTAGGCTCTGCTCCCTGTCCAAAAGAGACAGTGAAAAACTTGGGGGTCAAGCTAGATTGATCCTTGATACTCAAGGACCATGCTACCCAGGTAACAGGATCCTGTATGAGGGTCATCGGACTATTGAGGAGAGTGTTCCCATATTTAGCAGACAGTCATAGGAAAACTTTAGTACAGGCATTGGTAATCAGCAGGTTAGATTACTGTAATGGGCTGATTATTTCTGCTAATGAAGTGCGGAGATACCCCTTCGGGGGTCGAATTCCTGCGCTATACAAGAAACAAAATAAATAAATAAATCCTATTTTACGTCATCAGTGATTTTTTTTAAAATATATTTTTATTGCAGATTCATAAACAAACAATGATTCATGTCGACCTTCCCATCTCTGACCATCGTAAGTCCCCGGCCAGCAGTAAAACTGTACACAGCCATTCAGCCCACGTCCCGGAGGCCGGGCAGCGTTAATTACAGGTCTGTCGGAGATACCAGAAAAGGACAAAAAAAAAACCTTTCAGAGAGGCAACTGGTCAGCAACACAATTTGGCAACTGCTTTTCTATAACTTCCAACCCCCCCCAAATACGATCCGCCGAATGCAGTGTTCCTCGTTAGCGCATGATATCAATACAAACGCGACTCAACCACATTCAGTCATGCTTCGTAGCGCCCCTCATCGAAATCTCCTGACCTATTACAGTCAATCAGTCACATAATTTTATTGGAAATCTGTGCCATGGGAGTTCCTCACCTTCGCCCATATCTGAGTTTAAGCCTCGCTTGAATCTCTCTCTAGCTACGTCGAACCCCCCATAACCCTCCCCATATCCCTTCCCCCTCAACTGCTGCTGATGTGGGCCATATCCATAAACTCTCAGTCAAATCTGTCGCGACCTGAGGGAGCCATACTTGCATGTCTCCACGTCCCATGGAACCTCCTATACTGACCATCTCCTAGGTTTCGTCTTCAATTTAATAGTCCTTTAAGGCTTGCACTATTGCTTCCCAGGCCCTCGCCATTTCTAAACCCTTCACATTTGCTGTTCGAGTGGCCTGTCGAAGCCTAACCACACTTTCACTCCGTGCCCATTTCGGCAATTCGTTCGTCCATCGCGTAGTGGATGGGCCCTCTTTCGATTTCCAATGCCAAGTGATCTCTCTCTGGGCCAAAATAAGTCCCAAGTCAATGAATTTACGTGTGATTTTCGTCTTGGCCGTGTGAGGGAACCAGAGCAATAGACATGTCGCCATGTCGAACTCCACCTGTCTATCAGTGACAGCGTTAAGGAGCTCCCCCACCACTGACCAATACGCCCCCAGTTTCGGTCAATCCCATAGTAAGTGGTCCAACTCCACATCCGGTGTCAAGCATCTGGGGCATGCTGCGTCCTGCACCCGGAAATACCTCCTGATTTTCCCCTTTACGTCATCCGTGATATACTAAAGTCTTTACTGTGGCTTTAAGTTTGGCTGATATAATGTTTGCTGTGCTTTCATTTCTCACGTATGTCACAGTCATGTGTGTGTTAATGCTGAAAGAGATTTTGCAGTTTGGCCATTCACCCCCCCAAAACTGCCTTTATCAAATACCTCAGAGCATTCTGTGAGAAGCAATGTGTATATATACCTTTCTGTGATAAAAGTGGTACTTCTACCACTTGTGAGTTTAACCTGAGGAATTGCTGGACTGAGATGTCGAGATGATATACTGTAGGTGGTAGGCCAGGCCGCCAGTGGGGGGGGCCTCCATGTGCTTTTCAGGGGGCCCCCTCAAGTTTTGTTACTTCACTGGTGCTCAGGAGTAACTGAGCTTATAAAGCGCTTGGTTACACTAGCCAGTGTGTCCCGCGCTATTTCGCTGAGGAACCCATCCTGGCCTGTTCCTGTGAGGCACCCACTCCTGGGCACCCCAAGGTGAAGCCAGGAATCCTTAGCGATTAGGGCTGTTGTGGAGATTAAACAAGCTGTTGCCCAGAGTTGCAGAGTCCGACCCATGATAGAGTAGGCACCGTGGCGAGAATTATCGGGTCCGCGGACATTGAGCCCAAGACCATGCCGCGACGGGAAGTGAACCCTGGTCCCGGGTCAGATCTCTGCATCAGGGTCTGCCGCTCTAACCAATGAGCCACACTTCTCCACAACAACACGGACAACATACACATTCCAACAGACCAGTGAGGGAGCCCCCGAGCCCTCCTCTTCTCCACTTCCTATCCAGCCCCCTCCTTCCACTCGGCACCCTCATTTACTGCACTCTCTGTCCTGTTCATCACCCTCTGATGTTTGTAAACTGTTCAGTGCATTCTGTCTGCAGACCCTCACCTTCTACACTTTACACCCAACTGTCTGCCATTGTTCCTGCCTTCATTTGCTGTGTTTTCGATCCAACCTCCCCTCTAAACTAAGAACCCTTCTTTAAACATGTGTCCTTCGAACCCTGTCTCCCGCTGCCGTCTTCTTCTCTTTCAGTATAATTATAGTACAAGACTTCAGGTCATCAAGTACTCTTTCTCTCCTCAATGATTTTAAATGCCCTTTTCAATTTGTTTGTTTGTTGAGTGTGCTGAATTTGTTGGTCTCGCCTACAGCAGCCTCTTGTTGAACACCTATTTTGTACAGTACCAGTACTTAGAGAGGCATTTTAGTCAGCCGACTTCTTATTTCATGGGTGTTATGATAAATAAACCAAGTAGATCTGGTAATATTTCCAAGTGGATTTATTCTTCAAAGGAAGACCTGAACATCTTCATGCCAGACGCAGCTGGACCAACTGCTCACTGATGCCACAGGCATGACATCATCTTAGAACCATCTAAGGCATCATAAGAAAGCAACATTCTAATGAGTGAAAGATGTGAGTAATGATAAAGTGATGAACCACATAACATATAAATATAACACATCTCCCCCCTTTATCAACACAACGAATATAAAAATAACATGTATTAAATAAAGCTTGAAACATAACAAGTAAACAAAAGTAAAATCAAAAACATAAACATTCAAATAAGCAGGTATCCTTCTCTCACTTGCATCCCTCAAAATGCATGAAACACCAGACCCATCTCCCTGCCTTGCAGGCATGGCATCACTATCAGAAGCAATTGCCACATCACAAAGCAAAGACTCACCACCTTGTTTATTCGAAAATCCCCAAACCTTCATCAGCATCCATATTGAACACTATTCAATATCATACCTACACTCCATTTTTTAAACACTTCTCAAACACAGACTGTTTGTAACACGGTGAATCACCCTATTCAGAGGCTTACGCATCCATGAAGGAAGAAGTTTTGTGCCTGCCTCCTACTCACCACCCCAAAACTCACCACCTTAGGGCACCAACAACCCTAAATACACTGCACTGGGCACTTACTTCCCTACAACAAACTGCACACTATACTCACCACCCCAAAACTCACCAGCATAGGGCACTCACCACCCTAAAACAAACTCCACGGGGTACTCACCACCCGAAAAACTCACCAGCATAGGCACTTATCACACTAAAAAAAAAACTGCACGTGGTACTCACCACCCCAAAACTCACTACCGTAAGGCACTAACCACCCTAAATACACTGCACTGGTGCACTAACTACCCTAAAACAACTGCACGGGATACTCACCACCCCAGAAACACAGCAACATAGAGCACTCACCACCCTAAAATAAACTTCATGGGATACTCACCACCCCAAAACTCACCAACATAGGGCACTCACCACCCTAAAACAAACTGCACACGGTGCTCACCGCCCCAAAACTCACCACCGTAGAGCACTAACCACCCTAAATACACCGCACTGGGGCACTCACCACCCCAAAAACAAACTGCACGGGGTACTCACCACCCTGCACTTGGGCACTCACCACCCTAAAACAAACTGCACGGGGTACTCACCACCCCAAAACTCACCACCATGTGGCACTAAATACACCGCACTTGGGCACTCACCACCCTAACAACAAACTGCACAGGGTACTCACCACCCCACACTGGGCACTCACAACCCTAAAACAAACTGCACAGGGTACTCAACACCCCAAAACTCACCACCATGTGGCACTAACCCCCTAAATATACCACACTGGGGCATTTGCTACTCCACAAACTTACCGCACTGGGGCACTAACTGCCCTAAAACAAACTCCACGGGATACTCACCACCCCAAAATCTCAAATTCCTTTTACATGACTTTCTGCAGTGTTAGTCTTATGACCAAATAAGATAAATCTGTTTTACTTTAAAATCCAGTAGTTGTATAAACAGGATGCAGAAGCACAATGACAATAATAATAATTTCTCTTACCCTGTAACAGGTTACCTTAGAAGATCAATTTTCCTCACTTTTTTATGAATTTCACAATCTCATAAATTGCTACTTGTTCTCTTCCATTTCCTTGAATAAGTAGATGATTTTCAACGAGTTGGGTTCCTCTTTCCCTAAATCTTTCAACGAGTTGGGTTCTTCTTCCCTTTTGTTCAGGATAATCTATATTCCTTATTAAATCCTTTCCTGCATGTGTCTGGTCAAGTATCGTCGCCAAATTTGTTATGATAAATAAACCAAGTAGATCTGGTAATATTTCCAAGTGGATTTATTCTTCAAAGGAAGACCTGAACATCTTCATGCCAGACACAGCTGGACCAACTGCTCACTGATGCCACAGGCATGACATCATCTTAGAACCATCTAAGGCATCATAAGAAAGCAACATTCTAATGAGTGAAAGATGTGAGTAATGATAAAGTGATGAACCACATAACATATAAATATAACAATGGGGCTATAGAATTCCCTCCATAGGGACATCAGACTATGTTGAGTGACTAGTTAACGTGGCCCAGAGTCCACAGGAGTTTATGTGTGTGCAATAGTTCTAACTTGTATAACTTAACATGGGTTTGGCACTATGAGGCTGCCGCTGCACATGCAGATTGCCCACTCAAGAGGGTTGCTACGCTAGTTCCACATTAGGCACATCATCAAGTCTAGTGGTGGGGACCCCCTGGGAGTCCCCAAGTCCAGCTCTGGCTACGCTTCACTTCTGGCGCAGCAGAGGGTGGGGGCAAGGTACTTATACCTGCCCCGCCCATTTTTCTTTCCTTTTCGTCCTTCTGGTCACGCCGTCTAGCTCGACCCCTGGTACTGCATCGGGTCCTCGGATCGGGAGGTAGAGTCGGTGTCTTCCTACGGTGAGTTTAGGCCCTTCGGGGCAGTTTCTCTCCTCCCCTTAGATGTTGTTTTGTAGCTAGATGCCCCTGCCCCCAGGCGTTTGTAATGTAATGTAATTGCTCATTTATATTGTGCAACAATCGCTCCAAGGAGCATCTAGGCGCCCATGTATGGTCAACCGGTGTCATGTTGCCTTACTGCTTGACTTGACCAGATCCGGAATCACACTAGATCTCTGGCAATTGTGTCTTGAAGATTGAAAATCCAGGTTTTTAATTGTTTACGGAACTCTGTTTCCCTGTCCAATGCTCTCAGGTGCAAAGGGAGAGTATTCCACGCTTTTGCACCTAATACCGCCAGGGACTTGCCCCCTCGGGTTTTAAGTCTGAACCCTGGAACGGTCAGCAAATTGGCATTTGAGGATCGTAGGGCTCGAGTTGGACAATATCTCACAAATTTTTTTCTTAGGTATAGTGGGCCTAGGTCGTGGACAGCTCGAAAGGTAATTATCAGCACTTTGAACAGAACCCTTTTTGTTATGGGTAGCCAGTGTGGTGTGTTAAGGGCCTTGGTTGCTGATGATCTTCTCGGCCATTTTAAAACCAGCCTGGCTGCTGCATGTTGCACCATCTGGAATTTATGGGTGACCACTTTATTGGTGCCAGCATATAGGATGTTACAATAATCGATACGTGATGTCACCAATGCAACCGTGACCGTTTTCCTTGCCTCAATAGGCAACAAGTCAAAGAACTTCCTCAGCCCCTTTATCACCCCAAAACATGTGCCTGCCACTTTTGACGCCTGTTGTTTGAAGGACAGGTCAGCGTCGAAGTGTACCCCAAGGTTGCAGGCCGAGATGGTACTGTGAGGCGGTATTTCTGCCTTCTCTGGCCACCATAATCTGGGGATGAAATCATTTTTTGGGCCTATTGGCATGATCTCAGTTTTGCCTGTGTTGCATTTTAGATGATTTCTCTGCATCCAGTCAAAAGTGGCCGTTAGGAAACATTTGAGTTTTTCCTCCCATACCTGGTTATCTTTATCCATTACCAGGATCAGTTGTGTATCGTCGGCATATGCTATTACATCCATGCCAAATGACGATATCAACTTTATCAGGGGTGCGGTGTAGAAATTAAACAATGTCGGACTCAGGCTGGAACCCTGAGGTATTCCCGTCGACAGTGGTTTCTCACTGGAACAGAATTCCCCCAGGGTCACCACTTGTCTCCTGTCACTTAAAAAGTTATTTATCCACTCCAGGAATGTGCCTGTGATGCCAGATGTTACTAGCCGGTCTATTAAGATAACATGTGAGACCGTGTCGAAGGCCGTCGACAGATCTAATAAGATCAGGACGGCCTTCTTACCTTGGTCTAGACCTGAGCGGATAGTCTCAGTAGTGAACAGGAAAGCCGATTCCGTGGAATGTTGAGTCCTGAAACCTGCTTGGTTAGGATGCCATGCTTCACTATCTTCCAGAAAGCGTGTAAGCTGTTTATTTACCATCGACTCTGTGATTTTACACAGTGCCGGAAGTAGTGAGATGGGTCGTAGGTTTCATAGTGTAGTGGGGTCGGGAAGTTGTTTTTTTGCAGTGGTTTCACTGCTGCCAGTTTCCACTCTAGGGGGACGTTGGCCGTGGTCAGTGAGGTATTGACAATGTCATTTATTACTGGATTGACAATTTCTACAATAAGGTGCAGGAGTCTAATGGGGCACGGATCAAATGGTGATCCTGATTTTGTTGCTAAAATTGCTCGCTTAGTCTCCTCCAGACTGATTGCTCGGAAGGCTGCTAGCTGAGTTTCCTCCTGCCTTATTATTTCACCCTCTTTCCTTGACTCTGGTATTGGGACATCGAAGTCCTTCGTCAGACCCTGTACCTTTTCCTCAAAGAAGTCTGCGATAGTATCACAGAGCATCTGTGAGGGCGGAATGTCCTGCACTAAACATTTGGGTTTATTAAAATCATTCACAATTTTTAAAATCGCTTTGTGTTTACTGTTAGCTGTTTCTATTGCTGATACAAAATACATCTTTGTTGCCTGTTTGATTTGCGCATGGTAGGCACTCTTAATCTTTTTGTATTTGCCGCGCTCTGTGCTGCAATAGTTTTTCCGCCAGCTACGTTCAGCTCTTCGTAGCTCCCCCTGTTTATTTTTGAGTTCTTGATCTAACCATGGGGCGGAAGTCTTCTTTTTCCCGTGTCTCATTCTGTTTCTCCCCTGTCCAACCATGCCTTTCAATTCGTTCATCCATGCCCTAAAGGTATTTGGATTTGGAGGCAGAGTTATCCGTTAAACTGGCCCTTCCTCTTTATTAAAGTAGGACTTTGGGGATGAGAGGGGGCATGGAGATTGGTCGCAGCAGCATTCCCCCTGCCGTGCCTCCAGTGCAATCCTAAACCGGTTCCTGCCGGGCGAAAGGAGAGGGCTCTCTGGTCGAGAAGCAGAGGCGAGGGTTTGCAGCGATGAGTCTGGGCCCTTTGGGGCAGTTCCTCCTGGGGGGCTGTATGCTCCTGCCCCAGACGTGTTAATTGATGTGTTGGGAGACGTGGGAGAGCAATAAATTGCCCTCAATCAGCACCCCAATTCCTCAGTGTGTCTGGCCTGGGCAGCAACGCAGGAGTGCCAGCAGTAACCCTGGCACCAACAGGAAGCACATGTTTCCCAGCAGGGGCCGGGGCAGCTAGCCCGGTGGAATATCGCTGGACATCAGTTGGGAGTATAACAAGGCAGCTGACCAGCCATTGCAGTACGAACAGCGGCACAGCAAGAAGTAAGAGCTGAGCAAAGGAGGTGCTGCCCGCCGCAGAGGGTGGCACCAGCCCCTCAGGTAGCAACCAGGCCATTGATGGCCACTGGGTGATATATGAGCCAACATTAGGGTCACAGGACGAGGTCAGATCTGAGAGCGGGAGGCGGGCACCCTAGATCGTGTCTGACCCAGCACAGGAAGGCCCTTACCGTCCCACCCTCATTGTTTTAAAATAGCTGATGCGTGCCCGCGTGGAGGCCCCTTGGACCTCAAATTAAGTTAAATGGTAAATTAAGTGTAGAGGGCAGACTATTGCATGGACATACAATACAGGGGGGGTGTAGGGGGGGAGGTGCGGCCGACCATCTGGGAGCACCACGGAATCTGGTGTTGCTGGTATGCCTACACTGTTACAGGATGGGTTAAGTGCCTCTTCTGCAGCAATATGCGGGAAGGTCCTTTGCACACTGCTTGGTTGGTTTGCCCCACTTTCCCAGATTTTTAATGTTTACAATTTAATAGGTCTCATCCCACAATCAATTAAAGGGTTCTGGGGTGGGATCTGAAGCCCAGGTGTTAGGGATCCGGCATTGGCATTAGAGGCCTCTCGAAGGTGAGAGAGGTAGCAAGTTCATCCTTACCACACACTTCTGCCAGTGTGTTGCCTTTTAAATGGTGTGCGATGACACAAATTGTGTTCCCATCCTTGTGGTACCATTAACAGAAGGGGTCTTTGTACCAGCGCTACAGCAAGAAGAGGGATTGTTGGGTTTTTCTTTTCTGTGCTGTAATGCGGCCCAGGGCCGTACCTACCAAACATTTTCCCTAAGGGCAGGGTGGACACTGAATTCCCCTGTCCCAGATGTAAGGACTCAGAGTCAGTTAGCATTCTAGTGCTAACAATGTAATTACACTAAACACCCACCCACCACTGATGTCACTGGTGAGGTGACACAGCTCTAATAAAATTGGCCGAGCGCGCGTGCTCTGGGCCAGTTGCACCCTGTATGCAGTGTGCCCTGTGTCTCAGTCATTACTAGCATGAGGGCCTAGGGCCTGACCCTACACCAAACAACCATATTTAGTTATTTAACAGATTTTGTTTAAAACTTTTAAGACCAAGCTCTATGCTCCTGTGCATTGGTACAGTATTGGTTCAGTGATTTATGGGGCAATAATGTGAATGGCTCGGCATTAGGGCTGTGCTTCAGGCCAGGGTTTTGGCCTTCTGAGGCAGTCACTTCTGAAGGAGACAGCCTTGCACGTCAGAAGCAGGATCATTTCAGGATTGCATTCGCCTCTATAGCATTATGGCTCAAAGGAATATAGAAATTCAGATGACCAGGATACATTAGTTTCCATCCTCATCCCCTCACATCTTGGTTTTTGTCGAGCTAGGAGTTAACTTTATTCAGCAATGGTGTGTTGTCTGGTATGTGGCAAATGCTGGGGGCAGGTCAGCAGACCTCAAAGACGCCTGCAGGTCTGATGTGTCTTTCTGGCTGAGTGGAGCCATTCCAATTTCGCATACTGCCTGTGCCGTTTTGATCCACTGACCCACATTAGAGACGTTTAGAGGTTTGTCCAGGTGAAACAAATTGTGTTTAACTAGAATTGTGATCAAAGCAGAGTATGACACCGTTTCGGGGGAAATAAATAAAACTTTATTATATACTATGAAACACATTAAGGTGGCAGCGTAGAATACCAAGTTGCAACCATTGGATTCACCCATTACTGAAAGCAACTGCTCACATTGTTAGTAGTTAAGCAGCCTGGGAAGATTGGGAGCAAAACACTAGAGTAAATATGCACCTGCTAAACTTCTGTATGAAAGGAGTGACACATGGCAATTACAGAAGGACAACCTTTGCTTATTGTCACACAATTGTAGCTCATCTAAAGATGAGCCGGCACACATCCTAGTGGGAAAGTCACCAAGGTAGAACAGGCCTTTGGGTAGGCATTGGCATTACATAGACACAAACCTTATGCGAACAGGAGTCTCTACAGTGTATAAAATGCTGGAAACAAGAACTTTTGCATTGAACCGTTAACCAACACAGGTTTTACTGGCAGCTGATCAGGACCTATTACTACTGGGTCTGTTGGCTCAGTGGACTACAGCTTTCACTGCGGGGCCTGAGTTCGACCACTTGGTCTTGGTTCAAACTCCGTTGGGTTCTCTCAGCCTGTCTTCCCTCTGAGGTTGGTAAAATGAGTATCATTGAGTGGAGTAATAATAAACATCTGCTATTCAGTGCCAACATGTCCACAGGTTTACCAACCATTTTCTTAGGCAAATTCCACTTGCGTAGGGAGTCTAGATGGTGATTTTCAAGGGCACATGACAGGGGATGGCTCCGTCAACACAAGACTGACAGTCTTATGCTGAGTAAAATGTTTTGTATCATCCATTACAATATTTTTTGCCAAGGTTTTCAGTGGCACGTGGTCTAAACAGTCCAGATCACACCATTGAGGGTGAACATGAGGCTTTGTCCCCCGACTGAATAGGCTCAAAAAGTCTGTATTTGCACGGGGTTTGGTGCTGACTATCTCCTTCCATTTTGCGGTCTAGGAAATGGCAAAGCGATGTCTGTAATTGACCAGACTCTCTCAGCAGTCAAAGCTAAAAGATTATGCATATCTCTTGTAGCCCTGAAGTGTGACGGAATCAACTATTTTAACACAACCAAAACAATTCTAGGTACGCACTGGCAGATGCACTATAGACAAACGTTCAGTGAATCTGGACTTGACACAGTTTCAATTGTTCGCCATAGTTTGCTAATAAAACTGTCTGTGAAAATGTAGCTGTTACTGTGACAGAAGAGGTGCTCTCCCTAACTGAGCGTGTTACAGCCAAACAAATCAAAGTACTTAATTACTGACAGACGCACATAAGACAAACATTCATGAAACCTGATGGACACATTAATATCTGTTTGCCAAAGTTTAGCAATAAAATTGTCTATGCAAATGCAATTTTCAGTTCTAAAGAAAATGTGCTAAACTAGTGTGTGTTACAGGTTGCCCGTTTACCATCACTGCAGCTAGCAAAAGTATGCTGGGGTTCCAAAGTTCTGGGGAAACACTGGGTTAGAGCAACGAGGCAACAGTTATTAGAAAACATTCAGCATTCCTACAAGTTAAGAAAAGGCAAGTAATTTATAAATATGGTTCTCCGCCTACTCTCACCAACCCAATAGCCCCGCGTTTCGATATGCAATGCTTAGGAGTTACATTCGCCCATACCCTGGGTTTGGTGCACATGAGACAAACATTCACTGAAACCGGATATGACACATTATTCATCTGTACGTCATAGTTTTACCAAGAAAGCGGTCCGTGCAAACATACTGGTCATTTCCGCAGAAATGGTAAATAAGTCAAAGGTGCCCACTTTATCGCCACTGCAGCAGTAGAGGCTTCTCCATGTGGGCAGAGGAGCATCATCCCACTGCTTTCTCGCATTATAAATACCATTTTATGTTTCTGCTTCTCGCACTGAAGTAAGCTTCCCCTAAGAATAAGAAAAAGAGCACTTAGCTGCGAGTTTGTTTTTCATTTTAGGGAAGGTGAGTAGTCCGCATAGAATTCTTCAGACGCTTTGTTTCAGCCAAGAAAAATGAATAAAGGAAATTACGCGCTTATTCTATGTGTGGAAAATCACCTCAGTGAAAGAAAACACTGCCAAACAAGCCGGGCTTCTTGACGGCTTTGAAAAGCGCTCCAGTGCAGGTGCTAGTTTCCTCCCATGCTGACAGTACAGAGCAGCAACACAAAGCACGGAAGACGAGCCTTTCAAACGGCTCAACAATGCATACTACGCTTTCATTTCGATGCGTCTTTCGTATGCTAAAATGAAGAAATATGGGATCCGAGCCTTTCAAGCGGCTCGCCAACGTGCACCAGCTCGTCAATGAAGAGAAAGGTTCCGTGGCCAAAAACGGTCTCAGCAACCATTGGGTCGAGACGTGTAATGGCTCTAAGACGCGCTCTTGCGCATTGGGGTCGTCTAGGTCAGCGGTCTCGAGGCGACGCGGATTCCATACACAGAGATGGAATCCGCGGCTCAGGGCAGGATCTAATATGGGGAAAATGTAACGCAAAAGGTAGATACCTACGTGTCACCTGATCATGCAGGTCAAGCTTCCAGGAGAAAGTTGCATGATTGACAAGCACCGGGCAGCCTATGGGCGGTGCTTAAGTAAGTTTCCTGCTAATGAGCCAGGTGATTAGTCCCACAGGATTGTGGGAGATGTAGTGCTGGCATATCACTCATAGTGTTACACACACATGCTCTCATGCCTAATGTGTCCAGAACCGCTCCCTACGCTGTAACGTGACAGAACCCCCTCTTAATGACCGGCGTCCCGACGGTCCACTAGGCTTGGACGGGAACTGAATGTGAAAACATCTAAGAATCTCGGGGCAATGTAGGTTAGTCCTGGGTTCCCATGAGCGGTCCTCTGGACCATACCCCTTCCAGTCAATGAGATAATGCACTCTCCCTCGGACGAACGTGGAATCGAGTATACGCCTGACTTAGTATTCCTCGCCCCCATCAACGTCTAATGGCAGAGGTTGGGAGCAGTCTGCTCTGTGGAAGGCAGGGCTGTAGCAGTGAAACATGGAAAACAGGATGGATGTGCCAGGAAGGAGGTTGATTATTTTGTCAACAAGATACGGACCCATGTATTTAGGTTTCAACAGAGCATTGCCTTTTAGTTTCAAATGCCTGGTATCGAGCCATACTCTATCCCCCACCGTATAAGAAGGCCCTAGGGAACGTTTCTTAACTGCATAGCTCTTGTCACAGGTTTGGGCTTTGCCTAACTGTGTCTTACCATCTTGTAATACTCTTCGGAGATGCGCATGGTGTTCATAAATGGTAGGGTGTTTGGAATGTATGGGCCACTCAAAGGGCAACATATTTGGGTGGAATCCGGTTAAGCAAAAGAACAGTGAACACTCTAGAGAGGAATGTTCGGCATTGTTGTATGCGAATTCGGGCATCCAGAGAAGTGTACTCCATTCCTCCTCGTGTTGTGATGTAAAGCCTCTGAGATACTGTTCCAGCGTTTGGTTCAGTCTCTCCGTTTTGCCGTCTGTCTGTGGATGGTAGCTAGTGGAGAGGCGAGCATCTACTGTCATAGCATCACACAGCGCTGTCCAGAATTGTGAAGTAAACTGGGTTCCTCTGTCCGTGATGAGCAACGCTGGGATTCCATGAGAACGCACAATGTGCTGTAAAAACACCTGAGCCAATTCCACTGACAAGGGTAGTTTAGTCAAGGCAATAAAGTGTTCCATATTGGTCAAATGATCAATAACAACCAATATAGTATTATGTCCCAAAGTCAGTGGCATGTCCACAATAAAATCCATGGACAGCGTATGCCAGGGTGTTGGAGGTATGGGAATGGGTTGCAGCAGACCGCTTGGTCTTTAATGTTGTGCTTTCCCTTGGGTACAAATGGAACAATCAGACTTGTATTTAGCCGTGTCTGCCTGTAAGGTTACCCAACAGAAATGCCTTTTCATAGCTTGTACCGCTTTCTGTATTCCTAGATGTCCCCCCAGTGTAGAGTCATGAATCCACCGCAAGGCTTGTTGCTGCAAGGGACCATCCGGTACATATAATCTGTTGTCATGGTAAGGCATTTTATTGATGGTCGAAAGATTCTTGGGATCTTCGTCTATCCATGTCTGGACATTTATTCCTTCCATTTGTTTTTTCACCTCACCCAAAAAGTCTTGTGTAGTTGTTGAAGTCAGGATGTGTCGGGAAAAGAGGCCACGTGCAGTATCACAGGTGGTTATTCCTTTAGAACTTGGCTGGGTTCAGGAATGGGGGCTGGTCTTGATAAGGCATCAGCCTTACCGTTTTGTGGTCTGGGTCGATACTTGATTACGAAGTTGAAGTCCGAAATGAACAGCGACCAGCGGCGTTGTCTAAGTGTTAAGGCTCTGGCGGTCTTCAGGAACAGCAGGTTTCAATGATCGGTGAATATCTCCTCTGTGTGCTTGGCCCCTAATAGATATGGTCTCCACTCTTCGCATGCTCTTTTTATAGCCAGCTGTTCCTTGTCTGTGATGCTACAGTTTACCTCACAGGTTGTCAACTTCTTAGAGAAATAGGCTACCGGATGGAGTTGCCCAGTGCTTGGGTGTCGTTGGAAGAGAATGCCTCCAATGGCATAATGGGATGCGTCCGTCTCTACCACAAAGGGAAGAGTGGTATCAGGGTGTCTCAACACAGGTGCTTGTGTGAAGTGGTTTATGAAGGGTCTGGAAGGCTTGTTCTGCTGCGTCGGTCCAAAGTAACTTAGCTCCCTTCTTTAGTAGATGTGTTAAGGGTTGTATGATGCGGGAAAGTTCTTTTATAAACCTCCGATAGAAGTTTGCAAAACCTAGAAAGCTCTGAAGGGTTTTGACGCTGGAGGATGATTCCCACTGAACAATGGCTTGTATCTGTTTGCTATCCATACATAGGCCATTTGGTCCTATGTTGTATCCTAGGAATTCCACTTCAGTGGCATGGAAAAGACACTTCTCCAATTTGGTATGAAGAGCGAATTGTTGCAATTGTTCCAATACTGCAGACACATGACGGACATGTTCTTCCTTGGAGGTGGAGTAAATGAGAATGTCGTCGATGTAGACAATACATGACATGTCCAACAGGCCCTTAACACCTCATCCATGAAGTACTGAAAAGCAGCGGGTGTGTTGCAAAGTTCGAAGGGCATGACCTGGTATTCATATAATTCAAACTTTGCCCGGAAGGCTGTCTTCCATTCACCCCCACGCGGTGCCCACACTAGATGGTAGGCTCCCCCCTTCAGGTCCAGTTTGGTGAATATTTTGACTCCTTTCAACTGGTTCAACAAAACAGGTATCAAGTGTAGTGGGTACCTATTTTTCATGGTCACCTTGTTAATGGCTCTGTAGTCTATACAAGCCCTGAGACCACCTTCTTTCTTTGGTATGAAGAAGAGCGGCGAAGAGGCAGGGGAGGAAGAAGGGCGAATGAATCCGGTGGACAGCAAGTCATCAAGGTACTGTTGCAGATACGTGATTTCAGCCTCTGTGAGTACATAAACACGACTGCATGGAATAAGGGCTCCTGGCTCCAGGTCAATAACACAGTCATAGTCCCTATGCGGGGCAACCTCCCTGCTTCTTGCTTGCTGAATACGGAGTGGAACTGCTTATATTCCCCAGGCAATGTGGAGGTACAACACAAGATCTTGTGGTTGACTCCCATAGTGAGCAAACTTGCAGGGTTTTCGACAACTTCAGCAGCTTTTACCTTGTCTTTTGAGCAGTGTTCTTTCCAGAAATTGGAGTTCATAGAGACTGTGCATGCTGCCCATTGCACCAAGGGAATGATATGTTAGCCAGGGCATCCCCAGGATAAGTTTGAAGTGGGGAGCATCAATCAGGTCAAACTGGATATACTCAAAGTGGTGCACCCTTACATGCATTAGAATTAGTTGTGTATGGAAGCGTACCAAACCCAATGTCAACGCTGAACCATCCACCGCTTTCACCGGTTCGGGAATTTTCGTCTTTATACAGGGAACACCTATCTCCTGAGCATACTGTTGGTCGATGAAATTGCCAGTACCTCCTGAATCCAACAGTGCACGGACCACGATAGTTTCTTCATTGGGCATTTCCAGGGAGTCACATTAGTACAAGTGGGCCACAGCGGTTTGCACTATGTTAGCCACGGCCGAAGAGAGCTCTTCCTCCCGGGTCCTCAAACAAGGGGTCTCAGTCTTGTTTGAGAACGTCAGTTTCCAAAGTCCTCTGTGGCGTAGTCTACCACTGTTAGATTTCGGACTCCGGGGTTAGTCTTATTTACAAATCTAGATCATGTCTTACATTTCTTGATGAAATGTCCTGGTTTCCTGCAGTACATGCACAGTCTCTGTTTTCTTCTTTTGTCTCTTTCCTCTTGGCTTGAGGGTCCTCGTATCCCACTGATTTGCATGGGTTCTGTTCGGTCGGTGACATGTGAGCGTTCATCCAGAACTGGTTTGGGACGTGGTAGGTAGATCTTTGCTTCTGTTCGGTATCTGTCTCCTTTTCGCTCTTGGAGTCTATGATCCAGCTGAACCGTAAGGTCTATTAGTTCCTCGCAGGAATCTGGCATGTGCACAACCTGTGCTAATACATCTTTCAGTTCGCCTTTTAGTCCTTGATAGAACATGGAAGTTCTTTTTTCCACCGGCCAATTGGTTTCAACAAGGAGCCTGTTAAAGTTGGTGATAAAGGTGAGGAGATCTTGTGTGCCTTGTTTGAGGGTGATAAATTCTCGGTTTAAAGATAGGTGGTGCGTCTTCCTGTCAAACAACTTTAGCATCTCAACACAAAAATCTGAGAAGTTATACAGGACTGGATCATCCCTCTCTATCAGGGGAAAAGACCAGTTAGCAGCATTACTCCCCAAATAGGACATGACAAAGGCCGTCTTGGCCTGGTCGTTTGGAAACACCGCAGGTTTGCACCTAAAATGCAGCTTGCATTGGCTGAGGAATACCATGAACTTCTTAGGGTCCCTAAAGAATCTTTCGGGAGGTGCAAGGGGCAACTGCATTGGCTGTATCAGATGCACTGAGGAGGGTCCTGTTGGTGACGGGGTGGAAAAAGAGGAGGTAAAGGGTCCTGCACCATGTGTACCCTCACCTTGGGCTTGGTCTGTGTGTGTCTAGGGTCAGTGTTATGGGCTGTCAAGGGAGGTGGTAATGTCCCGTCTCTTAGGTAGGAGCTGCCCATTCTACCACCCGTAGGGCTCACTCGAGATTAACCAGCTACCTCCCGTCTCATGGTGCCCACCTCATTCCTTAATTCAAGATTCTCCTCTAGGAAGGCATCCACCTCCATCCTCAAGGAGGTTAAAGTCTCTAACACTAAGGTGAGACCTGTGGAAGTATCCATCGCTTAGGCTGTAGGTAACCGTGGGCTTGTCAATCTGTCAGGCCACTGACCAAGAAACCACTAACCTGCCAAGCCGGATACAGCACAACACACATGTATACCAACGACAATCAGTAGTGAGGGTAATACAATGCTGAATATGAATATGCACTTACGTTTCAGTCTTGCCGCACTTGCACTCATAAGAAAATCACAAAAGTAAAAAATAAACCATATAAGAAATCTTTTAGTCTCCAAATAAGAATATGAACACCTACGCCTTACCCTGCAGTCCTAACAGCTTCCCCTAAGAACAAGCATTTGCAATGCAATAGGTCTCGCAGTTGTGAGAGCCTGAGCTATTGGTATTGTAAATGACAATGCCTTCTATTTATGTTTTAGGTTTTAAAACATAAATACAAGGCATTGTTATTTACAATACTAATAGCTTACAAAATGCAATGAACCTCACCATTAATACCAACAAAAAGGGCACTTCAGATATATCAGGTCAAAGAGCAAACACCCCGACTGGCGCAGATGAAAGCACCTTCGAATACTGAACGGAGAGCAACTTCACCTCAAAGCAGCCGTGGTTAGTCACAAATTAAAGGGACCTGTGCACTGGTGGTATTTCATCTAAATGGAAAAAAAGATGAGTTGTTAATAAAACGCACAAACAGCAGCTGCTTTTTACACAGTTGTGCAGTGCTTTTATTGGCAGCGCTGGCAGGGGCAATTGGTGGTACAATCTGCAGTGACCTACTGACAAGGGCCCTAATACTTATTGTTTTTACAAAGTAAGCAGTGTCCGACTGTGATTTTGAACAAAGTGCGCCCTACAGTCAAACTGCATGTTCTAAGCTCTACTGCACAACACACGCGCTGCTGCCCTCGGCTGACCAGTAAGACTGGAAACCTCGACCCTTCTCATAGCCATTCCATGAGAGGGGGGACCTGACTAGCTTCGACTATCCCATTAATTCTGCGTGCTGTTCCTATCCTTCCAACAGGTTGTAAAGAGGGGATGGCGTCTGTCAACAGCTAAGCAAAACCTAAAACAAAAATAAAGAGACGCGCATAGAAAATAGACACGCACAGTAACACAGTACACACAGTAACACATGACACACAGTAACACAGCACACACAGACATTCGCTTAGAGAAACTTACAGAAACTGACCAGCGCAGCGACAGCATCACATGCGCGTGCGCACATACAACACACACAAAATACAGACAAACAGAAACATAGTACACACATGCACATACAGACATTTGTATTGGGAAACTCACAGAAACCGGCTTGCACCGTAACAGGCTCACTGGCGCGCACACCACACACACAGGCACTCACAGACAAGCACATACAGGCATTCAGAGTTACACACACATATATGCAGATATACTCACATAGATGCACACGGACATACATACAGAAGAGAACACACAGTTACAATACTAAGATGAAAAGCTAAGAAACTGCGAAACTCCAACATCTTGATGACAACTGTACAGAATAGTGACAAATATTTATCACAAGTACAGTAGCCTAAAAACAGACTTCATAAATTGTTTCTGACTGTGCCCAGCCCCCCTGACATCTCCCAACACCAGCCCACATGAGAATTTTACAGAATGGGATTGAAATCCCCTGCATAGATGGTGCCTCCGCACCAAACATTGGCCAGCCCTCACCGCGCTTTGAACCTTTGAAAGATCCGTGGTTGAAGAGAATCGAATTTGCCATATTTTAAATATATACCTAACCTCTTTGGTCGTGTAGCCCTTTGCTAATAAGTCCGCACAGGCAGATGGTAATGCATATGCAATTATTCACAGAGGGGCCACCCACTTTTTGCTTCACTGTCTCCAATGCAAAGCGAGAACAGGCCATAATGTACAACACCTAAGAGAAAATGACATGTCGCAGGCCGGTGTGTGATGGAGGTGGACGGCGGCTGGGGGGGTGGCGAAGGAGGTGGAATGCGGATTTACTTCTGACGTTAATCTGGAGCCGTCCCTGCACGCTTGATTTACAGGTCTGGGGGAGTCTATTATGTCGAATGATCCCCGTCTAATTTGGCAGCGATAAGGTGGGCTGGTAGCTGTAAAAGGCTGATAAATTTGTAATTGCTGCTGTTTTAAATAATAAATATTAAGGGACGCTGGGGTTCATATAACTGTAAATATTTACGCATCTTTTCTCTTCATTTCCCCCTTTCCATCTGCCGGTCCTTCTGGAAACATAATGTTTTCGCTCAGAGGCGGAAGGCGGTGTGGCTTTTAAATACCTGTTGGGTGCGAAACTAAAACTAGGTGTGCTAAGCCCAAATACACTGGGACATGGACGCTGGGACAGCTGGGACAGGGAGTCATGGACGCTGGGACAGGGAGTCATGGACGCTGAGACAGGGAGTCATGGACGCTGGGACAGGAGGCCATGGACACTGGGACGGGCAGATAGGGACATTGGGTCAGGAAGATATGGACACTGGGGCCGAAAGAAACATACACTGGGGCAGGAAGACACAGACACAAGTGCAGGAAGAGACAGGCACTGCATGAGTGAGGAAAAAAAGTTGCCCATATTTTGAAATATGATCACCTGAGCAAACAGTAAGGCGCGAGAGACAGCATGTATAGCACCGATATTAATTGAGGAAGGTGACCTGTACGCTGACACTACTTTGAAAACACATATAGAAATGGTGAAACGGCTCTTAAACAAAATTCAACAGCCCGCAAAGACACACCTAAACTCATCTGGGAAGCTCTCTAGCTCATTTGAAAATGTTACCTTGTTGAGGCTAAAAGTCTTGCCTCCTGAGTGAACAAAATAGAAAGCAGCTTCACATCCAGCCCGGGGAGGAGACCTGGGAGGGCGAGGGCTGCCCGCGCATGTGCAGTGCCTACAACTTTGGCATGCCCTGCGGCTGGTGTTGTGTCCTCTCTTCTTCAACAGGGTG
This sequence comes from Lissotriton vulgaris, assembly GCF_964263255.1. Classification (NCBI taxonomy): domain Eukaryota; kingdom Metazoa; phylum Chordata; class Amphibia; order Caudata; family Salamandridae; genus Lissotriton; species Lissotriton vulgaris. The sequence continues at coordinate 252,372,465 of NC_141693.1, read as the reverse complement.
CATCGGTGACCGCAAAGGACTGCGGTGGAAGGGTTGTCCCGGAGGTGTCGGTGCTGTGGTGGAAGTGCCGGGGTGACCTTCGTGAAGAGCCTGGAGTTGGCAATGGAGGTCGCGTGCTGAGCGGGCGCTCCGGCAGCCGGGGCTCCACGCCGCTTGGGAAGGGGGTGACATTTGTGGTGGTCGTGAGAAGTAGGAGTGTCCTGCAGACCAGATAAAAATGACTTTGGTGTGGAAGCGACTGCAGCGCGTGGGCAAGCAGGCCTCCAAGTTCCAGTTTGTGGCCTCCTACCAGGAGCTGATGCTGGAGTGCAACAAGAAATGGTAAGTCTAGGGGGGTGGTAGTCGTGGGGGAGGGGGTATATCTGTATGGAAGAATGTGAAGTTAAAGCAAACTGTGGGCAATGGTCGGCGCTATCGACGTGAAATGAATATGATTCGTTTTGTGGGTTTTTGTTGGCAGGTAGCGCCTGGGTGCATGCATCGCCTGGTTGCATGTAGCGACTGGGTGGCCCTGAGTGGTGTATTCACAGGGGCTGTACGCGCGAAAGTGAAACAGACAGGAGATGTGCGCGTGGCTGTACACGCAAAAGTGAAACTGCATGCTGACTTGCCTGTGGGAAGCGGGACAGGAGATGTGCACGTGGCTGTACGTGCGTGTCCACAGACCACAATCACCAAAGCCCTGTGCGTGCTCCGGTCTGTACCGCAGGAGCAGCAAGTCGATAACAAAAAGTCTCGCTGGCGACCGCGCTTCGCGCTGAGTCGCCAGGCGCGATACTTAAAAAGAGCACTTAGCTGTGAGGTAGTTCTTAGTGGTAGGGAAGGTGAGTAGTCCGCATAGAATTCTTCAGACGCTTTATTTCAGCCAAGAAAAAAATGAAGATAGGAAATTACGCGCTGATTCTATGTGTGGAGATTCACCTCCGTGAAACAAAACACTGCAAAACAAGCCGGGCTTTGAAAGCGCTCCAACGCGGGTGTTAGTTTCCTCCCATGCTGACAGTACAGAGCAACATTACAAAGGATGGAAGACAAGCCTTTCAAGCGGCTCAACAATGCATACTACGCTTTCCTTTTGTTGCGTCTTTCGTATGCTAAAACGAAGAAATGCGGGATCCGAGCCCTTCAAGCGGTCGCCGACGTGCACCAGCTCGTCAATGAAGAGGAAGGTTCCGCGGGCAAAAACGGTCTCAGCGACCACTGGGTCGAGCCGTGAAATGGCACCAAGACGCGCTTCTGCGCGTTGGGGTCGTCTAGGTCAGCGGTCTCGAGGCGATGCGGATTTCATACACAGAGATCGCATCTGCGGCTCAGGGCAGGATCTAATATAGGGAGAATGGAACGCAAAAGGTAGATGCCTTCCTGTCGCCTGATTATGCAGGTCAAGCTTCTAGGAGAAAGTTGCGCAATTGACAAGCACTGGGCAGCCTATGGGCGGTGCTTAAGTAAGTTTCCTGCTAATGAGCCAGATGATGAGTCCCACAGGATTATGGGAGATGTAATGCTGGCAAATCACGCATACTGTTAAACACACACACTCTCATGCGTAATGTGTCCCCAACCGCTACCTACGCCGTAACGTGACATGCTGCCATTGCAGCGTTGTGATTGGCTTAGGGGAGTGGAGGGAAGGTGCCTGCTTGCTGTTCAGGAGAGAAGCAGAGACGACACGGAACCGGACCGGGCCGGTGAAGGTAAGTTAACTTTTTTTATTAAACCTCCCCCACCCGCATGACCCACTGCCCCCCCCTCCCTCCCTCCATCCACGAGTCATGCCGGCAACGACTGCACTGTAGCTCAGCAGGTTGCGTAAGTTTGTCAGTCTAAAAAGTGTGGTGGGGTTCCAAAGTTTTGGGAAATACTGGGTTACAGCACAAAGGCTACAATTTATTGGAAATTCAACATTCCCATAATTTATGAAACGGCAGGCGATCTGAAAGTATGGTTCTCACCATCCCAGTAGCTTTTCCATTCACTTGTCTGCATTCTGGTATACATCAGCAGACGCCTGGCTCTGGGCTAATCACGCGAGGTTAGGGACACCAGCATGGCTACTCAGCACCTAAAGATCGCAGTCAGACGGTGAGGGTCTTGCAGGCTATGACTATTTGAAGTGAAGCAGAATACTGTCACAGATGAGGGAAGGTGATGGGTTCCTGCATTTTAGATAAACCACCGAAGCCCTACTGGGAGGAGCCAAGATGGCGACCGAGTCGGACGCCTAGTCCCTCGGCTCCGAGGACCATCTCCTCCTTTGTTATTATCCTGCCGGCGATCCTGCACCAAGGCAGCACATTGCGGAAGCTGATGTGTTCCGACGACCCACGGTGAAATCCTGAGGCTTGCGCTTTCTCGCAAGTGGGTGAAACGTCCGACGGCAGTTTGCGGCCCGTAGCAGCCCTGGGACCGGGGCCTCGAGTGGATATCGAGGCCGGTTGCCAAGCGAACAACACCGGGCGTCAGCGACTGTGGGGAGACGGTTGGATCACTTTTACTGAGAAACGGCCGAATTTTGAAGCGTATGCCCCGCTGGACTTCAGGTACGGAACCAAGCGTACCTGGCGATTTGATTGGGGGATCACACGAGTGCAGGAGCCTTGGCTTTTAGCTGCCAAGAAACTGTTTGCGCATTGTCCCGCTATCGGCGGGAGGTTCCCGAATTTTCCGCCTCTTAAACATCGAACAGGGCGGCTTCCTTACGGGACAATGCTTATGGCAACATATCGGCTCTGTCTGCCGCTCTTTCAACATACGGATATCTGATTCCCCATTGTGCGCAGCCTGGCCCGACTTGGAGTGTCCTTGCTAACGACCACAGGGGGCACAATGGAGTGCAGCCTTGAAGAGTCTGGGCTACAATGTGGTCGCGGACGAGTGGAGCAGGGGGATGCGTTCGGAGGGGAGCGTGGAAGTGACCGGGGATATGGCGCTCTTTTGGCGGCTGTTGTCTCCCTGCGTCACGATATGGTGCACTCTGTTCAGACCCTGACCAGCAAGGTGGATGATATTGTGTGTGCACTGGAACGTTCGAGAGTAGCTGACTCGCAGGTCCATAGCGACATTCTTCGCTCCACGTCCGTCTACGACAAGATGGCTGCCCTATGCGACAGTGACGGCTTTGAGACTCCAAGCCCCGAGATGACTCTTGCTGTAGATGATGTTTGCCCGGGACGATGTGAAAACCTCGGATTGACATCGAGACGGGAGTGTTCTCCCCGAGCCATGCTCCCCGTTTCCAGGGGGCCACTCCAGAAGTGGTTGGTCACTGAGACTTTCCTCCCTGGCTCGGCTCCGCTCTATATTATGAGGATGGTGTATCTTTGGCCCAACCTGGGATCACTGGATCTGCGGGTAAATGATACGGTTGAGTGGTTGAATCAGATTGACACTTTTGGACTGCTGCTAACGCTCTCCTGGGTCACTTTGGTAAGCAATGGCGGAAAAGTTAAAACGGGACAGGGATGACCGCTTCCTATCACAGACTGGCAGTTTCTTCGTTGCTGACCGAGATAGATGTGTGGCGTGCTGATTTCTCTGATTACGCAATGTGCCGATTTTGTGCTTTGTAAATTGTCTGCTAGTAATGTTTTTTGTTACCGGACTTTACACCTTGTGCTAATATCGGAGACACGGGAGGGTGATGCCGGGGGACTGGTGGTGGGCTCCTCCCAGTTTCCCACTACTTTCATTGTAGTTATAGATAAGGACCTTTTTCTTACTTTCTATATTTCGGGACTCCTTTTTGTGGGGCGACAGGCACACGCTATGGGGGGGGGGGTAGGCCGTAGCCAGCTGCAGGGGTGCAGGGTGGGGGGTGGAGGGGGGCTTTTGTTTTTTCTTTTTTGTTCTATGGGCCTTCTATTCCTTTTTCTTTCTTTTTCTTATGGGCCTTAGAGTAAATCGACTTCCTGTTTACTGCAGATTGAATGGTGTGTAGTATTGACTATTTAGACGTTTTTCTTCAATGTGGATAGTCATGGTTCTGGTAATACTAGTGAATTGTGTACTTGCCTCTCCTGATCCTTATATGCCGGAAACAATGTGCTGACCCAAGACATCCTGACACCGTTTATCCTTACGAACTGAAATTTGAAATTAGACCTCAGTACCTCTGTAATTAATCCTCTGCGCACTGCCATATTGCTATGTACTGTATATGTGAGCCTTCGGGCGTTTTGTTGGACTTTGTGTACATTCTGCTATAAATAAAGGTCTTCCAAAAATTTTAAAAAAAAAAAAAAAACACCGAAGCCCGCCAGCCGTGGGGGTTGCATCAGTTTGTTCCAAAAGTGTGCTGTTACTCTAACAGTGTGGGAAAACAAGGGTTCGGAGCACAAATGCTGTCAATTACTGAACACATTGCAATCATATGTAAGAAGGGGCAGGTAATTTTGCTCATATGTTTACTCCATGTCCTCAAATCCACAAGCACTGGTAAACTTCTTTGCCACTCTGGTATACCCCTAGCAAATGCTGACTATGGGCTAAATACGCAGGAATGGGTCACCAGCACGCCGACACAGCACCGGAAGAGCGCAGTCAGACTGATGGGTTGCAGGCACTAAGGTCTTGAATGTAGCAGAAGAATAGGCGTACCCTTGTAAAGTTGTTGGTGATGGTCCAAATGAGTCCAGGACAACGTTTACATCCAAGAAAGGTTTATTCCAAGTTAGGTATCCAACACAGGAGGAGCGCCTCATCAGCCAGGAGTCCAAGAAGCAACTGAAGTAACACAACGGACACCTGGCTTCTGAAGGCTCCCCACATTCAAAAGAACACATACATACATTCCGGTCGCATGCAAGCATGCGACCTGCATGCACGAGCTAAGCACGAGTACATTACATTATTAGCACGAGTACATTACACTACATCACCTTCCCCCTTATGCAAAGCACAAAGGAAAAACCAAATTAAAAAGCAATGAATTCATTAAACCTCGCAGGGGGTTTTCTGATACGGCCACTGCGACTACAAGATGGAATTGCAGGGGTAATTGTAGGACCTTGCGCAGGGGAGGAACCAATTGAGGAAGAATCTAAACCAACATTTAATTGACCCCCAGAAGTATCTAAACCAACATTTGATTGAACCACATTTGGTTGTAACCAATGTGACCAATCACACCCCTCCTGAGTAGATAAATTTTTCCTCCTAGAAATTAAGTCTGCTTGGTCCGCAGTCAACTTTGCCAGTTGTCTCACGTTCCACCAACCTTTGTCCCCCAGGAAAACAGCATTCTTGCTGACTTTAGCAATTTGAACCGGACTTGAAAACATAGACAACCCTTTCGCAACTTTATAGGGTTTTTTGATCATAACCCAATCCCCCACAAACATTTGTACGTCTTTCACACCTTTCACCCTGTCAAAATTCTCCTTCATTACTGCCTGCTTCTGTTTAACTGTAACGTCAATGTTATCCCTAGTTGAAGAAGGGAATTGTTTGCTCTCCACCTTCTTTAACCAAGCGGGAAACAACGGAGAATGTAGTTCCCTACCCCTCAACAATTGAAAAGGGGACACTTGAGTCGTACAATGAGGAGAGACATTATAATTCCAAATTTTCTTCTCCAAAAACTTAAACACGTCCACACCAGAGGCAATAGCCGTTTGAATTCCTTCTTTCAAAACCTTATTACCGCGCTCTACCACTGGGAGGAACGAACTTATCGCCTCTCAATAAAACTCCATCCTTGACCGAGAGTTCCTCTGCCACCTGAGCGAAATTCTTTAGGTCCCCAGACAGGTTTCTAACCTCTGGCCAGACCTTAGTTGAAAACTCCAAAGCCTGGGACAAAATACCATCCATTTCGCTAGCTTCTTTCCAATCTTTTTCAGAAACGACCGAATTCCACTCCTCAACAGCGTCCACCATTGACACACACTCCACATCTTCCTCTACCAAGTCGTCCTCATCATCCTTGTCCATCAACATCCTGGACAAGCAATCTGCTCTGAAGTTTTTGCCCCCAGTAATGTGTCTTAACTCAAAATTGAATTCCTGAAGTTTAGAGACCAGTCTAGTCAGCCTAGGAGAAAGACTATTAGTACCAGAAAATTTGCTAAAAATAAATGAAAGGGGTTTATGATCAGATAGCATCACAAACTTGCGACCCCAGATGTACATCTTAAACTTTTGGCCCGCCCACACGCAGGCCAACGCCTCCCTCTCAATTGTGCTGTAGTGTTTTTCAAAATCCTTCAAAGATCTAGAAGCAAAGGCTACAGTGTGTTCTTTGCCCTCCACCTGTTGACATAGCACAGCTCCAAGACCTTTCATGCTTGCGTCTACTGCAATAATGCACATGGAATCATCCCTAAACGCCTGAAGGGGACGTGCAGAGACAATCAAATCCTTGACTTTAGCAAAAGTCTCATCTAAATCTTTTGTCCAAACAAACTTTTGGCCTTTCTTAAGGAGTAACCTCAGTGGTTCCACCACCTGAGCGTACCCTTCCACAAACCTGGCATAGTACTCGGCCAGACCCAGAAATGAACGCAGAGCATCCTTATCGTTTGGAGGTTTAGCTTCCATCAGAGCCCTAACCACAGAAAATTTAGGTCTGATGCCAGATTTCGAAATTGAATGACCCAAGTACTCCAATTCAGACACCCCGAACTTGCATTTGTCTTCCCTGACGGTCATACCCCTACTCCCCAGAATGGACAAAACTTTTTTTAGTAGCACATTATGTTCATCCATTGTCTTTGCGAAAATCAAAATGTCATCCAAATATGCTTGTACCCCCACCAGATCCCCAAACAAAGAGTCCATTAACCTTTGAAAAACGCTAGCTGCTGAAGCTAACCCGAATGGGAGTCTCAGAAACTTAAAAGCTCCGAATGGGGTCACAAAGGTTGTTAACTCTTGAGACTCTTTAGACAAGGGAATCTGATGGTAAGCGGACTTTAAGTCCAACAATGAAAACCACCTAGCTCCGCCTAGATTTGCTAACAGCTCTTGAATTTTAGGGAGGGGATGACAGTCAATTTTAATGTTTTTATTGAGACCCCTGAGGTCCGCACATAGCCTGATCTCATTATTTTTCTTGCGTGCTACGACGATGGGCGCAACCCATTGAGAGGATTCTGAAGGTTCTATAATTCTGTCTTTAACCAAATCCTCAAGCATCTTTTTAAGTTCAGCCCTGACACTAAGAGGAACAGGGCGAACCTTATGGAAAACAGGAGATGCTCCCGGAATGAGTCTAATCTTGTGCTCCGCCCCACTCACGAGGCCAATTTTGTTGCTAAACACATTTTTAAACTCATTTAGAAGATCAGCTCTATCAATTTTTGCATCCTCTACAAAACAGATAGGAAAGTCTCGAACTTTAATTGGATTTTCATCCCCCGGGACAAGATATAGACCCATTTTAGCGAGGTCCTTCCAACCTACAATATCTTTTCCCTTAATCGCCACGTAGACCTTTGTAATAATGGATCTACCTAGGACCTCAACACTAGCTAAGAAAAAGCCTAACATGTCAATATCTTTCTCACCGAAAGCTTTTGAATTAACATCTGATTGATTTAATTTCATATCATTTCCCCATTTATCAAAAAATGTAGAGTCCCTGAGGATAGTAATGGGCGCTCCAGAGTCAGCCATTACTTGTAACTTAACATTGTCAATTATGGCTTCACACAAAGGTCCCTTAATAGGCTCGGAATCTTCACACTCTACCATCAACATCAGATTATCAAAATTGTTATTACATTCATCCATGTCCACATAGTTGACCTTGACAGATTTCTTTTGGAATCTGCAAACCTTTTGGAAATGACCCACTTTTTTGCACAAAACACAACGTTTGTTCATGGCGGGACATCCTTTAAAATTCCCAATGTGGAATTTGGAACCACACCTAAAACAAAAATTTTGTTTATTCATATTGCCATTAGTTTTGCTTTGCCACTTATCTTTAGTTTCTTTACTAGAAATAGCATATAGACCTTCCTCAGACGCTTCGTCTGAAATAAAATTCACTTTAGTGGCGGTATCTACTGACATGGCTTTGGTAGAAGTTATTGATCTTTCAATACTAAGGCTAAGGTCAACAACTTCAGACAACGATGGATTCTTACAACTAAGAATTCTTTCTTTCACTTTGGTAGATGAACAATTGAACACGAATTGATCACGAATATAATTATCTAGCAAAGGGCCAAAATCACAGGTAATAGCTAACACCCTTAATGCCGAAATATATTCATCAATTTTTTCATCCTCCTTTTGTTTTCTTTTATAGAAATTGTGTCTCTCCAGCATGATGTTAGGAGATTCTTCAAATTGTTTTTTTAATCTGGCAATAGCCTCTATATAAACATTCCATTCGCTATCACCTGAATCAGCAGCTGGAGGAGGAATGGGTACCAGACTCTTAAAAATGCGTTGTGCAGCTAACCCAAGACTGCCAAAAAGAAGAGCAAACTTCCTAGGAGGAGAATAGTCAGATGCATCAATTGCCAAAATGTGATTTTCAAACAAGCCAAACCACTCAGACCATAACAAAGTAGGCTTTCCAGGTTTCTCCAAGAAAGGAGGAGGTTGAGTGACCTCCCTAACAGAAGCCATGTTATGAATATGAACAATAATAAAATTAGCAAGGTTATTTCATACAAGTAAAATACAATAGAACTAGTAAAAAAAAGTGTAAACGTTTTTACATAAGTAAAATATAAAACCTGTATGACACGAATTGCTGGAAATAAAAGGTTTCGTTAAAGAGTTGAATTACAGCTTCAAATAACAGCTGTTAACAGCTTGTCCGTGAGGCGTGTGAATCGCCGAGGTCACACGCAGATAATGAAGCAAGACGTGTGAATCGCCGGTAAAGTGCAAGCGCCAATAGTTGAAGTTTCCGACTTCACTAAAATGGCCGCCGTGCGTAATACGTAGCGTCGTAGACATCAATCTCAGATCCCAGAATCCCAAGCGAGAAGAACGGACGCGCTGCGGCGAGCTGCGTAACTCAGAGTTCCAAGAAGTTTCAATGCGTCACCAGGAGATCAAGATTCCAGGAGAATGTCCAGCGATGAAGGTTCCGGTGGAATGGCAGAGAAGAACTTCGCGTTCAGGAATCCATCCACGGAAAATCCGGTAAGCGCGCAATTTGAAATGTGCAAGCGCTTCTCACGCGAAGACCCAAAGTCATAGAATCGAGCCAGCAATCAGCAATTGTAAACCAAAGGCAGTTGCGATAAAGTCAAAGGGTGAACAGAAAACAACCTCCGACAACTGCAAAGAGTCTCTCATGAATTAAAAGAGACAAGCGATAAATTAAGATTTCACCACAAAAAAATATATATCCGCTCCTCACGTCGGTGAAAATCTTGGCAAAATGAACATATCCGTATAAACATCCAGTAGTGTAGTCACCCAGAGCCACAATCTAGAGTTGTTACGAAAATTCTCAAATGCCAAGTTGAAAAAAAATAAGAAAAATCATCTTAGCATGGGTTGGTGAAGGAAACAATCCCGATCGTCGCCAATATGTAAAGTTGGTGATGGTCCAAATGAGTCCAGGACAACGTTTACATCCAAGAAAGGTTTATTCCAAGTTAGGTTTCCAACACAGGAGGAGCGCCTCATCAACCAGGAGTCCAAGAAGCAACTGAAGTAACACAACGGACACCTGGCTTCTGAAGGCTCCCCACATTCAAAAGAACACATACATACATTCCGGTCGCATGCAAGCATGCGACCTGCATGCACGAGCTAAGCACGAGTACATTACATTATTAGCACGAGTACATTACACTACAACCCTTAGGGGCCTCAGGCATCATCCCCCTGTGTGAACTGTGTTTAAGTTACCCGCTCCCCCTCCCCTTTCCGTTGTGGTTGTTCTGATCATGTAAACACTTACTCTGTGTCTTTGGTGACGACGTCACGTGACATGACTGATTGTCAATTTCTCCTCACACGAATCTTTCACTTTCAAGACTTCCGGCCGCGGATCACTGGGTTGGGCAGCAGGGCTTTGCTTTTGCCTTTGCCTGTGGGGTGGTCTTTTGCGGGGGTTGGGGCTGGGTGCACGGCAGAGGCAGCGACGAGAGCGCAGATTTTGCAGTTGAATGCGCGCGCACTTTTTGCCGCGGCACGCCCGCCCGCCCCAGCATACCCGCACGGCCGCACCCCACTGACCACCAGAACAGTGAACTCCTTCGACGTGAACGCAAGACGTCGTTCAAAGTAGCGGGAGTCTGCGGGACATAGAGACAGAAGCTCTGCTCACCAGGTGAGGGCGAGCGAGCGAGACATGGCCTGGGGGGTTGTAGGCTGGTGGGCGGCAATAAATAAAGGTGCGCAGGCAAATCTGAAGTGGCTTCCTCTGAGCTACAATTAAAAGATGAAATGTGAGCGGTGTGCCTCCTGACAGTAAATCCGTGCTGTGAACGCTGTAAACGGGATTATAACAATGCTGGGTAGAAACATAAAAATACCCACGATCTGCCTCACCTTCAATGCCCCCCTCACTTGTGGAGTTTTGAGGCGCGCGGCCTGCCTCGAGGATGTACCACTTCAAGAACTGCTTAGGGGGCCTGTCTACTGAAATGTTCCATTTAAACAAAAGTTTTCACACATCCTGAGACGGAGTCAAACATTCACGGTCTTGAATCTTGGTTGTTTTTTTTTTGCACACAAACATAAAAGGAACACAATGTTTGAAATGTGAAACTGAGAGGACACGGTGCAACTATTTTGGGTTTATTAATAACTCGGCCATTCTGTCATTTTTTGCCCACATTTATTTTGGTGAACTGTCACTATGTTCATTCAGTTGGAGTGTGATTTTGTGAACCCAAGATTCAATAACAGTAAGCCAAATATCCATATTTCAGCCACTCTTTTTTTTTCTTTTCTCCGAGTTGAACGTGTTTAGGGCATGGTGGGTTCATGTCAGGCTTCGCTTCTGACAAAACTAAAACTGTTGTTGTCTTTTTGCAAAACAAATATACATTGATTGTTCACTATTGGTTGCTGTTCTCACACAAGTATTAAAGTTCCATTTGGCTAGATGTGCCCACCATGTAAGGGCAAAGAAGGTCCCTCAAGATATATATATTATATTTTTTTCATAACACATTTCATTTGGATTTAGCCATATATTGGGGCCAAGCCGGCCCACACACATATACAGGACATTGAAGTCTAAAATCCCATGAACAACTACATGCACAGTGCATCCCCAACCACCCCTTCCACCAGTCATTAGCAATGCCACTATTTAGATGTAGCTCTACACCCCATCTCTATCCCCTTTGTTGTTTGACCATAGTGTCATATTTCGGCATCTAGTTGAGGTTCCATAGTGTGGACAGGGCGCAGCTTGAATCCATGCTGATCATTGGATTGCAGCCGCAATCACAGCCCTTGCAACGTTCGGGCACGCTGCCGGGACAGAATGGTCCTCCTCCCCTCCTGTTGAATCCATGCTGAGGGATAGCAACACCAGGGCACGCTGCAAGAGAAAAGGGTCACAAGACCTATCTTGGCGGGGCAATCGTTCCCTGGATTGTAGTGTAGGATATGAATTTTATTGTTTAGTTAATTTAAAACCATAACAAAACCACAAGTAAAAGAAAAATGTCCATTGCAATAAAATCGATCAGATTCTTCATAATACATTTTACAGCCCAAAAGTTTAAAATGATGCTAATAGGAGCTTTTTCAGATAGCTCGTCGTTAGAATAATTAATAATACAGAAAATCTTAATTTAAAATTTTAAGAGCTTTCAGGCGGTTTTCAAAGGCTATTAAGAACTTTATCAGTTTGCTGTAGATTATAAGGTCTGTTGAGTCTAGGGCGCCAATAATGGCCGATCTACAGGTGCGTAGTCTTTTGGCCCTAAAAATGTTCTTTAATAAGAGCGTGCGCTCCCGGTTCAATGTTTTACAGTGGCATATAATGTTGATTATATTTTCTTTTGTAGTGCTGCATAGTCGACAGGCGTTTGCGTCTCAGCCTTTCCAGACAGGGTCATCAGCCAGAGTTGGTAGTTTGCCAAGTCTCACTGCCATCAGCCTTTTTTTTATAAACATAGAATACGTAGACGCTAGGTAGGCAGCCGAGGTGAGATTGTTATAACTGTTAATCACGGTCCAAGAATGGGAGCGGGCGGCAAAGATGGCTTTATCCATTATTAGTGTGTGAAATTTGGCCGCTTTTTTTAGAACCTGTTTAAAGGATGCGAATGGCAGTTTTTTTTCCCACAGGTTTACAGTGCGTGTTTGCTCCGGAGCACCAGTCAGATATTTGTTAGCTACAGAGTGTTGTTGGCTGTCTAATTCCTGCCATAACAAGCTGTCCAAGGTGTCTTTTGTGGAGTTCGTTTTAATTCTATACCATACTCTGATGCTTGTGTAGAGTCTTCCCAAGGACTCATTCATCAACCCAAATTCTAGGCGCATCTGGGCGGGTGAGGCTGAGCGTGGGAGTTGTAAGACCTTCTTGTAGATTTTTGTGATAAGGCTGTTTAGGGTGATATCATGCTTGCCCTGCATAGCTATACTAGCATACAATAGAGTTGGAAGTACTTTGGTTGCCACCACTGTTAGTAGGGGTTTAAACGAGTGGCCTTCCAGTTTTTTTGCCAGTGAGCTTAGTGCGAATATTAATGCTCCGGCTCTCTGCTTCATGTATTTTTTTTGGGCATTTAGAGTGAGTTTGTCGTCAATGTAGTATCCTAGATATTTATAATTTGATACTCTTTCCAGTGATTTTCCTTCAAGCGAGATGTTAAGTTGCGCTGTACGACGGTTGGTTATTGACAGTTTTTGTTTTGGACAGGTTCAGAGCAAGGTTATTTACCGTCAGAAATTCTGACGTTACTGCTAGTAGTCTGGACAGACCCACTTTAGTTAGACTCAGGAGCACAATGTCGTCTGCGTAGGCCAAATGAGTCAGATGAAAATTACCAAGTTTCGGTGTGTGCGCATTGCATTTGTTTACATTTCCTGAAAGGTCTGAGATGAATAGGTTAAAAAGCTGTGGTGCTAATACGCAGCCCTGTTTCAATCCGGTTGATGTATGTACTTTTCTTGATAGGTATGATCTGTCCCCTAGCTTGATTTATGTCCATTTATTAGTGTAGAATAGGAGAAGTTCCCTCAGTATTTTCTCAGGTATGGCCCAAGCTCTCAGCTTTGCCCATAATAGCGTGCGATCTACGCTATCGAATGCCGCCTTCAGATCGATAAAACAGAGGTTCAGGTCCTGTTTTGAACGCTGGCATTTTTCTGCTATCATGGTTATTGTTAATATGTTTGACGTAGTTCCGATGCCGGCTCTGAATCCAGTTTGATTTATCGGGATCATTGCTTTATCATCTGCCCAGTTTACCAGGTCTTTTAAAAGGAGAGAGGCAAAATATTTCGCTTCAATATCCTGGGGTGTTATTAGGCGATAATTTAAGGGGTTAGATCTGTCTCCTCCTTTATATATTGACGTGATGATAGAACCTTTCCAGCTATCAGGAATGCAGTTGTAACTTTGAACATCAGCAAAGAGTTCTTCGAGATGTGGGCCCCAAAAGTCAGGTGCTTCCTTAAAGCCTATTTGCGGGATGCCATTCGGGCCGGTGCTCCGTTGGTTTTTCCCTTTCTGATAATGGCGATAATCTCTTCGGTGGTGTACCAGCCATCTGTGGCTTCAATCAGTGGAGTTTTCCTTTGGGCCATTGTTGTTCGGCTGGTATGGGAATGTTCTTCGCTGCTGTTTAGATGCGGGTCCGATGATCCCGTTTGCTGCCCAAGAGCATTCCTTTGGTTTTCTTCGAATTTTGTCGACAAGAAGGATGACCATACCGTTTCTTGGATATTCGAAGTCAGTACGTGTCGTGGCCTTGTAAGCTGGTTTATTATGTTCCAAAATTTATTTGAGTTTTGTTGCTTAGAGCTGGCCAGTAAATTAATCCAGAACTCGTCATTCGTCCCTTTTTTTTTTTTTGCTCCCAAATCCTATTTTTATATAATTTTCTTTGTGCAAGAAAAGTATTCAAGTAGCTCAGGTCATTCGGTTTCAGTTGCAGGTTTTTTTGGCTTCTGTGTAGTGCCCTTCTTTGCTCTTGTAGTGCCAAAGACAGTTTTTTTTGTGGGGTGCTTATTTTTTGCCGCTGTTTTAATCGGTTTCATTTTTGACTTTAGTTTCTCAAGAAAAAGAGACCAGGCTTCTATCTTATCCGTTGTAGCTCAGTTCGTCTCTTGCAGTGCGGCCTCTATTGTTGAAGTCCACTTCAGTTTATTCGAACTGTTCCAGTCTATTCGTTTCTGATTAATAGTTCCTATTTGACCCTCCTGGGAATACTCCGGTTGCAGTGTCTCTGCAAAAAAGTTAAGTTTCAGATGTTGCATGCTATGATCGCTCATTGGTGTGTATTCGATGTAAAAGGTGAGTACTGGAGGGATCAATGGGAGACTTACTATAGTAAAATCCAATGTAGATTGACTATGAGGACCATAAAACGTTTTATTTGGTGGATTGTCTTTCTCTGTCCTGCCGTTCAATACTCGCATGCCTAGGTACTCTAGCTCCGTTACTAAGTGAGTGGCTAGGCTGTCCTCTTTCGGCTCTTTGATGTGCCAGTTGCCTGCTGGGGGACGTTCCAATATATGTTCTCTGCGGTTAGTATCTCATCTTCCTCTGGTGTATAGATGAGATTGGAGTTAAAATCTCCTGTTAAGATAATGTTCCATGTTGGTTCAGAACATTGAAAATTTAGTATTTCCTTGCATAATAACTCGTTTTTTGTCTTTTTTACTTGAAGATTTGGTTGTGTGTAATAATGAAAAATTTCCTAGCTAACATACAGGAAAGTTTCAATTCTATTAAGGAGGCGGAGGAGAGGATTAGGCTGTCACTTTCTCCGTTTATTGTACTCCAGCAGCCTTTAAAAGTGTAAACATTATAAACAAACTCCATTTCCCATGAACATCTGGGAAAATGGAAACAAAAAACGTCCCATCAGTAACTGTCCAATCCTGTGCCAGGACTCCTCATATCTTCCTGTGTTGGCACTCTATCCTCCTCTTTCTTCCTGCGACACTGCCACAGTCCTTTGCCCGTTATTCCTGCTTGCCAGCACCGGAACCTGCAGTACAAGGAAACCCATTAAGCCACCGAAAAGTAAACTTTGTCCAAGGCAACAACAGCACCAGACAAGGTAATTACCACAAAGGTCATAGCTTGCAACAACAGATATGTGAACATGTCATCGTAAAAGATTTACTTACTATCCCAACGCCGAATTCTGGGAGGGTTCGAATGAAGAAACGGGTGGGCTAATCCTCGCCTCCGCCTCCTTAATAGAATTGAAACTTTCCTGTACGTTAGCTAGGAAATTTTTCATTCTATGTCAGGAGCGGAGGATTCTGATTAGGCTAGTTCAAAGCTTGTCTACCACCACTGAGGCCAGAGACACAACTGGCTTAAAGTACAATCTTTTGAAGGTGGAGTCGGAAGACCAGTCTGCTGCTTTTAGAATGTCTTCCAGACGAGCCCCCAGGGAAAAGGCCTTAGATGCCATTGCCCCCCTCACTGAATGGGCTCCAAACCGGGAAGTATCTATGGCTTCCTGCATAACCCAGCGCACCCAGCGCGCGATGGTAGGTGATGAAACCGCCCGTGTGGTTTAGTAAGAGCAATGAAGAGCTGTTTGACACCCTGTGGGCGTATATCAATCGTTGCCACTTCATAGGCCTTTAGCGTTCTCACCACACATAACTTAGGGACATCTGGAAATGCAGGATACGAGATAGATCGAGAATCACTCTTAGTACGCCTGGAAACATGGAAGGTCACCCCATCCGGGGACAAAATGCGACCTGTAAGGTCCAAGGCTCTCACATCCGAGACCCTGCGACATGAGATCAGACATAGCAACATTGCCAATTTAGCCGAAATCTGCTTTCTCGACAGGTACTTATTGGACGGCCAACTCCGAAACAGGTTAAGAACTTTATTGACATCCCACAAGACTGTGTAGCGAGGTTCCGGAGGAACGGATAATCTAATCCCCCGCAGCAATTTGCATACCAGAGGATGTTCCCCAATCAGGTGATTGTCCAGCGGGACATGACCTGCGGAAATGGCCGATCTAAAAGTATTGATTGACCTGTAAGCCAGGCCTTCCTTCATTAGGGAGGCTAAGAAGTTAAGGACGTGGACAATGTCCGCCCCCACTGGATCAATCTGTAATCGCAGACACCAACCACTCCACCTAGACCATGCGGATCGGTATCTCTTGTTGGTGCTATCTGCCCAGGATTTGGCCAACAATGCGGCAGCGTCCTCCGAAAGTCCCGGGACTTGCCAGCGTTGCCTGTAACTCGCCAGGCCATCAGACACATGCTGCCTGTGGAGAGGAGGTGGTGAGGATCCCCTTGGGGATTCTTGAGGAGATCTGGAACGCGGGGTAGAGGGATTGGAAAACCCAGGAAAGTTCCATCAGAGCTGGAAACCAGGCTTGCGATTTCCAGATCGGGGTGATAACCACCAGATCCACCCGCTGTCTCCTCATCTGGGTTGACACTCTCATGATCAGTGCAACGGGGGGAAACGCATAAGCCCTCTCCTTGCCCCAGTCCTGCAGAAAAGCATCCGTCGCCGCTGCTTCCGGGTCCGGACGCCAACTGAAGTAGCGTTCCAGCTGGGTGTCCAGTCGTGAGGCAAAAAGGTCCACTGAAAACGGACCCCACCTGTCCCTTACCGCCTTGAACACGTCCGGGCGAAGTTGCCATAGGCTGGTGTCCCTCCAGTGACGAGACCACCAATCCGCCACTCGGTTGTCTGAGCCGGGAAGGTGTTCCGCCAATAGGGAAATCTTGTTGGATAGGCAGTACTCCCATAGGGTCCGGGCCAGGTCGGACAGAGCCCTGGACCGGGTACCCCCCAGATGATTGATGTAGCGTACTGCCGCCACATTGTCCATCTTCAAGAGGACACAGCACTGAATCTTTTCTTTCGTCCTACATCGCACTACAAAAGAACCAGCCATCAACTCCAGGCAGTTGATATGAAGGCCTTTTTTTGCTGATGACCAGACTCCGCCTGTAGAGACATCGCCGCAGCGTGCCCCCCATCCCAGGCCACTGGCGTCGGATTCTATGACTAGGTCCGGTTTCGAGCCGAAGATGGCCTGCCCGTTCCAAGCGTCCATGTGTTCGATCCACCATCGAAGCTCCGTTCTCGCCTCTTCCGTGAGGGGAACGACCTGTGAGTAGGTCAGGCCTTTGCGGAGGTGCATGGCCTTGAGGCGTTGAAGGGCCCGGTAATGAAGGGGCCCCGGAAAGATCGCCTGAATGGAAGACGACAAGAGACCGACCACCCTGGCCAGGTGTCGTAACAGGATCGTCGGACGCGCCAGAGTACGTCTCAACTCGTGCCTGATCTTGGACAATTTCCGTGAAGGTAGGGACAAGGTGGCTTCCACTGAGTCTATCAGAAAACCCAGGAACTGCATTCGTCGTGCCGGGACGAGATCTGACTTGACCTGGTTGACTATGAGCTGACCGCTCTTTGAAGGTGAGCCAACAACGTTCGGGGACACTGATTCAGGAGGAGCATATCGTCCAGATAAATTATAAATTTATAAATTATAAGACTAATGCCCTCCGTGCGCAGTCGCTCCACTACCGGTTTGAGCACCTTTGTAAAGCACCACGGAGCGGACGATAGTCCAAAAGGGAGGGAGACGAACTCGTAAGTCCGTTGACCCCACTGAAACTGAAGAAAACGCCTGTGGGGAGCGAAGATGGGTATCGTGAGATAGGCGTCTTTCAGGTCCAAACGGACCATCCAGTCCCCCTCCTGAAGGAGATCTCTCAGGAGATGGATCCCCTCCATCTTGAAATGGCGGTATATGAGCCAGCCATTGAACTCCTTGAGCTTTATCACCGGACGACAGCCCCCGTCCTGTTTCTCTACAAGAAAAATGTTGCTGATGAAACCCCTCGGGTGCAACTCCGTTTGTACAATGGCTCCTTTCTGGAGAAGGTCCGCGACCTCCCTGTCTATCAGAGCAACTTGGTCCGGCGTGAAGCCGATGGGTCTGGGACGAACGGACTGATTGGGGAGCCCTGAGTATTCTATGTGAAACCCTTCGACGGTCTGTAAGACCCAAGCGTCTGAGGTAAGGGAAGACCATGCCTGAAGAAAAAATCTGAGTCTGCCCCCCACTTTCAGACCCCTTACATTCTGGAGTCTCACCTCTGTTGTTGTTGTAGCCGCCGTCACCTCTTCCTCGTCCACCGCGGCGGCGGGGATAGCCTCTGGTTTGGTAGAAGTTCCCGAACTTGTCGGGATCCTGGTATTGGCCTCTATGGGAATCACCCTGTTTGAAGGAACCTCTGGTGTAAGGTCTGCCAGACGAGCGGCCCCTTCCTCGGCTGGCTGCCCCAAAAACACGAGGGGTGAAGATCCGTTTCACTGATGTCTGTGACTTGTCGAGGGAGTTAAATGTGTTTACGAATTTACCCAGTTCCTTGACGAACGGGTCTCCGAAGAGGTTCCCCTCCGCCATCGGACCTGCTTCAGATGTAGCCAGTTCCCCCAACTTCGGGTCTATCTTAATGAGGATAGATCTTCTTCTTTCTGTGGAGATGGCTACATTTGCATTCCCCAGAACAATGATCGCCCTTTGCGCCCAACCGGAAAGGGTCTCCGGGGAAATCAGGGATCCCGAGGCTTTGGCATCTTCAGCCATGTCCAAGATTTTTGCCAACGGCCCTGCCGTGTCCAATAGTTTATCTTGGCAGGCCCTCCAAGAACGGTCTATCACAAATTTGGTGAGGAAGGTGGACATCTTAGGGTCAATCTCCGGGGGTAACCGTAACTTTACCCTCCAAGTAGGGGCGCGGGCATTCGGCTCGAAGACAGCTACGCAACTCCTGGTCTAGGGGCTTACGCAGCCGTGCCGCCATGTAAGCTGCTACTTTGGGAGCGGGGACCCAGTGCGAAGAGCAAGGGTGGAGCAGCTCGTCCGGGTTGAGCATGTCCGAACTGGGGTCGGAACTAGACAATAGGGCGGGTTGGGAGGGGGGCCACGAATGGTCTGGATCCCCATCTCCATCCGAGGTTTGGAGAGACTCGTCCGGGTCGGTTGTGGCCACATCGTCTTGATCTCCCCTCAAATCCGCAGTCTGAACCTCCTTTGAGGTCGAAGGGGTATCAGTGGTTTTAGCTTCTAAAAAGGCCTTTTTTAAACGCGAAAATGCATCAGAGTCCACCCCCGTGTCCAAGGAACGCTTCCTTTTGGGTTCTGTGGTACTCAGCGATACTTGGCTCGCGGGAATAGGATCCTTTTGTCCCGAAAGGGCCGGTCCCTGCCCCAGGGGTTGGTACTGCGCTTGCAGTTGGTCAAGTTTCTGTTCAAGGGGTGCCACCACCCTCAACACCGCTTTCAACAGGGAGGAATCCATTATCTGACAGAAGTGGTCATCCACCGGTAAGTAAATGACCGGCTGCTCTTCCTCCTCCTCGTAATATTCTGCATATTCCATTATGCCTCCACAGCAAGGCTTCAAGCTATTCACGGGTTAATTATGGGACAATGCCCAGATATAAGCGTCCTCCCACCGCAGCGGGGTCAGGTTAATCATATACTGGGACCAAGCAGCCTCTGTTATGAGGCACGAAAAAAGCCTGCCTGGGCCGGTCCCAAAATCAAACCAAATACCGTACCCGCGACGCGGTGTTCAGGCTCCAGGCAGGGGCTCTGATTATTGTATTTTTATCCGTAGCGCTGCCAATTATACCCGCCGGTCTTCCCCCGTGGTACGCGAGACCGCCGAGCCGCTTCTCCCACGTACAACGAAGCGCCCTCAACGACTCGCGCCACACGGGGGGTCAAGCTCCTCAGAGCGGCAGCACTGTACGCGCGGTCCCCTAGCGGCGGGAGGCCGCCCGCGCACAGAGCCCAGAGGAAACACTACCGCGTAAGGGACGGCTATCGTCCCCGCGGCAAACACACGCAGTCACCTCAATAAAACTGTAAAGCGGTATACTGCGCATTTACACCAATAACATTACATCGTCAAAATTCAGTCAGAAAATGCATAGAAAATAAAGGCACTCATCTGTCCGCTGCTGGAGCAGCGAAGAAAGAGGAGGATAGAGTGCCAACACAGGAAGATATGAGGAGTCCTGGCACGGGATTGGACAGTTACTGATGGGACGTTTTTTGTTTCCATTTTCCCAGGTGTTCATGGGAAATGGAGTTTGTTTATAATGTTTACACTTTTAAAGGCTGCTGGAGTACAATAAACGGAGAAAGTGACAGCCTAATCAGAAGCCTCCGCTCCTGACATAGAATTAATCAGTATTGTCGTATTATGACCGTACTGTTTCTGGCCTGATAATTTAATTAGCTGGAAGCTTGTATCTGGCGATTAAAGTTGTTCTGTCTCGATTTTTAGAGCAGTAGACACATATACTGATAGACCACCGATTGCTCTCCCGTATGTATTGCATTTTTTCGCTGATACTGTGTAGTGAATATAACCTGATAGTGCAATTTCTTCCTGCAGCCATGTCTCTTGCAGAGAAATTATATCTGCGTTGTCCCATTCGTCCAAGGCATGGCCATCCTCCAGCAGTCTTTTTGCGTCCGCTATATTCCATGAGATAATGTGTATATTGCTATTTACTGCTTTATTTCTTTCGGGACCGATCGGTCAGTTAGGCCTTTTTTTGTTTAGTATACTGGGGAGCCATTTCCAGGAGTCAAGTTAAAGGTTCCCCCGCTTTGGCTAGGTTGGTCTCTTCGCATTTGGGTTCTGTCTCGCTTCTGCCTTTGGCATTTTGTAGTATAGAATAGACTGATTTCTTCGGGGCAAGGACCGCCAATCTCCTTGTAAGTTGCGGCAGCTGTTTATCTGTAGAGGTTGCGGGTATCTTGGGGCAATTGGCTGTGATAGTTGGATGCCCCATGCTTGGAATATCTCAGTTTTACCTAGAATAGATTGCACTATGGCAGCGCATTTCCATGTTGTCATAGTTTGTTCGTTCGTTGTCGAGTTAGTGCTATGTAAGAATTGAACCCGGTCTAAGTCGGCCGATTTGATGGCGCGTAGATCCTTAATTTCTTCCCATCAATTTTAAAATTTTGGTCCTGATTAGGATATCATGACTGCCTTGGGTCAAGTACTCCGGAGTGAAGATAATTTGGAGGCTAACGTTGTCTGCTTTGATGGTATCTGATATTGGCTTTATTGCTGCCTCTTCACTGGGCCGTGCCATTTCGTTGTTAGTAACGCAGAAGCTCAGCTTTGTCTGGGTATTATTGCGCTGAGTATCAGATGTTGAATTGGAGGAATCTGATGTTGGCTTTATTGCTGCCTCTTCGATTGGATACAACATTTCGTTGTTAGTAACATAGATGCTCAGCTTTGTCTGGGGCAGGTTGCGCTGGGTATCAAATGTTTGAATGTGGGGGATTGACCCAGGGTTTTGGGCTGTTCCATGTATTCCCTCTTGATGGGCTATTTTTGTATTGGTGGCTTTAAAGCAATGCATTTCGGCTTTGCTCTCTCTCTCCTTCTGTAGTTGGTTACTGACGCTTTCTTGAACATCTTTATTTCCCTCGTGATATGCTCGTAATTGAGCATTTTGGGGGTTTAATGATGGTGTTGTATTGAGCAAGTGCTTCCAACAGGCCGAGTTTATTGGATCCGTGACCAGCATCGGGTCTTTAGATGACCGCCTGTTTAAATAACTATTTGACTGCTCATTGTCCGCTTGGGCGATAATATTATTGTTGACAGTCGCCGAAGATGTTTTGTGTTCTGTCTCTTTAGCTGGCAAACTGGTCAGTTTTGCATGGAGCTTTTGCTCGTATGTTTGCGTCGATTGGCGTATTTGCCGCGTTCCCTGTGAGCTTTGGGACTTGGGTTCCGTGGTTGGTGACGGATTGTTAATAAGTTGTCTGCTGGCTTCAGCTGTTGCATCTTGAATAGTGTCACTTATGCCGGCCTCTGTCGTTTTTTGTCTATGTTGGCTTAAAAATATAGGATAAATACTGTGGCATCGGTGCACGTCTTCGATTTTTTTTTTTTATTTCTTGCTTTTCTTTCTTTTTTCTTTTGTCTTTTTGTTAATCTTTGTTCCGTTGACTTAACAGTGGTAGATTCCGTTGTTGGTTTTTCAATTGAATCGTCGCTGATATGTTGATCGCGTGCTTAGATGTCTGTAAATCAAGTGTTTTATCTTCAGGCAGGCTACTGCTGCCGATTTGTTTATCTTCAGATTTGTTTAGGCTATCAGTGGCACTATCGCGGCTAATTACGCGTTTGTTTAGATTAATGATCTGATCAAGGACCGTTGGTAGGGTGCTCAATTTATCAAGGATTGGGCCGCAAGGGCAAGTTTGATGTTGTTCGGTATAGTTAGCTTGGGCTCTTTTGATTAAGGTGTTAAGGTTATCCAGTTTTGTATTTATTCCAGCTATGTAGGATGCGATTATATTCATCAAATCAATTTGGATGTCCAATTTGTCGGATTGCATTGTTAGCGTCACCGTAGCTGTTTGTAGGGTTTGCAGGAAAGGGGCTGTGAGGGTCAGTGGCTCATCGCCTTTGGATGAATTTGTTTCTACGTCGTCTATTTGGGAATTGTTATGATCCTTTGCGTTATTGAGTGGAGCTTGTTGCCCAGAGGGGGCCGTAGAACCGGGTGCGAAGGTGTTATTGCTTAGACCTGGTGGGTATGGGGCCTCATCTACATTGAGCTTTATGGGCTCCGCGTTGGATTTTTTCTGGTTCAACCGTTGGTCAGGTGCTTTTTCGGGTGATAACTCTCTCTCAGTAATTTTGTCAAGTAATTGGCTAGCGTTAGGCCATTGTTGCGACAGATTATTAAGGCTTGAGTGGAGTGTAAGGGTTTGCTTTTGTTGCGTTTTTCAGGGTGCTATTGGCCTTATTTGCGGATGTTTTTTCAAGTCTTCTCCGTTTGGATGAGCCCTTCCGAATTGACGGTTTCTCGCTAGGTGCTTTTCTTACTTTGCCGGACCTCATTTTTGGGCTGTCGCTACTACTGCAGCTGGCGTCCCCTAGGTGCCAAGGCAAGGCAGCTGAGTTATCGTTGTCCGCGCTCTGATTTTTTTCGGGGTTATAAGTCTCCCCTGATGATGTGGGCTTGCGGCCTTTGGGTTGCAGCGGCGTTGTCATCACAGCGCGGGTCGCCGCGCTCACCCGGCTTGCAACCTGATTTCTGCCTATTGCCTCCCACCGATGCAGAGCGCTTGTGGCCTAGGTGTTGCGTTGGCGTGGCGTTGGTTGCACAGCGTGGGTCACCGCACTCACTCTCGTGAGCCTGCCACCACCGGTCTTCTCTGGGCTCGGTCTCGCTCACCAGCGAGCTGGTCACAGTACTCCCAAGATCAGAGGTTGCATAGGGAGGGTAAGACCCCCCCCAGTAGTGGCAGCACGACTTACTTCCCACTCACCCAAACACTCACCCTCACGCTTGCGCTCACCCTCCTAAGCCCGTCTGCCCCGTGAAATGAGGACAGCTGCCGTCAGGAAGAGGGCAGGAGCGGGGGTGTAGTAAGGTGCTGGGCAATGTGGCTGTTTCGGTGGCTGCTCTCCCGTTTTCGCCTCCGTCTGGAACCTGGCCCCTCTCATTGCTGTGGGGGTGCTTAGAGAAGACCTTGCCAGGTGGGTTTGCCAACAGGCAGTCTAATGGCAGGTTATTTGTTGACTAATTGGGTGATACGGGGGTACAGGAGTATACAGGGCAGCATAAGGTACTGCCTCCTCCCTCGTCCTCCTTCGCCCCCCGTCAGCCTGCCTCGCCTCTGGCCGAATGCTCTGCAGTTTTTTGTTTTTTTTTCTCTCAAGAGCCACACAACGCTGCTTGGTCAGGGTCAGGGTCACGGGAATGACAGGTCAGGTCAGTACTCCCCCCCCCCCCCCCCCCCCCCCCCCCCCATAAACCCCCCTCTAAGCTCATGCACCAATACAGCGGCCGGGGGGGAGGCGGCCCGCTGATTGCAATGGTTGCAACTGTTGCAGCGGACCAGAGTCGCTGGTAAGCTCTGTGGTGCGGCTCCCGCCTTTCTCCTGTTTTCCTGGGCTTTCGGAGCTGTGTGAGCCTGGGAGGGTGTGCGGGGGGGTGGGGGGGGGGGGGAAGTGGGGCAGTGGCGGAGTTTACCGGTCTGTGGGTCAGCGATGACGGCGCTCTCCGCAGTTCCGCTTGCAGTTCTCCTTGCCGTCCTTGCTACCCGTTTCTCCTCGCCTCTTGACCTCTGCTTGGCTCAGGTCCGGCTCAGATCAGGCCAACACCGCGCCACCTCTCCACAAGCTCTCCGCTCCAGCTCTCCGCTCAGCTCCGCTCCCTGCAACTCGATGCTCTATCTCTCTAGACTGCTCTCTAGCTCCACCACCAAACAGAGAACACCATCATTCAAACTGTAGTTTAGGAGTTCTGAACCTCCTGCCTGAGCTCTTAGCAGTCCTTGTTTTCCAGACAACATTTGTTTCATGCATAAGCCCCTCTCGCACCTCTACTCAGCAAGTACTCAATTCCATACCTTAAAGGAGGCTCCACCCTGTACTGACGGAGCCACCCGGCCCGTCCATACTCGCAGTCACGCACACACGTACACACGCACGCACGCATTCCTACACCCCGAGGGCGGGTTAGCCCAGGGGTATAAATAATGAGGCGCGAGACCGCTCGTGATCTTCGGCCCGTAGCCATAGTCAGTGTCTGGCGTGTATCATTCATTACTGTATAGTTAGGCCCCACTCTGTGGCCTAGGTGTTCCCTCCCCGTGCTCCCAGCACTACACTGGCGACGAGGCGGGTCTGCCCACGCCTCGCCCCGCATTAGCCCGTCACCTCTCGCCTCCTGCGGTGCTCACGCCTCGGCGTTCGAGCCTGGCGATCGCGGTGTTGCAGCACTGACCCTATCTGGCTGGCCGTTGCACCCACAGGCCCCGGCGAGGTCCGTGCCGCCTGGTGCCTGTCGTTGCACCCTGTGGCACAAACATCCAGCCTGCCCTGTAAGCGCTCCTGCTGCGCATCGGTGCTCCTGACGGCGCTGCCCGCCCGTCACCCGCTGGAGTCAGGCGGATCGAGGAGTTGTCCCGCGAGCCGTCAGGAAGGCCTGAGGGGGAGAACTTGCGATGCCTAAGCGTTGGCAGGGCCTACCACGTGGGGCTGGTACCGGCAGGAGTGAGCCCCTCGCAGAAGGCCTACGCACAGTGCATAGTCTCGCAGCCAGGAGCCACAGAGAGGCCGCAATCACGCGTGACGCCCGCAGGTGGCCTCCGCTCACGCCACAGCTTTTACCAT
This sequence comes from Lissotriton vulgaris, assembly GCF_964263255.1. Lineage (NCBI taxonomy): Eukaryota > Metazoa > Chordata > Amphibia > Caudata > Salamandridae > Lissotriton > Lissotriton vulgaris. The sequence continues at coordinate 252,347,166 of NC_141693.1, read as the reverse complement.
TAATCAAGCTGCTGCCGCCGAAGGCCCTGGGGCCACCGCCGCACAGGCCCCACAGGTTGCAGCGCCCCAGAATGCAGCAGCGCCTCCAGTCAACGTTGGCGGCCAAGGGCCCGCTGCGGCTGCACCGCCTGCCCACGTCGGGCATGGAGTAGCCTCCCCCCTGCCACCTTTCAGTGAACTCTCGGATCCTTTTACCGCGGCAGCGCAATGGTGACTATGGATTGGTCGACTGGACCACTATTTTGTCGGCGTAAGGGAAACGGACGGGAGAGTCAAGGGGTCCCTGCTCATGTGTTATGGCGGTGACGAACTATACCAGTTGTTTTGAGACCTTACCGGACAGGGTCAAAGCTCATGATTATGACACCGCCGTCACAGCACTGAACCGATACTTTGATCCGCTTGTCAACCCAGACTATGAGTGGTTCAAACTGCGCCAAGCGCGCCAGGGCGAAACTGAGTCAATTGATTCCTACTATGCGCGCCTCCGCAAACTTGCTACGGCCTGTGAACTACCGGACCAGAGGGCAGAACTTCGGGCGCAACTGATACAAGGGTGCAGATCCGTCCAGCTTCGACGCCAAATCCTCCGGCAACCTCGTATCTCCCTTGACGAGATACTTGTGTTAGCCCGTTCCCACAAACTATCCAACGCCCGAGCCGATGAGATGGAAGCCGCGCTACATCGGCCTGGGGTGGCACCTCGTATCGGCAGTCAAGGGGGAACACCTCGACGTGATCCACAGACGCCCACAATCAGGAAATTGTGCCCCAGTCCTACTGCGGGATGGAACACCATGTCAGTGGGAAATGCTTCGCAAAAGGAAAGACATGCTCAAACTGTGGGAAACAGAACCACTTCGCGAAAGTATGCCGAAGTGGTGCCAATCGCCGATCAAGCAATTACGGGGCGAAAGGAGTGGCTCGAAGAGTACATCAACTATCGCTCGAAGATCCCGAACCTTGCAGTGACCCCTCCCTTGCGGCGTTCAGCCTGGAGGACGATGACGAAGTGTACTTTATATCCTTCGTTGGCAGGCATGGTGCCAGACGAAGACCGCCACCAATGTGCGACATACAGATTGCAGGATCCCCGGTGCATGCCCTGATTGACACTGGGGCATCGGTAAATGTCATGGACAGCATTCAATATGACCCCCTCGCCCACCTCTCTCCCCGTCTAATTCCAAGATATACACTTACGACAGCGACGACACGCTGCCCCTACGGGGGGTGATCGACGTGACAGTCACCAGAAATGGTCACCAGGTGAAAACAAAATTCCACGTCACCGGAGGAAAGCGTGGCACGCTGCTCAGCTGCCATACAGCCGAAGACCTTCAATTAGTATTCTTCGCTAATCAGGTGCACGAGCTGCACGCTGACTTGATGCTCAAAGACTTTCCCGCCCTTTTTAGAGGTCTGGGCTGCCTCAAAGACAGGACATTCAAGTTGCACATAGATAAGACCATTCGACCAACGGCGCTGAAGGCACCGGCGGGTGCCATTCCACCTGCGGCCACAGGTGGAAGAAGAGCTGCAGAAGCTCGAAGAGCTGGGGGTGATTGAGAAGGTATCCGGCCCAACACCCTGGGTGTCACCTCTGGTGGTCGCGCCGAAGCCCAAACAACCTGGCGCCATCCGCCTATGTGTAGACATGTAAATGTATACTTGTAAAGCGCACTGTGACGCCATCTCGGAGTGTCCTGGCGCTGTATACCGCTGGGGAACCCGTCCTGGCTTTTCCTGTGAAATGGTCCCTCCTGGGCACCCCCAAGGTGAAGCCAGGCATCCCCGGCGCTGATGAGGCCGTTGTGGAGATTAAGCAAGCTATTGCCCAGAGGTGCAGCACCTTCCAAACAAGGCCGTCAAGCGGGAAAGGCATCTTACTCCCACGATGGACGACATCGTTGCGGACCTGAATGGGGCAAGGTGGTTTTCAAAGTTGGATCTCAATGCGGGGTACCACCAACTGGAACTCCACCCTTACAGAAGCAACATAACCACCTTCTCGACGCACGTAGGATTACGGCGTTACAAACGGCTTAGCTTCGATGTTTCCTCAGTGGCTGAGGTTTTTCAGAACGCAATCAAAGAGACACTCTCCGGCCTGGCGGGAGTTATTAATCGTAGCGATGATATCCTTGTATTCTCAAAGACACTTGAAGAGCATCATGCTCACCTCAGGGCTACGCTGCAGCGCTTGACAGACCACGGCCTTACCCTACACCGAGCTAAGTGATCCTTCTATCAGGAGTCGGTAGAGTGCTTTGGATACATTTTCTCACGTGACTGACTGCGAGTCGACCCGAAGAAAGCGGAAGCCATTTGATCAGCACCAAGACCTACATCGGCCACCGAAGTCATGAGTTTCCTGGGGATGGCGACGTATTGCGGACGCTTCATCCCCAACCTCGCCTCCCTCGCAGAAGAGGTGGAGGAGTTTGTACGCATTCTGACGCAGGACGCCTGTCCGGAAGCCCTCACGCTCGGTGACATTGGGAAAGCCATGGAAGAGGATAAATGCCTGCGCCAAGTGAAAGCGACGCTGGCAGACTGCAGTTGGAAGCATTTTCTGGATGGGGCTAGCGCCCTCACGGCTGCAGAGAAGACCTTCCGTCAACAGATCTGGAAAGCGCAAAGCGAACCTAGCGAAGATCCCCATGGGGTAGTTTTGCGCGGTACCGCCATTGTGATCCCCTCGAGTTTGCAGAACGAAGTGGTGCGACTCGCACATCAAGGCCACCAAGGAGTGTCCAAGACAAAAGCGCGTCTGCGCAACAAGGTGTGGTTCCCTGGCATGGACCTGGCTGTCAAGGAGGAAGTGCGTAATTGCCACTCATGCAACATTACAGGCCAAGACCCTGCCCCTCACCCAGTCATCATTGAGGAACCCTGCACAGAGCCATGGACAAAGCTGAGTATTGACTTTGGTTCATTCCCAGATGGAAGGCACACTCTAGTGCTAATAGACTCACACTCCCGCTTTCCAGTGGTCGAAATAGTGCCATCTACGGCATTTTCACACGTCAAGCAGCGCTGGACCGAACGTTTGCCATGATGTCCCTGCCCTCAGAGATACGGTCGGACAACGGCCCACCGTTTCAAGGCAAAGAGTTCCAAACCTACCTGGAAACGAGAGGCATTTGACACAGGAAGATCACGCCTCAGTGGCCGCAGGCAAACGGCGAGGTCGAGAGGTTTATGCGCACGCTAAACCGAGCCCTCCAAATCTGAGTGGAAAGAGGAGAATCGGCGGAGGAATGTCTGTCGCAATTTCTGAGTGCATACCGCCAAACGCCACACTGCACCACGAAATGCGCATCTGATGTTCAGGAAGGCCTCAAGAGGCTGTGTACCGGCAGTTCCCTCCTGGCGCCCGCCGAACTTGGACCAGAATGCAACACAGCTGCGATATAACGGACAAACGAAAGAGCGAGTCAGTCAAGGAGAGCGAGACCTAGAACCCTGGTGGTTGGAGACAGAGTGGTCCTAAAGCACCGACACCACAACTGGAAGTATCTTACGGCATACGAACCCGAAGTGTGGGAGGTCGTCAATGGGGCACCATGGTGTCCGCAACCAGAGGCAACAGAGCTGTGACGCGGAACGTATCCTGGTTCAAACGTGCCCCAAGAAATCGGGAACCCGAGGAGTCCGCATCGGTGGACGGGGACATCATGGCAGGAGGACAGGCCTCTCGCGACACACCACTGAGTCAGCAGAGTGTGGCAGGGGCGTAGGAGACACTAAAATTCTGGGGGGGACAGGGACTACCTTGTGGACTTTCCAGTGACCCTATACAAATCACCGCGCGTTAAACAAATACAATCGCATAGATCTGAAGTGAAATATTGAGATAAGCAGGCATGTAGTCACAGTTTGCATGTATGCTTTATTGTTATTTACATTCACATAGTAATCAGACCAAATGTTAAGAAAACATGTATATGAATCTTCCATCTTCATGCACCAAGCAAACAAAGACAGCTGACTTCGGGTGAGTGCGTCATGTTTGCAAGTGTAATATGGTTTAAAAAGTACCTGCTGCTGCGTTTCTGGTCTCCAGTAATTTTCAGGCAACAATAAAAATGTGAAGATAACTTTGGTGACTAATGTTCTTTATTGAGAGAGATCGGAGGGTTGTGTAGTGGACGTTTTGACTCTTGGTGAGGTAGCCACAGTGGGGTAATATGCCTGCTGCAAAGAATGTGTACCACGCAGACAGAAAATGCATATCATGTAAATAGGTCAGTGGATTGCTGCTTTTGTCTGAGAGGTTCTTTTGCTATTTGCAGTTTGTCATTGAACAGTAAGCTAGTAATCGTCACCAAAGAGCTGCATGAACACTGAAAGGTATTGATTAGAACATTATGCTTTTCCCCAGTATTTCATTATCCTAATGTTGGGAAATGGATTCATTAGGATGGAAATCAATTCTGATTATTAAAGAGAACACCCAACTATGGTGTTATGTTTTAAATTCTGTGTTTGTGCTTCTCTTGTGTTGCAAAGCCATCCTGTGTCCTGGGCACTCCCTAACCTTTTGTTGACTGGTACTGGTGGTACCTGACTCTGGCTGACCCAGGCCTCTGCCTAAACAGGCCCATTGCCAGTGCTATGCTGAAAGAGGCACTTAAAAATACAGTGAAAACACCTACATACACTAGGGTGCACTATCGGTTAGGGTCCCCTATGATTGGCATGACCTCTCCTATACGGCCCTAGTACATAAACAGGCATGTGGATTGAAACTACCTTTAAGTCCCTAGTATATATTAGGGCATGGTGGTTTAGAGGGCAGCAGCCCTTCCTGTACTTGCATGTGTGCACTGCTGTAGCCTAAGGTCAGTTTAGAAATTGATAAACTACAATGTTGGGGCATATTAGGTATATTCAGGGTTTCCCCCAGGTGTCCCAGGGGTGGGGGTCGGGTATCTACAAGGAGGACCCTTATAAAATGAGATTTATATGCCATGGGTTTAGTGAAATTGCACATTTCACTACCTACATTGTAGTAAAGTGCTTCCCGAAATTGGGTTTTGTGCTAGGAGCACTGTGATGTGAGGCTCTGCAATATTTTGATATAACTAGATACCCTGAAGCGTTGCCCTGCACCTCATTGGACAGGAGTGACCTCCTTCTTGACCCAGAGAACTTGGTATACGTATCTGAAAGGGACAGAGCCACTCGGAAAATACTGCTTCAAACTTGGGAAAAGAAGGGTCCCTGCTGAGGAGTTTGATTTGCACCAACCAAGCCCTGGACTCTGAAGATTGTACCTGTTGCACAATCTAGAATTACAGCCCTGTGGACTACCTTGCTTCAAAAGGATTAAAGAGTGGACTCCCTGCAAGTTGAAGGTTAACAGATCTCACCTGGACCACCACCACCAAGAATCCCCAGCCTGGAGAACTACAAGTGAATTTGTAAGACTTTTGTCCAAAAGGATTATGGGAACGGAAGTCCCTTTCAAGGACCATCTTGGAGATTCCAGACCCTTGGAGTACATTTTGGACACTTTGAGACCCTTTGGAAAACTTCAGGAAAAAGTTCCAGAGGTTTGGAGAAGTTGGAGCAACTTTGGAATAAAGCTCCATAAGTGGACCGACTCACCCTGGCTAGCCAAGCCGGCAACCATCAACCATGAGTTGACCTGCCGTCCAGGTTCCTTCTGCTGAAAAGCTCCAGGGGCCCGACTTCCAGAATTTGATCGAGCCCAAGGTGGCGAATCCTGACTGAATCCGGCCTAGTGAAAAACGTTGAGGGACCCGCAAGAAAAAGCTCTGTAAAAGTTTCTAATTCCGAACGTAGGAAAGGTGACCGGGACCAACCACAAGAGCCAAGCCACCAATCATCAACTGTGTGCCAGCCTGGATCCCTGGCTCATACCGCTGGAAAGCTTCGGAGGTTGAATTTCCATACGTTTTGACCGAGAGCTCGTCGTCACAAGGCAAGCCTGCGAACCCTCACCAAATCGCGGTGGGCCTGAAACTTTGACTTTGAGTAGGTCTAGCGTGACCAGATGTACCAAAAGGGACTATAAGTTTCTATGTGTTATATAGTGCTAAATCTTTAAAAAAGTTATATCCCAGGTTCCCTACATTGGATTTTTTTCCTTTTAAAGAGAAAAATGTTTCCTATTTTTATAAATTGGTGTTGGATTTTTATTGTGTGTTGTGTCTTAATTATTTGCTGAATGTGTGTTTTTAAATGCTTTACATACCTGTCTTTGAAGTTAAGCCCGCCTACTCACAGCCAAGCTACCAGGGGTTGAGCATGGGAATACATTTCGAAGACCGGCACTGAGCCGAGGTAGTGGCCTTATTGCCGGGGACAGATATACATTTGCCCCTACTATTAACCCACTTTCCAACATCCAGACCAAACACTCTTAAACAATACTGTATACAAGTATGGATGACATGTGACTCCGACACCCTGTAGATGTATGTAACATTTCATAGACACAGATTTACACACCTATGATTGACTGCCTCTGTGTAGGGTGAGTGATGTAAAGTGCTGACACCCTGCACTGGTATGAGTGGCGCTATATAACAAATTAAATGCATCTGAGAGAGTGGTTATGGAGACTTGAGCAGCACTACAAAAGGGTGGTAGTGAGGGAATCTGTGGCAGAGCTGGGTTGTTGAGAACCAAGGCTGTCTATTTCATTTCAGCTCCTGCATCCTTCATCCACCAACATACTCTCCCTCCATATTATCTCACTCTTCCAGGTTCTTCCTCATTTTGGCTTTCTCCCTTTTCTCTGTTTTCCATATTTCCCTTCCTCCTTCTGCCCACAACTCTTGATGCCTTTCTCTCTCTTGTTTGGTTTTACAGTCTGGTGGTTTAAATAATGTACCTGTCTCTAACAAAGAATGCAGTTGGGCCTCACCTGCAGACACCAACTTAAATTACGCTTCATTAGCTTGCAGCCCACAAAGGAAATGCCAGAGTGGCTAGTCTGGTCCTTTCTGCATTGTATATCCTTCCTGAAGAGCAGATACAACCTTTTCTCTCCTTTCTGCAAGACACAAGGACCCAAGCTTTCTCCCTTCCCCATGACGTAGCACAGAAACATTACATATGACCAAAATAAGGGCCACATGGTCAACCTCATTTCAAAGTCCCTGCCTCCTTTCTACCCAAAACTTAGGGACTGATTACGATGGCAGGCGGACCTCAGTCCGCCCGCCATCGAATTGGGGAATGGGACCGTTCGCCTACAAAGCGGTGGCCCCACGATAGGCATTACAATGCAACCGCCACTACGGCGTTCGCAATGCCTATCTTTTACATTGGGGCAGGCGCTGCTGGCTGCATCACCCATCGCAGTGTAAAAAAAGGGACATCTTACATATATCACTGCACTATGTGGCAGCGCCACATGGTGCTGTGATATGTAGGGGGGCACCATAGGTGCCCCTCAGGACCCATGTCTGGGGGCCGGCGGGTAAAGGGGTCTGCTACGGGCCTCCATTGTCCTTTTCCACCAGCTTTTTTATGGCGGGTGAACCACCATGGATAGGCTGGTGGGTAAAGGACATCATAATCCCTACTGCGGTGCCTGGTAGGCACTACCAGCTTTGTAGGAACTACGAGCCCCTCCGCCACACAGGAGGGCTCAAGGAGCCCATTTGGTGCGTGGTGATCCAGGGAACCACCCGCCATTGTAATATGGCGGGCGGTAATACAATCACTGTTTGGGGTGAGACCATCACTGACGGGTAATGTGGCAGTCCCACCGCCATTATAATCACCCGCTAAATCTGGTGTGCATGCAAATCCTACATTGCCAACCCCTGGTAAGTTGCACTACTAGTGCTCAAAAAGGCCAATGGAGGTACCAATGGGTGAGGTGGACTGGCCTAAAGGGTCTTGTGACCTCAGTGACAGAGTCATCGTTGCTCTAGTGTGTGCTTCTTTGAATGCCTGCCAGCAAGACTGGAGGTGAACTGCATGGATTGTGGTGGACAGGCCTTCAAGGTTAAGCATACTTGCCACCGTTAGGGTCCACCTGTTGGTGCTAAGACACCAGGGCTTCTAAGGTCTATGGGGCCTTCTAAGGTGTAGCATCGGAATGAGCTCTGTCAGGAGTGTGGTCTGGTGGACTGGTCATGAAGGCTGAATATGGTGCTCCAGTTCCAAATTTGGCAGCTCTGGCCAGAGTGCCACATCCTCTCCCACACTGAACACCATACTGCCCGACTGGTAGAAACTCACAATGGCTTCAACTACAACCCAATTGTGCTGAGACTCAATTCAAATTATGCATTAGGCAAGAGTAAAATGCTACCTGAAAAAAGTAATAACACCCTGAAAAAAGCAAACACGCCTAGGGAATATCCAAGGATGAGCAAAGCATGTGAAATGAAAGCAGGAACAACATGGTTACCTTAACGGTTTTAAACTCATTATTCAGAAATCAGTAAGTGATTTTGCCTGATAAGTTCTGGACATGACTACAGAACCAGGAAGGGGCCTGTTTCAATGTTGATTGCTTATATCCTTACAAAAGGTAAGCAGTTTGGTTTAAAAAAGACCACATCACTAAACACAGAGCTGAGGTACAGATTTGATGAGCTAAAATAATTAAAACAGTTCAAAACGATCATATTAAAAGTTTTCCACTCTATCCATCAACCGGGTATTGCAGTCCCTTTAGGAATGGCGCACTTCTCAACCCTGGAAAAACAATGTTAGTCAAAGAAAGAAGATAAAAAGAAAGTAGCGCTTTCACTGGCAAACTATTTAAAGTGGTGCTAATATGTGTGGGTGTGAATAACAGCAATCTGGCCTGTCTGCGAGCACTCTGTATTGGTTTATTTGATTATTTTTCATATTTTGATACTTTTTTCTCTCCGTCCCGAGGTTGTACTTTGGAACAGAAAATGGTCAGAAAATGGGGACATTTCCAGGCAAAGTGTTCTGCTCGTTTTTGGATCCATTTACCAGGGAACAAATAATGAAAAGGAGAGACCAGAGAGAGTACGTAACAGCTGTCTCTTGAAATCAGCACTTAAGGAGGAGCGAGACAGAGACAGAAAGAGATGGAGAGAGGGGAGGAGGGCAGCAGCCAGAGGCAGAGCAGAAGCGGACACTGTCCTTGCTTTCTCTGGGTATGACGGAAAAGAGACAAGAGTTTGTTTTCCTTCTCTGCCCCTCCCAGACCGGCCAAGCCTTATTGCAGCATAACAAAGGGCAGATGGGGGGTTGGGGGGCTCTTTGACTGCAGGCAGGACATAGGTTAATTGCAGGGCCATTCGGTAGCGCTTTTGCGCTCTAATGGCCCTGTTTATAATAGAAGGGAGAGGGGAAATTCTTTTGTGCCCTCGTCCCCCGTGTCCCCCCCACTCCAAAATCTGGGGGGGATATATCCCCCGCGTCCCCCACACTTCCTACGCCCATGGAGTGTGGATACCCCTCGCGCTAGATCAGGGCAGGAAGCAGCCGAGAACAGCGAAAGCGCGACAAGCCCATCCCAGGAGCCGACAGGAGCAGCTGGAGAGAGTGCAGAAAGTCAGCGGAGCCTGAGATACAATCTCAGACCGAACCCCACCACGAGCCAGCGGCTGAAGGACAATGCCTGGACAGTGGGCCCAGTACAAATGCCCCCATGAGATGAACTATACATCTGTGAGTTTGGAGGGATGTACTGACGGAGCCACCCGGCCCGTCCATACTCAGTCACGCACACACGTACACACGCATTCCTACACCCCGAGGGCGGGCTAGCCCAGGGGTATAAATAAATGGGCGCGAGACCGCACGTGGTCTTCGGCCCGTAGCCATAGTCGGTGTCTGGCGTGTATTATTCATTACTGTATAGTTAGGCCCCACTCTGTGGCCTAGGTGTTCCCTCCCCGTGCTCCCAGCACTACATACCCAGCTAGTTTTCTGGGTTCCTTTTCCGGTTACTGGTGTTGACGCCAGCCATGGGGGGTGACAGTCAGTGACCTCAGCCCTAGCACACACACAATATCTCTGTCTTCGCTTGTGTTAGACCCGGATAACGAAAGATACATGTTAGCAAACAGGGGAAGGTAGTTTCTCATCATTTACTTCAATTACTCACCCTGCCTTTATGTGTGCCTCTTTTTCTATCACTCCATCTCCACTTGTCTTGTTCTCCTTGTCTCTCTGCCTTTCTCTCTCCCTAGGGCGTTCCCTATGCCTCTTCCTGTTTGTATCTCCATTTCTTTCTCTATCCCCCTATCTTTCCCTGTCTTTCTTTTTCTGTCCTTATCTCCCTTTTCCCTCGCTGTTTCGCTCTCACTGTCTTGCTCACCCTCTCACCATGTCCTTCTGTCTCTATCCATCTTCCTCTCTCGTGCCCTCCCTGTGTCTCCCTCTCACTGTCTTTTGTGGTCTTTCTCTTTCCCTTGTGGTGACTCTACCTCTGCCGTTTTCTGGCTTTCCTTCTCCCTGTCGCTCCCTGTCGTTGGCTTCTTTGCCTTCTCCCTCTCTTTCTCTCCCCTCTGCCTGTCGCAATTTCTCAATATTTCGTTGTTGTTCTCTGCCTGTATCTCTCTTTGTTTTGTCTCTGCCCTTTTCTAGTTCTATCCCTGTCTTTCTGTGCATCCTCTCTGACTTTATTTCTCCTAGCAATCTCTCTTTATTAGGTGTTCATCGCTTATTTTATTCCACCAGCCGTAAACGTGATGAACATCGCATGTAGTCTGTTATCAACCTGAACGTGATAATTTGAAAGCATCATTTTTTTTCTTTTTACAAATAATGAATAATACATACAATGGACTAAATTCACAGATGACCACCTAATAAAGAGAGATTGCTAGTGTGTGTCCCACTTAAAGTGGAGGTGAGGCTGGGAGTCTGAAGGCAAGGGTAAAGGTGGGTGTTAACAGGAATTATAACAACAAACAGCGCAAGAGAGAAGTCAACGTTAATAACTCCTCTTTCCCAGGCTTGCAATTTTCTGCTGCACGCGCAACTTTCAGAGGGGACTGTCTTGACTGCCACACTGCAGCTGTCTAACTTTTCGCTAGGAATGGAGAGGGAAGAGGAAGTCCTAGAAGAGCGATGGGGGCTTTGGTAAGGTCGAGAGGAGGAAAGGTAAATATAGGCAGTGATGGAGCGACAATGGTCTGTGAAAGGGAGGGAAAGAAGGGACGGGAATGAGGAAGAGATGTGGCTGAGAGATGGCAGCTGCTGCATACTCGAGCACCCGAGACTTAGCGTGCATAGCAAGACTTCTCTTGTTCTGGGCAAGGTGTAAGAGGTCAGTGAGAAATGTTGCAGCGGTTCCTTGAAATCCTTAAACCTCATTGAAAGCTTCAATTTGCGACCAATTAAGCCTTAAATAATCCAGAGCCATGATTTTGTGTGTCTATTAAATTCTTTACAAATCTGTCCACTTTGCTTTCCTCCATGTAACACCGATCTCTCCACAATCTCTTTTCACTATTCCATGTAATCCCGGGCTTCACCCACGTTCTGTTTCAGTCTTCCTTGTAACAAAGATCCCATGCTTAAGTTAACCTTTGTTTTCCTCTTCCTTGTTACACAAATCCCTCACCCAAGCTCTGTTTCACTCTTCCAATTTGTTTCATTCTTCCATCCATGTAACACAGATCCCTCAGCGAAGATCTGTTTCATTCTTCATGTAACACTATGGGGGCGGGAAGGTCAGTTTGCCAGTATATTCTTGTTTTAAAAGCAGCTGCTGCCGAGTTCCTGGGCTCCAGTAATATTCAGGCATAAATTAAAATGTCAAGACTACTGGTGATTAATCGTCTCTACCTGGAGAGAGGCAGGAGCTCTGTGTAGAGGAAGGTGTGACTCCTTGAAAGGTAGTACAGGCCAGGGACAGGGTTGTATACCTGCTGCAAAGAAAGTTTACCATGCAGATCAGAAAGTACATCTAATGTAAAATAGGTCAGTGTGTCACTGCTTCTGTCGGAGAGATCCTTTTGTTACTTGCAGTTTGTAAGTTAAAATCCTATCCTAGAACAGCAAGCTATTAACTAGTCTGTCATCAAAGAGCTGCATGCAAATGGCAAGTTATGTATTAGAGCTATGTTTTTTGGCCAATCTTTCATTATCCTAATGTTGCAAAAGGGTTAATGTGGGTAGAAATCAATTCTTATTGAAGAGAAGAACCCCTAACAATGCTGTTAGGTTTTAAATTCTGAATTCATGCTTTCTAGCTTGAGTGCCTTTGTGTGATGTTTCTATGCTTTCTGGCCTGTTTGGTTGACTTTGTGTGACGTTTCCATTATTTTTTTCCTGGGTGCCATTGTGTGACGTTTCCATGATTTCTGGCCTGGGTGCCTTTCTGTGACATTTCCATGATTTCTGGCCTGGGTGCCTTTCTGTGACCTTTCCAAGCTTTCTGGCCTGGGTGCCTTTGTGTGACATTTCCATGCTTTCTGGCCTGTGTGCTTTTGTGTGACATTTCCATGCTTCCTGGTCAGAGTACAGTGTGAGATTTCCATGCTTTCTGGCCTGGGTACTTGTATGGCGTTTCCATGCTTTCCGACCTGAGTGCTTATGTGTGACATTCCCATGCTTTCTGGCCTCAGTGCTTATGTCAGGTCAAGAGATCATTTACGAAATGTTCTTGAGCTGAGAATTCCCCACCCCTCCCGCCCTCAACACCTCTAGCTTTCACGTTAAGCTGGCTTGGTACGCACTGTGTGGGGACTAGTCTAACAAAACTATTCTGAATGTCTAATAATTGCACACATAGCTTCAGGGTAGTAAGTTATAGTAACAAGCCCAATTGGTAAACATCTTTTTTCAATTGTTTCTCTTAACCACATGGCTGCTGGGCGTTTTCCCCCCCCTGTGCTGGAAAATGCCATTTTAGTGGCACCATGATGAGCTCAGCTCGTCATCAGCACACGACACCCGTGGGTGATGACGAGCTGAGCTCGTCATCAGCATCGAAAGGGTTAAAGTAATCACTTTAACTGAATATTCTACTATTTATGAACCCCAACCCCTTCGGCCACTGAAAGTAAGAGTGACTGACGCATTCAAGTGGATTGCATGATTTAATTCAGTTTAGAGTACTTTCACAAAATTTTGGATTAATTTGTCACCTAAGCTACGTAAAAGTTGTATCTTTGAATGCATAGACTGTTAAAAATGGCATACCCCAGTTTTGTCCTTTCCCCAAGTCAGCACATAGAGCACTGAAATTGCCTCTTTTCAATGCTTTAGTGATTTTAGCTAATAAATTCCAAAATTGTGCTTTAAATGCACCTTTCATTTAATCTTTTTCAAAAATTTCACAGGGTAGGAAACCACCTATCAAAACCTTACTATGAGGAAGGCTCCCTTGCTGAAATTCAGATCAGGTATTACATCTGAGTTGAGGATGTGGTTGGAGCTAATATAGTAAGTGGGTGGAGCCAGTAGAGGAAGAGGTTGGAGCCAGAGAAAAGTAGGTGTGGCCTCCGAAAAATATTTGAGCACCTGCACTTCATATTTTACATATTAAGCACGGATTAATTTGGCATCTATTACACTGAGGCCTATTCAGGCATTTTACCTAACAGCCAGGGCAAGCCCCTAATCGGTTGACAAGCTTTCCCATGCCCAAGGTTGGCCCTGCCAACAGCACATTGTAGACTGGGGTTTGAACTGGTAATGTAAGAGTTAAAAACAAAAGTACAAGCCCCTCAATGCAAGATTAGCTGAAAATCCAGGAATTGTATCATATTTCATAGTGCACTTGGTGGGCTCGTGAAATGCAAAGTAATATTTTGTTGCAGACTTTCTTTTATTGAAGGTACGCCATATATACACAGAGCACATTTTCAAGATCCATCAATGTATGCTCTTTTGTTTAGCTTTCTACCCTCGTTATATACGAAGTAGTTAGTAAGCGGCCTTTTGACAGGAACTTGGGCTTGTTTTGAAAAAACACTGAAAAAAAGAGTGACAATACCTATCTCACACGAGAAAAGAGAAAGTAAAACTCCGCAGAGTCATTTCATTAGTGACCTGTCTGCATTGCAGCACAAGAGGGAAAACTCTCCATTCCGAGAGGTAGGAAGCACTAGTCGGCCAGAACGTTTTCTGCTGCTTTTCCGTCTTGCTACTGTCAGAACGCTATCCCACCCCCTTGTTTAGGGGTAGTCCTTGTTGAACACTGCCCACCATAATTTAGGATGGAAAGTGGCTTCCTCACTGAGAGGTATCACGTTAGCAGACATCAGCCTCCAGGAAGCGAGCGCTCAGAAGCCACACCACTGACAGGTATGGGAATGCCAGTTTCCCACTGACCGGAAGTTTTGAACCTGAAAGGGGGAGGTCACCGGACAGGGATACAGTTGTGCTCCTCTGACCAAGACAAGCGAATCACTCAATCCTTAATTAGAGGCTGAATGCTGGCAGCGCTGACACCCCCGAATTGTAGTGAACTCGAAGCTTAATTGTCGATAAAAGTATCGGTGTCACATAGAGTGATCTTGAATGACCATCAGAGAGTAGTGCACGAGCAGATGGGGTAAAGGTCAGTTCCGCAATACAAAATCTTAGTTCATATATGATACTGGGTATTACTTGTAAGTAAAAAAGTGCTCAGCCATTTTCTGAAACAGTTTTAATTGCCAAGTCGACCAATCGGCGATTTCGCTTCGTACATGGTAGTCTAGAGTCTATGTATGCATACGTTCCAATAGACCCTATTCAACCAGGAGACTATTGATTTTTAAAGCCAAAGAAGGCTTTGTTTTAGTGCTCTGTTATTTAATTTGCCTTATGTTCTGCTGTTCTCGCCGTTTACTGCCTACAACTGTTCATTTAGGCAGTTACGGCGACGACGTTGAAGCTACCGGTTGTGGGCTTCATTTATCTATACAATAAACACATATCTATAAGTGCAACTTCGAATGTTTGTCCTCACTGGGTTAAAGACAGGACTAATAGCAATGTTACTGATGGAGGTGACTTACACAAAGTCAAAGATGTTGTAAAATCTAAACATGATGCAATTTCTTTGTATCATCATGATTCTAAAAACACAAAAGAAATTTTATTTTCTGTTGGTGACTTAGTTCTTATTAAAAAACCCAACCCGATTAAGAAAGGAGAGTCCATATTCACACCACTCACGACCACTGCGCCCCCTCGGCCTGGTTGCCCCAACGCTTCCCGCCTGCTGCCTGCCTCCTACCTGCTGCCTGCCTGCTGACGCCGTTCCGATCCGGCGCCCCAGCCGCCGCAGGGCCGCTCGAACTCGGCTCCCCGGCGCCCCAGCCGCCGCAGGGCCGCCCGCCTAGATTTTCGCGCCGGTTCTTGCCGCGACCCCGCCCCCCGCCTGCCGATTGGCCCACACGCTCCCCGCCTCCAAGCTGACCCTCCCTCCCGGCTCCCTTCTTATGACGCCCCCGGAGCGACCGTGCAGCGGACGCGCGCAGCGGGAGCGCCGACTGAGCGCCAAAGGTAAGCCCGTCGGCGCTGGGCGCTTGGACCGCGCCCAGCGCCAGGCCCCCTGACCCCCGCAGAAACCAGCCCACCCGCCGGACCTACGACGCCACCACCCTCAACGCACTCAACGCCGGCCGAGTCCCGGGCTGCTATCGAGCCACCCCGAGACGCACCCACGGACCCTTCTGCTGCAACTCCTGCAAGTTCACCTGCATCCGGACCTGCACCACTCCAGCAGTGCCCAAGACCTCGACGGGCAATAGCAGCAGCCACCTGAGATGCATCCTTCTCAACACCCGCTCCGTCCACAGGCACGCCGTCGAGATCTGGAACCTGCTCGACACCACAGCCCCAGACGTTGCCTTCTTCACGGAAACCTGGATGAACGCCTCCTCTGCGCCTGACATCGCCATCGCCATCCCAGACGGCTACAAGATCATCCG
Organism: Lissotriton vulgaris; assembly: GCF_964263255.1. NCBI lineage: Eukaryota > Metazoa > Chordata > Amphibia > Caudata > Salamandridae > Lissotriton > Lissotriton vulgaris. Next base: position 252,331,315 of record NC_141693.1, on the reverse strand, counting down.
AAGGGACCGCATCAACCACACCGGAGGAGGCATCGCCATCGTCCACAGGAACTCCATCCGCATCACGACCAACACCGACGACACCCTCACAACCGCCGAGCACCTGCACTTCCAAGTCCACATCAACCCCAAGACCACCCTCAGAGGCACCCTCATCTACAGACCCCCTGGACAACGCACACAATTCAGCGAAGACATCGCCGACTTCATCAGCCCACACGCCCTCTGCTCCGCTGACTACATCCTCCTAGGGGACCTCAACTTCCACCTGGAGAACAACAACGACCGCAACACCACCACCCTGCTGGACAACCTCGCCAACCTGGGACTCAAGCAACTGGTGACCACCCCCACCCACTACGCCGGACACACACTCGACCCAGTCTTCGCATCCAGCAAGGACATCGCCTTCAGCCACGCCACCGGACTCCACTGGACGGACCACAGCTGCGTCCACTTCAGCTTCGCAAGGACCACGATCCACCACCACCAGCAACAGGCTGCACGCAGGAACTGGAACAAGATCACAGCCGACCAGCTCGCGTCCTCCCTGAGCATGAACCCTCCCACCAGCACAACGAACCCTAGCCAGGCGGCCCCCAACCTCACGAAGTGGATCAGCGACTGCGCGGACGAGCTCGCCCCCCTGAGGACCCCGCCCAGCGGACCCGGCAGCAACAAAGCCCCATGGTTCACCGACTAACTCAAGAGCTCCAAGAAGAACTGCCGAGCTCTCGAGAGAACCTGGCGCAGAGACCCAACTCCGGACAACATGACTGCCCTCAAGCTCGCCACCCGAAAACACCACCAACTCATCCACGCCACCAAGAAAACTGCATTCAAGGAACGACTGGACAACAACGCACACAACAGCAAAGAACTCTTCAACATCGTCAAAGAGCTCTCCAACCCCCACGCTGGAAACAACGACATCACCCCTTCGCAAGACCTCTGCAACTCCCTCGCCTGCTACTTCCACAACAAGATCACGGACATACACAACAGCTTCAGCACTCAAGAGACGCACGCCTCGACCGAACCACCGCCCCCCCCCACCACCCTCCGCGCCTGGACCCCGATCAGCACCAAAGACACCGTCCGCACGATGAACTCCATCCACTCCGGATCTCTGACCGACCCCTGCCCTCACCACGTCTTCAACAAGGCCGACGCTGTCATCGCACCCCACCTGCGGGACATAATCAACACCTCCTTCGACACCGCTACCTTCCCGGAGAGCTGGAAGCACGCCGAACTCCGTGCTCTACTAAAGAAACCATCGGCTGACCCCACCGACCTCAAGAACTACCGCCTCATCTCGCTGCTCCCGTTTCCTGCAAAAGTCATCGAGAAGACCGTCAACAAGTAGCTGGCCGCCTTCCTCGAGACGAACGGATCTCTCGACCCCTCGCAGTCTGGCTTCCGGGCCAACCACAGCACCGAGACCGCCCTGATCGCAGTCACCGATGACATCCGAGCGCTGCTCGACAACAGAGAAACAGCGGCCCTCATCCTCCTCGACCTCTCCGCGGCCTTCGACACTGTCTGCCATCGTACCCTAGTACAACGCCTCAGCAACGTCGGAGTCCAGGAGAAGGCACTGGAGTGGATCATCTCCTTCCTCGCCGGAAGGACACAGAGAGTCCGCCTCCCTCCGTTCAGATCTGAAGCCACCGAAGTCATCTGCGGCGTCCCTCAAGGCTCCTCGCTCAGCCCAACCCTCTTCAACATCTACATGAGCCCACTCGCAGACATCGCACGCCAGCACAACCTCAACATCATCTCCTACGCCGACGACACCCAGCTGATCCTCTACCTTACCAACGACCCCGCCACCGCCAGAGCCAACCTTCACAAAGGGATGAAAGAGGTAGCCGAATGGATGAAGAACAGCCGCCTGAAACTGAACTCAGACAAGACGGAAGTCCTCATCCTGGGATCCTCACCCGCCGCGTGGGACGACTCCTGGTGGCCCCCCGCCCTAGGCAGCGCACCCAAACCAACAGACCACGCACGCAACCTGGGCTTCATCCTGGACTCCTCCCTCTCCATGACCAGACAAGTCAACGCCGTCTCCTCGTCGTGCTTCAACATCCTGCACATGCTACGGAAGATCTTCCGGTGGATCCCCACCGAGACCAGGAAGACGGCCACCCAGGCCCTCGTCACCAGCCGTCTGGACTACGGCAACACCCTCTACGCCGGAACCACCGCCAAACTCCAGAAGAGACTCCAGCGGATCCAGAACGCCTCAGCACGACTCATCCTGGACATCCCCCGTCGCAGCCACATCTCCGGACACCTGAGAAATCTGCACTGGCTCCCGGTCAACAAGAGAATCACCTTCCGTCTCCTCACCCACGCACACAAAGCCCTACACAGCCAAGGCCCAGGATACCTCAACAGCCGCCTCAACTTCTACGCTCCCAAACGCCAGCTTCGTTCGACCAGCCAAGCCCTCGCCGCCGTCCCCCGCATCCGTAGAACCACCACAGGGTGACGGTCCTTCTCCTACCTCGCCGCCAAGACTTGGAACTCCCTCCCCACCCACCTCCGCCTGACCCAGGACCACCTCGCCTTCAGGAAGCAACTCAAGACCTGGTTGTTCGAGCAGTAGCAAATCCCCCCCAGCGCCTTGAGACCTTCTGGGTAAGTAGTGCGTTATATAAATTCAATGATTGATTGATTGATTGATTGACTGCCTGTCAGGGTCATACAAGTGGCCAAGAGTGCTGTTTTATTCAAAGGAAGGGGGTGGTGAAATAGAAGGAATCTGGTTAAAATTACAAATAATCAAGCCTTAAAGATAATTTCTGCTAAAAAGAAAAGTGTTTATGATTCAGACTTGGATGGAGTGAACTCTGGTCTGGATTTCTTTTGTGACAATTCATCTTCTACCACTGTGGACAGAGGCTTTATTTGATCTAGAGATCCAAAGTCCAATGAATGTCCTCCTATTATGAGTCCAAGTACCACTTCATGTTATATTTCCTCACCTACAATGCAATCATCATCCGGCATTTCTTCTTCACCTGTTGCTTCTCAAAGACCGCATTGCAATGCTTCAGTTCCTCAAAAATTCAAAGATTTTTATTTGACGTAGTCACCTTACCATACATTGGAAATATGATTGTTACAGTACTTTGTTCAACTTTTTCTGTTGTTAATTCACATTTTTCTTATTTATTATGAACTCTTCTTTTCTTTATTTTGTTTGAAAAAAGGGGAATGAGGTTAAGGTAACAAGTTGCTCTTTTCCCTTAAAGAGCAACTTGTTATTTACGCGCATATGCGTCTGTATCTCGAGCGTCTCCCCTCGCTCTTTTGTTATTTAATTTACCTTATGTTCTGCTGTTCTCGCCATTACTGCCTACAACTGTTCATTCAGGCAGTTACTCGGGCAGTTACGGCGAGGACGTTGAAGCTACCGGTTGTAGGCTTCATTTATCTATACAATAAACACTTATATCTATAAGTGCAACGTTTCCTGGCCATCTCTTTATTCCTACAGCCCTGCGGCCGTGCCGCCCCGGAGTGGTGATCTTCACACTCAGAGGCACGAATGGCGGGTTATTCCTCTGGCAACCACGCTGACGCTGATCCTTAACTGGCCGAGTTTTCCACTGGGCCGGGTGTGCCTCCTCTTGTCACCTCCCTGCAACATCGCTGGTCCGGAGGGATGTTGGGAGCTTTTTTGTTGTTGTGCCTGGGTCAGAGATCCGGTTCACTGGAGCGACAGAGATCTGGGAGTTGAGCTGTCCCCCGCTGCCGCGCAGCTCCCAGCTTCACCAGGGCTGTGCCCATCCACCACTCTGACTGCTCCCTTGTCCTCCTAGGTGGTCAGGGCAGCCTCACTCCCAGGTTGCTTAACCCCTTCGCTGCGTGAGGCACAGTGGAGCTGTGCTTATGACGAACTGACCTTGTCATGAACAATGATAAATCTTACTTTCCAGCACAGGAGGGGAAAACCACTAGCAGCCAAGGTGTTAACGGAGCTCCTTGCCCTGATCGGAGCCTGGCCATCGAGACGGGAGCAGCGGGAATGCGGTTCGCACACGTCTCCCTTCCCTCTTTGAACGGAGAATTTGCTGATCTGGTGGAACATGTACCGGCAATGAGGATCTCCGGTGTCACCTATTTTTGGGCGCCATTTCACCAGCTTGCACATCTTCCCCTCTTGATTGCCCATCCTTCGTGTCATGCGCAGGGCCGGACTGGCCATAGCGGGCACCTGGCATTTTCCCAGTAGGCCACTAGGGTGGGGCCGGTTTTGGGCCCCTGAGCTGCCGTTTTTGTTACCGGGGGTCGGCAATGTCGGCCCTCGGTAACAAAATCGGCCGAAACCGGCCGTCGCAAACTGCTCACCTGCACTCCCCCTGACCCCAGGGTGGGCCAGCTGAGCAGTTTGCCAGGGCCGGTTTCTGTTCTCAGTCCGGCCCTGGTCATGCGTGTCCCTGCTGATGCTTCTATCAGGCGTATCCTTCAGGCTATCTTAGAAGGTGAGGGGGTTAATCTTGGGGCATTTACTTACATCCTGCAAGGAGGTTCTGCGAGCCAGCACACAATACTTTTAGCTTGACGCCTGACTTTAAAATGGCGCTTGCTATAGCCATCTAGAGCTGTGCCTCTCCTCCACACTGTTAATAAACAGTGAAACAGGACTTCATTCACCCTGGCTGCCTTTAAAATTAAGCCTGTTTGAGACAAGTTCACTGCAGTGCATGAATGAGGAAGTGCTGTGATAATGTCAAGCAGTCATTCTTGAACACTTTTCTGAAACATTTTAATACACAGTGTGGCTGTTTGCTTATTTTTATGGTATTATATTTTAATAATAAACTTTGCAATTGATGACATACTTTCTATTAGTCCTCCTACTGAGGATAATTGCACAAGCTGACATTTCTGAATCCCTATCTGAAACTCTTAAGACCCATAGTGTCTGTATATTTTATATTACTATTTCTATTTTTATTTTTTATTTTATTTTATCCTTATTTATTTGAATGTTTAAATTTTTGATTTTGTTATGGATGATGTGCATTCGTTATTTCCCTAACATAACTTGCAAGCTTTTCGCTGACCCTCTACTTTGCATACTGGTTCTCTCTAGTCTGTGTACATTTCTTAATCCCTAGAGTGCTTCACCCTACCTCCGTGGCTCCTCAAGAGTGCGTCCAGCCTACTGCTTGATTGCTATTTGCGTCTCAACATTCTTATCATTCAATCATGCACCCATCTAACCCCACCCTGAACTCTAATCTTGTGCGTTACGGACCCAATTCCTTGTACATTAATTATCCTAACAAAATGACCAGTAATGGAAAAAAGAACTTCAAGCACAGCATTCTAAAACAATACCCTGAAACACTCATTGTAGATAACTATCACTCAGTGACCAACGGCAGCACGAAAGCAAACTTGATTTTCAACACTAATCGCCCGGCTCGATGGAAAATCAGCTTCACTCTTCGCCTTCTAGTCGCCAAGCCAGTAACCATTCCCTATGGTGAAAAAATCTCCACTACCATCTCCCCTACCTTCAAAGGGGATCTCACCATTTCCATTTACAGAACTGGAACCATTCTCATACAAGCCACCGACCCTCACCTCACCACCTTTGACCGCCACTTCTCTCCTCACTAAACCAACTGAGCTTTCAAACCCTTTCGCCCCTCGCCCCCACTACCCTCACTAATATCGGGAAACCAATCCTATCTCCCTGCCCTGACGACCCTCTTCTCAACTCGTTGACTTCCACCATCACTCGTTACAATCACTCTACCCCTATTCTCACGCTCCGTCGCCTAACTCCCAACATTCTCACATCTACTGATCCCTCCAGGAATAACAAACACACTACTCCCAATTCCCCCAAGGCCAATCTTAACAGCTTGGTCTCTAGCCACAGCACGCCCGTGACTGTTATCCCCACAGACGATCCCCTCTGCACCCCTGTTAATTTGCACCCTCCCCCTCATCCTTCCCCTACCACCTACACAGAACCTGTTCCCACGACCCTTACTTCCCCCTGGTCTAACATAATTTCCAATCCAGTGGTCTCTATCCTCCCTTCTACAACTGCACCACCCCCCCCCCCATACACAACCCGCCTCTATCCTCTCGGACACGCCCCGGAACTCCGATAGCCTTTCTTTAATTTCTCCTCCTCCTCACCAGGACTCTAGTCCCACTTCTCCTCCTCTGAACTCCCCGATTGGGAACATTACTAATCTGGCACCCTGCGTCCAACCTCTCTCCTCTCCTAATCCAAAGGACCTCACAGACTCCTCCCTTTCTACCCCTGACAATCTGAACCCCCCCTCAAAATCTTCCACAAACACCTACACTGTCCCTATTCCCCCGACCCTTACTTCCCCCCTATCAAACGTCATTTCCAATCCTGTGGTCTCTCTGCCCCTCCTACCACTGCATTCTCCCCCTCCGTTGTCACACTCCCACATTCACAACCTGCCTCTACCTCCAATCTCGCTGACAATGCCCGCAACCCTGACGTCCGTCCCAGAAGTTCTCTCCCTCCTCACGTGGACACCAGTCCCTCCTCTCCTACACCGAACTCCTCGAATAGGAACATTACGATACCACACCTACAACATCACTCCTCTCCTAATCCCATGGACTGCATCCATCCCCTCCCCCCTGCTCAACCTCCCTCCATAGACCCCAGCCACCCTCGACCCCTGCCTAAAACCTTAAACTCCCTCAGCTCTATAGCACAGCAACTGAACAGAATGGAGCAGAAAATTACCTCCCCTGCTGCTGATTTCCTCCACTTACAACAAGACCTTCTTAATAGGGCCAAGCCACCGTGCTCCCTCCCCCTGAGGTGTTGTGCTCCTACTTCACTCAATTCTTCTCACATAGCCCCAAAGCGCACCCCTCGTCCCTCCAGCCCAGCACTGAGGCAGGCCCTCAGTCCCAACAGGGATAGCCAACCCCTTTCGGTACCGAAACCTGTTGAATTCTACGACTCGCACCTCGCGTTGGACAGGAAGTCAGCCCCGTCCACATCCCTGTTATTATCAGCACCAACAGAATCGTGAATACTATCCACTCGCTTAGACCCCCTGCTCAATTCACCTCTATCCATCTCACTCCCCCCCCCATCATCGAGGCTCCCCGTCCTCTCTCTTGCATGCTCCTAAACTACAGATCAGCAGTACAACACGCTACGAACATTGCTGAAGCTCTTCTCGCTGAAGAAATTGACATCACCTTCCTCACTTAATCCTGGCTCAATGCCCACTCCACTCCCATTCTTGACATTCTCACCCCTCCAGGGTACAACCTCATCAGACAAAACAGGCCGATTAAAACTGGGGGGGTCTAGCCATCTTGCACAGAGATGGAATACAGATTACCAAACTCAAACCTACAGTATACCTTTCGTTTGAATACCTAGGCGTCAAACTCACTGCCAAGGGCACCCCACCAATCAAATTCCACACTATCTATCATCCTCCTGGAGAGCCTACCCTCTTCCCAAAAGAACTAACAGACCTCATAACACAATTCTCCTTGACAGACACCAAAGACGTGTTCTTGGGTGACCTCAATATCCACTGGAACCACCCAGAAGACTCCACTGTCCTGACCTTTCCAACCTTCTGGAAATATATAACCTCAAGCAACTCTGCAATAAACCAACCCACATCAAAGGTGCAACTCTAGATGCGATCATAACAAACAACGATCTAATCTCCTTGAGAGAGATTTCTCCATTGACTGGTCCGACCACCACCTCATTCTGTTCAAGATTAACACACTTACCAACCCTCCAACCTATCCGTGTTGTCAACCTCAAACTCTTAACCAGAAACATAAAAGAAATACCTTTATCCGAACTTGAAGCCAAGATTCGTCCCCATCTTCCAACTCCATCCCTCAACATGAACGGCTGATGACCTCACTTCTCACTTCAACTCAAGAATGGCAGAGGTCTTAGACCAAGTAGCTCCTCTCAAACTCAAACAACCGAGGAGAACCAAATCAAAACCCTGGTTTAACGTGGAGCTGAATGATGAACGGCGCCAACTCAGACAAACAGAAAGGTCTTGTAGACAAAACCCCTCATCCCTGCACCTAACACATCTAATATCTGTTTGACGGTCTTACAAAAAACACATCTTCGATGAAAAGGCATCTTTTTTCCGCAGCCAACTAGATCTGGCGAAAAACAGACCAAGAGAACTCTTCAACATTGTTAAAAGCCAAACTAACTGCACTCCCTCTCAAGAGATCGAAGCCACCAATGAGCGATGTGAAGTAATTGCCACCTTCTTCACCAATAAAGTCTAAAAAATTGATCAATCCTTCTTGCAAACTGCTAACCTCCCTCCCCCCTCAACCTGCCCCCCTTCAACCTCCCTGGACCAACCGACAAGAGCTCTTAACAAAGACAATCAGACCTACCTCCAGCTCAAAAACAATGCGCATTGGTCTGACTTTGAGCTACTGTCGGTAAACAAGGTCTTCAATATAATTTCCAATCTAAAACCTTCCACCCACACCATGGACCCCCTCCCTTCCATAATCATAAAAGATCTCAACCACACCATCTCCCCTTTCTGGACAAAAATCATCAACGCTTCTCTCACCTCAGGCTGTGTCCCAGACTCCCTTCAACTAGGACAAATCACACCCATTCTCAAGAAACCAGGGGCTGACCCTAATGATCTTAACAACCTCATACCTATCTCTAACCTCCCATTCTTTGCAAAAACATTAGAGAAATGTGTTCTCCTCCAACTCAATAATCGCATTAATGAGTTCAACCTCCTTGATGCCTTTCAATCTGGTTTCTGAAAAGGCTGTAGCATGGAAACAGCTATGCTCAACGTCGCCAACGACATTCACAAAGCCCTAGACGAAGGAGATGCCTGCCTACTCATCCTTATTGACCTATCTCTAGCATTCGACACAGTAAACCATCCAGCCCTTTTGGAGACCCTGTCGAAACGGTCCGGCATCAATGGCACAGTACTAAAATGGTTCACCTCCTTCCTTCGACACCGCTCGCAACAAATTAAAATTAACTCCTGTCTCTCAAAACCAACTAAAGTTACACTTGGGGTCCCGCCAGGCTCGATCCTCTCACCGTCCCTCTTCAATCTCTTCATGGAGCCACTCACAATCATATTGAAAAAAGCCGGAGTGAATTACCACCTTTACGTGGACGACACCCAAATCTATTTCAGGATCAAGTCTCCCAGCGAAATCCAACTCCTCAATACCACACTAACCGAGATCTAAACTTGATTTCTTAACCACTTAAAGCTCCAACCTGAGAAAACTGAACTAATCCTATTCTCTCCAAAAAGTAGCCATCGCCCAATCCAAGAGTGGCTCAAGAATCTGGTTGCTCTAATCTGCCCCCTTACCCTAGCTCATTCAGTTAAGTCTCTAGGCATCACCCTTGAAAAGAACTTATTCATGGAGGCGCACATCAAAAACTCTGCAAAAAGTGCTCTATTCTCTCTAAAACACCTCAAGAAACTGAAACCCTTTCTACCCCATGATGACCTCAAGACAGTAGTCCTATCCCTAGTTCTCTCAAAAATCGACTACGGGAGCGCCATCCTTACAGGGACTCCGAAAGCTCATCTAGCCCCTCTAAGAGCAGTGCTGAACATGTCCGCTCGACTCGTATCTGGAGTTAAAATATTTGAACACATCACTCCAGCTCTCAACTGCCTCAAGTGGCTTCCCATGGAAGGGAGATGTATCTATAAATTGGCCTGCATCACACACAAAACCCTTCACTCTCCTGCCCCCAACTTCTTAAATAACAAACTGATTAGAGCAGGTCAATCCAGAACACTAAGAAGCTCCAACTCACTCCTTCTTATTCCTCCGAAAGTGAAAAAGAAAACAACCCAATACCGTTCGTTCTCTGGCAACGCTCCCAGGATATGGAACGCTCTCCCTGGAGTCCTCGGATGCAACCCCTCATTCTCCTGTTTCAAAAGGGACCTGAAACGCCATCTCCTAAACAAATACTTTCATGACCAACGTCAACTAACCTAGTCTTCTTTATCCAAGTTGTCTCCCCTTTCCCTGGACTTTCAAGGATAGTGGGTGACCTGACTATGTCTTTCTCGCCCTTTTCTTTTTGCTCTCTCCCCCTCCGCTGCACTGCATATTTATTCCCATGTTGTATTTTTTGACTGTGGTTTGCTTCCTTACTGTTGGCCTACTACGTAATGTAATGTCCTTCTGCGGTTTACTGTGTGTATGTAAAGCGCTCTGATACCTACGGGTCGAGCTAGCGATATAGAAAACTTAAGAAAACTAATCTCCCGATTTCTTAATTTAAATTTCCCACTTTCCTGTTCTCAAATGATGGCTTGTATGGTATTTTTATACCACGAACCTGGGCAAAAGGCAATATAGAAATTATAAGAATAAGAGTTACTTTAAAACAGTTATTGTTTTTCAACTAACCTAGCAAATAGTTTCACGTTTTGGTTTATAAGTATTGCTTTATCGGTTTCCGCTTGCCTACGGTCTCATTCCAATATGCTTAATTCATTCAGAGGAAGTGGTCTATTGGATCGAGGATTGCGATGGGGTGGGGTGTGGTGGTTTCTCCATGAGGGCATCGGGGCTCCGCCCCTGTTACATTCTACAATATCTTAGCAATGCTCATAATGAAAAATTTCCTAGTTTACATGAAGGAAAGTTTCAATTCTATTAAGGACGCGGAGCCGAAGATTATGCATTACTTTCTTCACTCTTTATTAACAGTACTTTTAAAGAAACGTAGAAAAAGCACATCAAAACTACAACTCCCATGAATACGGTGAGTAACCATGGGCACCAACAGTCCAATCAGGGTACATTCCGACAGTCCATATATTATAATCCGTAGCGTTGTCCGTCCTCTTTCTACGTTGAAGGAACTTAAGCCCTTTTGAATTTAATCCGCTTTGGAATCCGATCCTAGGATGAAAGTGTAAAACGTTAATACCATTCCCCTTAATAGATCTCAGCAGAGAGCCGAAACATTTCAATACATAGCGAATTACATATGCATCTAAACACAAGTTTAGAATAAATACGGAAGAATATCAGCACTCAGGAAAACATAGCAAGTATAAAAGAACTATACAGAAAACTGTTAACAATAATTTGAGCAATTCAATAATAATGCGGAGCAAAGAAAACATCTGTAGGATGCATATACATAGATTACTCCCTGATAAGGAGAAAAGTCTGAATAGACCTCAATATCAGTAGTACCGGTCAGAAACCTAAAACCCCCAAGGGCAGGAGGCAACTGAAGAGTATGCCAGGGGGGATAATCCTCGCCTCCGTGTCCTTAATAGAATTGAAACTTTCCTTTGTGTAAACTAGGAAATGTTTCATTTTATGTCAGGACCGGAGGCGAGGATTATGCATTTTTAAAGCTTGCTTACCTCCAGTGTAGCTGCATCATGGATTGGTTTGAAGTAAAACTTTTTAAAAGTGGAATCAGACCACCAACCTGCCGCATTCATGATATCTTCCAACCTGCCCCCTACCTGGACGGCCTTGGAAGCCACAGCCCCCCTAGCAGAGTGAGCCCCAAACTCGCTAGTATCGATGCTGGCCTCTCATTATCCATCTAACCCACCTAGCAATGGGCAGGGATGAAACAGCCTTGATTCGCTTCTTGATGGCAATCTCCCGGAGGTTGAACCTCCAAAGTCATGTCCTCATAGGCCTTTAGGCACCTGACAACGCACAATTTCGGGGACTCAGGAAAAGCTGGATATGATACCAACCTGATACTCGTTTTTGTACTTTGTGAAACATTGAAAGTAATCCCTTCAGGAGTTAATATCCTAACCGAGATGTCCAAGGCCCTCACGTCCGACAATCTCTTACAGGAGATCAGACAGAGAAGCATGGCTAGTTTTGCTGAAATCTCCTTCTTGGACAGGTACTGGTTATCTTGGCAAGATAACAACAGGCGGAGGACCAGATTGATGTCCCACAGACCAGCATAGCGGGGTTCCGGGGGCCGCAAGATCCTGACGCCCTTGAGTAATTTACACACCCAGGGGTGCTCCCCCACAGGAATGTTATCCACCGGCGCATGACCTGCTGAAATTGCCGATCTGAAGGAATTTATGGTGCAATAGGCCAGTCCTTCCTGAAAGAGTTCTGCTAAAAAAATTCACTATATCGGTAACGCTGGTGCCCACAGGATCCAGGCGTCTCTCCACACGCCAACGCACCTATCTCCTCCAGGCCGATCTATACCTCTTAATGGTCGCTGGGTCCCAAGCTTGCTAGATGAAGAATTCAGCCTTCTGCGAAATTCTGACGTCCTGCCAGCGTCGCCTGAAATCCTCCATGCCATGAGTTGAAGATGGCCCTGGAGCACCAGAGGGTGAGGCTGGCCTAAAGGGTCCACCAGGATCCGATCGTAGGATGGAAGACTTACCAGGGCATTCGAAGCCAGCTCCAGGAGAGAAGGAAACTACGCTTGAGATCGCCAAATCGGTGTGATCAGGATGATCAAAGTTTTTGCCGACGGACTTGCATAGCCACCCGTTGTATGAAGAGAAAAGGTGGGAAGGTATACGCCAGAATTACTGACCAGTCCTGGAGGAAGGCGTCTACCACTTCCGCCCCTGTATCCTGTCTCCAGCTGAAGTAACGGGCCAACTGGGCGTTCCATCTGGATGTGAACAAGTCCACCTGACAAGGACCCTAAAGCACTGTCAGTGCTTGGAAAACTACCTGGTCGAGCCTCCAGTCGCTGGCATCCTTGAAGTGCCTGGAGTTCCAGTCCGCCACCGAATTCTACAGATATTCCACTGTCACAGAGATCTGACGATGGAGGCAATAGTGCCAGAAGTCCTTGGCTAGCTCTACCAGGACTCTGGAATGGGTAGCCCCCAGACGGCTGATGTACTGTATCGCTGTCTTGTTGTCCATCAGAAGGAGCTCACAGCAGGAAACTCTGTCCCTCGTCAGGGACCGAATGGCAAAGGAGCCTGCCAGCAGCTCCAGGCAATTACTATGGAGAGACAATTCCTCCTCTGTCCGTCTGTCTCCCATAGTGATCGGCCCACACCTGGCACCCCAGCCCAGACGGCTGGCACCCGATTCGATCACAAGGTTCGGTAGAGATCTAAAGATCGTCCGACCGTTCCATGCCTCCATGTGGTTGATCCACCACTGGAGCTCTGTCCTGGCTTCTTGTGTCAGAGCCTCCAGCTCGGAGTACGTAAAACTTCTCAGGAGATGGTATGCCTTTAACCCCTGTAGAGCTCTGTAGTGTAGCGGCCCTGGAAAGATGACTTGTATCGAGAATGACAACCAACCAACAATCCTGGCCAGCTGTCATAGAGATATCCTGTCCCATCTGAGGACCTTCCGTCGCTCCTACTTGACCATGGCGATTTTCTGATCTGGAAGATTCAAGGTTGCTGCTTTTGTGTCGATTCGGAAGCCCAGATAGATCATACTTTGTTGCAGGACCAATTCCGATCTCTCCCGGTTGATGGTAAACCCCAAACTCTGAAACAGAGATATGGTGGCATTCAGATGGGAAATCAGGCGATCTCGAGACTGATCCATTAACAAGATGTCGTCCAAGTAGATAATCAATCTGATGCCCAGGGTGCGTAGGTGTTCCACTGCCGGCTTGAGGAGCTTGGTAAAGCACCAGGGTGCCGATGAAAGACCGAACAGCAGGGTCCGGAATTCGAAGATCTGACCCCTGCACTCAAATTCGAGAAATCTGCAGTTGGGGTGGAAAGATTGGGACTGAAATATATGCGTCTTTGTGGTCCAGATGCGCCAACCAGTCGTCTTGCAGTAAAAGGTCTCGCAGGAGATGAATCCCCTCTATCTTGACGTGGCAATGAACTAGCCACTTGTTGAACGACTTGAGATTGATGACTGGTCGAAGCCCTTTTCCTTTTTCTCCTCCAAGAACAAATTGCTTACGAACCCCCTGGGGTGCAGCACTGAGAGGCAAACTGCCCCTTTTTCCAGAAGGTCCTGGCCCTCCTGATCTATAAGAGATTCGTCCTGAGCGGAAAAGACCAGAGGTCAAGGTCTGACTTATTGTACATGGGTTCCTAAACCTCTATGTGAAACCCTCTTACCGTCTCCAAAACCCAAGGGTTTGAGGAAATCTCTGCCCATCTGTGATAAAACATGCTTATCCTCACTCCCAAACGACGGGGGGATAACGGACTGGTACTTACCACTATATCTGCCGAAGCTGTTGTGGGCCCCTCCGCGGCCCCGGTTGTTCTTGCTTTTGCCACCACAAGAGGGGTAGAACGTTCCTTGTTGGCTATCCTGCCAGCCGTTGTGTCTTCTTGCCTGGGCTCTGTAAGGGCCTTGGTGGGACAGGCGGCCGGAAGCGTGACTCCTGCCTCCTCCGGCCCCCCCAAAAACCTTTCCAGGGAAGATATTCTTTATCGGCGCCTGCGCCTTGTCAACAGCTGAGAACATCGCAATGAACTTTCCCAGTTCCTTGATGAATGGATCACCGAAAAGCGTGCCTTGGGTCACCGGACCTGCCTCCGAAGAAGAGAGCTCCCCTAACTTAGGATCTATCTTCAACAGAAGAGAGCGGCGACGCTCTGCGGAGAGGGCGCAGTTAGCGTTGCCCATAAGACACATCGCCCTCTGCGCCCACCCCGCCACGTCATCCATGGGAAGGGGTTGACCTGATTCCCTGGACCATTCAGCCAGTTCTATAATCTTTGTCAGCGGTCCGACCACATCAAGGAGCTTGTCTTGACAGGCCCTCCATGACCTATCTATCTCCTACTTGGGATCCCGTATGAATTTATTAAAGAAGGTGCACAACTTTGGATCTATTTCTGGTGTAGCTGTGACCTTGTCAGGGAGAGAGGGACGGGGGCATTCTGATCTGAGGCGGGCCCTCAACTCCTGAGAAAGTGGTTGCCTGATCTTATTACCCACATAGTCGGCAACTTTCTTGTCCGGGACCCATTCTGTCGAGCGGGGCCTGAAGATACCCGTAGGGTCAACCATGTCAGAAGGGGCACCCTCTGCAACCACCGCCTTGGAGTAGGAGGTTTGTGGGCACCAAAACCGGCCTGAATCCTACGTCTCGTCCAAGGAGCCCTCATCATCCTCAAGCTCGCCCTACCCCGTATCGGGAAACCCCTCTTCGGGGTCAAAATCCGTGTTGACCTCGTCGCAGGCAATTCCGGGTAACTCATCCTCCCGGTAGGGTGCTTCCTTAAGCGTTCGCGCACTCTTGAGAAAGACCTCAGTTAGCCTTCTGAAACCTTCAAGGTGCCACGTGTCTCGCTTAGGAGCCTTACGTGGGCGAGATGGAGTCACCCCACTAGGCCCAGCCCCCCGTCTCCAAATACTCCTGTGCCCTTGAAGACACGGGCAGACAACCTGTCAACTCTATCTTGCAGACGGGGTTAAAGCTTGCGCAATGGGCTGAGAAAGCAGATTGTCCACCCCTGCAGGAAGGTGCTGAGGGGGGCTTTATCCTGTTCCAAGGACTGAGAGGGCACATAATCCTGGTCCTTATGGGGCTGCATAATAGTGGAGGATGGAAGCACTGAATATAGAAAATATACGCCTGCTCCTAAGTCAGGCTCTGCAGTGATAGCAACAAAAAACAAGCACTGGCGTTGCCAATAGGTTTCGCATTTGGAAAGTTGGAGCTATTGGTTTTGTAAATGACATTTTATATTTATATATTGTTATTGGCATTGTCAATGCCAGTGCTTGTTTTCTTTATTTGTAACGTTGCCTTCCATTTTTTTTCTTTATTTGTAACGTTGCCTTCCATTTCTGAAGTTCGTTCTGTAACGAGCATCTACTGCGGGATCATAACAATATTAAAACTACACTTAGTCATGTCACAAGAAAAACGTATACCTTTTATTTCAACATACGAAACGTGGTTGCATTATTTCGCGTGGTCATACAATCAATGGTGAAAAAAGTGTCCTCGTTAGGGAAAAAAGATTAACAAAGTAAAAATGTATTTACCGTTTTGGTTGCATCTGTGTAACTACTGGGGGTTTGTACCTTACATGTAACTCAAATTCGGGGAAACTGGGACTGTAACCTCAGTGGGATAAAGAGCCCAATCGGCCCTGCCAGATTAAAGCATGCATGTATCCTAAAAAATAAGACGAATCTGCGTTGAACCACTAAACAACCCTACTATACAAAGCTAGGGAAGGGTTAGTACGTACCCAAGCTCAAATATGCAATGCAAACAACTACGACAGAGATAAACATGGCTTGATGCATCGGGGGATACTTAAGAACAATCTGCCACCGCAAAAATAAAAGTCCGAGTATGGCAGATGAAACAAGGCAAGCATAGAGAAATACTGTTTTATCTGAAAACGGTCTTTAGTTGCTGGCGTGGGATTAGATGGGGATGTAATGCTCAGGGCGACAGCAGTTTATGTCAACATCGGCAGGCGGGTTTGCTGCTGCCAGCTGTTTTGAACGAGGGAATGATTTAAAACAAGCAGCCCGAAACATGTAGTTTAAGTTAAATGGCCACGCAATGCTGGCAAATGGCCGGAGGGAAGCCGGATGGGGCGGGAGAGCCTGGTGGGGGGGCGGGAATGCGAGCGAGGGGAGGAGAAGTGTGGCAGGCGGATTAGGGAGATGCGCGGAGGGAAGCGGATGGGGGCGGGAGAGCCTGGTGGGGGGGCAGGAATGCGAGCGAGGGGAGAAGTGTGGCAGGCGGATTAGGGAGATGCGTGCTTGTGTGGTCACGTGACCCGCTTTTGTGGTCACGTGACTCACATGCACTGTGAAAAAACCGCAGTGGTTTGACGAGTCGATGGAGCACTTGAATTCTCGCCTATTACATTCGCAAGCGAATGATAATAGGCAAAACCTAACCAGGAAACACTGCCCAGAACGTAAGAAGACTAACTTTCCGACAGAAAATGGTAGCGAAAACAATCGATAGGGGCTAAGCCCTTAAGTCTTACTGCAGCACAATGTCAGGCGATGGTTGGGGGAGAAGGGGCACGAGCGATGAACGCTCTCTCTCCACAAGCGCACGTGAATCACCGGAGCGCAAAGAGCAGCTTCAGTGACCGTGAGAGCGCATTAGAGGCTCAAAACAGCGCCACCTAGTGCACCTGCGCGGTAAAAGGAAATTGACACGCTCTAGCAATAGCCTACAGTGCGAGTGAAACAGATCAAGCCTGAAAGAAAAGCAGTCACAACGCAAAGCCAACAAGCGCTCTAATCAAAACTTAGGCAACTCAAGTCAGAAAGCCCAAAGTCTAAACCCTTAAAGCGGGGAGAAGTCCTGAAGCGACTTAACTGACGATGCAGCAGTGAAGAAGGAGGAAGGACTACGCTGCTGATTAGAATATGTGGACTGTCGGAATGTACCCTGATTGGACTGTTGGTGGCCATGGTTATTCCCGGTGTTCATGGGAGTTTAGTATTGATGTGTTTTTTCTACCTTTCTTTAAAAGTGCTGTTAATAAAGAGTGAAGAAAGTAATGCATAATCCTCGCCTCCGGTCCTGACATAGAATTTGTTCTAATAAAAAATACCCCCTTCGTTATTTTATATTGTAGTGTTCTTGGCCTACTTACTACTAGAACACGGGTCACTATCTGCCCCACTCACTGGCATCGGCATTGTCCAGTGAAGCTGATGTGGACATTGTCACGTGACGTGACTCTGCAATGCTTGCTCCCCGAGCAGGCCCAAAGAAGCCTAAGTATTTTCCGGGCCGATAACCTCACAGCCCTGAAGGCTGTGATGTCATCAGCTCGGCAAAGACCTAGCTTCAAGACCCAGTCTTCACCCCCTGATGGCCTGGAGGTAAGTTATCCCCTGGTGTTTTAAATACAAGGCCAGTATGGCTAACCCTTCACGTCAATCAGAGAGTGGAGAGCTTGTCACCACACCCTTTCCCAACTCGTTAAAGGGTGTGGGTGGGACCCCTCCCTGTGACGAGTTGGGAAAAGGTGTGACAGGTGGGAAGCCAAGCAATCGAGTCTGCGCAGACTCGACATGCGACTGCTTCTCACGCGTGAGGCCTCTTTAATCGGAGTGGAAACCATTTTATCTGTACTGTCTGCATCACTCGTGTCAGACTGCATGTTTTTTGGAGCCAAGGCAGGCTGACTCGGATTCATCACTGAAGTGCTGGCAGCAGCGAGGTAGTCCTGGTTGCATGCTGCTGCAGACAGCACTGCAGGGTGCTGTCCGTAGTACTAGGACTGGACAGTAGGACCTGTGAACTCAGGACTTCAGGAGTCGGGCTGTTGTTCAGCAGGTAAGGCCCAGGCGAGCATTTTTAAAGTTATATAAGCCTGTTTAGTATTACAGCCTTGTCGCATGGATGGATGTCGGGAGGGGTTGGGGGGGAAGACACAGTGCATTGCGAAGGTTCCATTAACTGAATTCATTTGAGTTCTCTTGGAGCAAAATGTCAGCTATTCAGTCTCGGGTAATGCGTAATGAATAATTTCTTGCACACCTCTGTTACCCTGCACATATTCAGAAAACCTCAGGGATGAGTGGCAACAAGGACTGTAAACAGATACATGGTTACATTTAATTACATGTACAAATGTGCAATATACCCTAATTTGTAATGTTTCAGCTATGATTTACTTGCGACTGTTCCCCATATGAGAATTGGGCATCTGCCTGCAGGAACACTAATATGTTTGGCCAGTATGTCTAGCACACAAACTATTTCTTATTCCAAGTCCACCTCCTCCATTCTCTTTCTTGTAGCAAATCCATGCGACTCACGTGCGGATGCCATGACTCAGCAACACACAATTGAGGATAAAAAGCAGGATGCAGGAGGAGGAGCTACGTCGTGAACCAAGATGGCCGCATAAGCTCCCGGCTCCGCCGTCCTCCGCCGGCGGCTCGTCTATCCTGTTGTTTATCCTCTACCCACGCCCTACACCTGGATGTATGAAGGTTACCTGATGCCAACGGTGCCATCCCTGACTTTCTACCTTCTTCGGAGACGGGGTTCTGTCGTGTCCCATTTTTGGCCTACTCTTGGGCCGCCGCCGGGACCTCGATTTCTGCACTGTCCGTGTGGGAACTGATCAACATCGACTGTGGGACCGAGAATGTGGCCGGTCTTCCGGATTTGGATAATTCCTTCCGCTTTCGACTTGTGACATCATTGATGGATGGTGCCTAGGGAGAGACATCGTTACGTGCTGCGATCCTCCTGCACCGTGGCTGGGGGCTGTGTGCCTGACCCTCGTTGCCTGGCCCGGGGGCTGACTGGCTGCACCCACGGCCGGTGACTGTGCTGAGCGTGCCAGCTCGGGGCGCCCCTGTTGTTGAGATCGATTAAACGTGTGTCCGAAGCCCGGCGACGTGGGCTGGAGATTGTGTTCCCCTCCGTCCTTTGGGCCCCGGGATGGAGGGGATGGATAGCGCACACTCATTGCGTTCCGTAATGGCAGCGATTGGGGCGCTCCGCTCACAACTTGCCGTCACATGTGTCTCCCTGGCGGCAAAGCTGGATGATGTCTGCTCGCGACCGGCCATTGACGCTGCAACACCTGAACAGCAGTTTGAGGTCCAGCCAAGCGATTTGCTTCGCCATCTTGAGGTGCCCGAGCGGCGGCCCGACTTCGCTCCTTCGGGAGTCGGCCTCACTTCTCCTTTACTCGCTACAGTGCTTGATCTTACATTCACGTTTCCTAGTCGATGGAGTATCGTCGCTGGAGGTTCTGTTCGTCAATGCCGAGTCTCAGGGTCCTGTCGAAGGGGACTACCACTTTTCTTCTTCCCGACCCCCTTGTATAACGGAGGCCGCCATTTTGTGTCCGGACATTGTTCCATCTTCAGTGCCTCGGACTGCCGTGGACGCTTTGTCTGCTTCTGGTCGGCTGTGGCTTGGTTGGCGCGTGCCCCGGAACGGATTCGCACTGGACAGGGCTGATTTCGACTTTGAGCTGTTCTTGCTCCTTGCCACTGCTTTGGACCACCTGAGACATTCCCTTTTACCACGTTTGTTGTGACTTTGGCGATCGATCTCCCTGTGATGCTTATAGGGTTGACTTCTACTTTCCTGGTATAGCTCAGTTCACTTTTGCCGGGATTGCACCGAATATCTCACCGGGCCTGGGGCGGGGTGGGGGGGTTTCTTATTGGTGACGGTCCTCCCCGTGATAATGCCGAATGTTTGCTTCGATTACTGATGATTGTGCCTTGGGGAGGCCACAGCCGGCGGGGGCACCGGGTGTCCGGGAGTGGGTCTGTTTCTCTCTTCCCCCACTTCTTATACTTTTTCCCTACTGTGGGGCAGTTCCGGGGCGACAGGCACGCTGTTAGTGGGCTAGGCCGTAGCCATTACAGGGGTGCAGGGTGGCGGGTGCGGGGGGGTTGGGGTTTGTTATTTTAGTTTGTTTTGTTCTATGGTCCCTATCGCTCTTTTCCGGCTTTCGGAGGGTTCTTTCCTCTTCAGTAGGGTTGGCTGTCTCTGGGTCTCGCACCTTTTTTTTTTTTTTTGGCATCTCGACAAGCCTCTGTTTCTCTGTTCTTGGGGGTGGGCTCTCTGGGGTGATACTTAGGAATGTTGCTTTCTGTAATATTGCTTATTGTCCAGTCTTACCGCCGCGGCTGCTTAGATTATATAGTTGCTGTAGTCATAGCCTATCTCCGATTGTAAATGGGGTACGTCCCCCTTGTTTCTTTTGTGTATTTTTCATGTAAGGTGTGAAGTCCTTGTTGCTGCAGCCCCCTCTCATCTTCTAAAAATTTAAAAATGAAAACCTCATATCCTGTGTTGCGCACCTCACAGTCGCGTCTGGTGTACCTTGAAATATCCTGATTGTAGATTGGCCTACGGTTCTCATGTTTCTATTGATTGTCTTTGCGGCCGGCCATGATGGTTGTGGGCTTGCGCATGTATCTCCTTATTTCTTGAATAAAGGTTTAAAAAAAAAAAAAAAAAAGCAGGACGCAGACACGGGACAGAAATAAACAGATTTCAGGGTAACACTGTACAGACAGGTAGTTGTGGTGTTTACCACAAGAATAAATGAGAGGAAATAAAGATAAGTTGGAATTTATTCGCCTCATCCACAAACAGCCTAAGAAGTAACTGACAGGAATTTACACAACATTCTCGATTCAGAGAATCTCAGTTAGACAGAGATCTAAGTTCTAAATAGAAGCAGGTGCCTGCATGCAAAGTAGGTCATTACACATCTCCCTTCTTTACAACAGCAGTAAACAAAATAAAAGAATAAAAGACAAGAAAAGAAATGTAAGAACAACTTAATATAACTAATAGCAAAACAAAAAGAATGTATACATAATCTTTCATATAGGAAGGAGCTCTGCGTATCCTTTGACTTCTCAAATGACCAGCAGAAGGATTGCTAGAATGAGATAAAGGAAAGTTAACAGTGCCAGAAGAATCACTGACAGAGTCTAAATCATTTCGAATAGCATTCTTTGATCTAACAACAACCACCCGACTTTTATTCCAAATCCTCCCATCTTGTGTTTTAATAGCATTACCAAAATCTTTAATGACAGGTCTAACATTGGTATATTTAGACCAAGATCTCCTTCCAACAGGTGCTTTTATTTTGACAAGATCACCTATCTTAACCTCGTGGAATTGAGCACATTTCTTTTCATCAAAATACATTTTTCTGCATGCTTGTTTTTCTAATTCCCTCTCCCTCCAAGCACCAATGTGATTGTCAACAAACCCTTGATTCAAATTCATCCAACCAGGACACCACATAGTGTTTGGAAATCTACCCTTGAACAATTCAAAGGGAGATCTACCAGTGGTAGAGTGAGGGGAACAACGGTAAGCATCAATTCTTTCCTTAAGAGCCTCTTTCCAATTTAAGCCATTTGCTCTTGCAAGCTGAATACATTCTTTTAACGGTCTATTGACTCTCTCAACAGCACCATTAGTTTCAGGGTGATATAACGAGGAACGCTTGTGTTCGAGGCATGTGGGCTGCTGAATTCATATCTGTGCATAGATCGCCACCTAGTGTTGGGTCCGGATGATTGCACATTGTTGTCCTGGAAGAGTCTTCCAAGTATCACGAGATAGGTGGCTCCTCCCCTGGACTACAGTGCGCATGGGCATCGCCTCCATCCCCAGATTGTTTTTTTCCGCCATTGGGTTTGGATGTGTTTCGGTTCCCTCTGTCGGAACCGATAGTTGTTCAACTTCTACTCGAGACCAAAAGGTCTTTAGGCTGGGCGTCGGTATAGTTGCGTTCGGGTTTCTTTCTGACTCTCAGCCCCAATCTCTTGCTGCCCTTCCACGTGCTTTCGGCGCGGACGGGCCTACACTACACTCTTGCTATGGAGCGGACTCCGTTTAAGAAGTGCCCGGTGTGTAACTCTAAATACTCACACCTCGATGTGCACCCGGTGTGCAATACCTGCTTGTCACCAGATCACCGCGAAGACGCCTGCATGGCGTGTTCGAAGTTCCGGAGCAAGAAGACTTTAAAGATTCGTCGAGCCCATAGGCTCCAGGCTAAGTTATCAGCTGCGGCGCCCCCACCAGATGACACGGGGGGTCGGTCGGACCGGTCAAGCCCTCTCCGGCCTTAACGATGAAGGTAGCGGAATCCCTGCAGCGGATCCGAAAGGACAGTGTGGTTCCCGCTCAGGACGCTGTGGCGCCTAAGCTCCCACCTAAGCCTGCGAAGGGGCAAACGCCTATTCGTTTCACCCTACCACCCAAGACGGCGCCGAAGGCCTTCGCGTCGACACAGGGCGGACACTCGAAGGAGGTATTGACGCCGAAAGCTACCTTGGTGGCGTCGAAGCTTCGGCTCCAGCCGCTTGCTGGGGAAGAACGTCGTGAGGTAATCATCGACGCCAACACCGGAAAACTGTCTCTCCTCAAGAGGAAGATCACGACGGAGCCGGCGTTGGAGCATTTCAAGATCCCTCTCAAAAACAAAAGGGACTCTTCGACTCTGGTGGAACCTGTGCCCCCACAGGCCCTGGGACTCTCGCCAACGCATTCTCCCGCAGCCGATGTGGACGAAGACGATGCCGAGTACACCTATCCGGCGTACTCGGATCCGGAGGAGGAGCGTGCCCCTTGGTCCGCCGGAGGCGACACGGAGGACCCGCAATCGGGTCAGGACACTCAACTCTTTGCGGCCAAGACGTCCCCGACGGAGGACTCGGCAGCCTTTAATGCTCTGATCGAGCGAGCTGCGGCTAACCACGACGTCGAGCTGCACTCGGACCCCGTGGATGTGGACTTCTTATTCGACACCTTCTCTGTGGCTGAGAAGACACTCAAAACGCTGCCGATGCTCAAAGGTGTGCTTAAACATGCAACGGAAGTCTTCAGGGAGCCCACACGGGCGCGTGTGGTCAACCCTCGAATCGACAGGAAATATAAGGCGGCGCCGACGGATCCTACCTATATCAAGGGACACTTGCCATTAGACTCCTTGGTTGTTTCCAACGCTCGGAAGAGGGCGAACTCTCAGACTACTGGTGACGCTCCTCCCCCAGACAAAGAGTCCAAGGTCTTCGAGGCCTCAGGCAAACGGATTGCTGCACAGGCAGCTAATATCTGGAGAATTTCTAACACCCAAGCCCTGCTTGCACGTTATGATAGGGCCCATTATGACACCTTAGAGGCCATACTGCAACACTTACCTGCCCAATACAAGGAGGCAGGGGAGATGCTGATTCAGGAAGGCAAACTCATTACAAATGCATCCATCAAATGTGCATTAGACGTGGCAGAAACAGCCTCCAGGGCTATCAACACCAGTGTGTTGCTTAGACGCCATGCCTGGCTTCGAATTTCAGGGTTCAAACCCGACATCCAAACTACGATACTGAATCAAACAGTGAATCCTGACCACCTGTTTGGACCTGAGGTGGATGCCACCCTGGAAAAAATGAAAAAAGATACGGAAACTGCCAAATCAATGGGGGCTTTACAAAGTCAGCAGTTTCGGAGTGGTTCCTTTCGCCGCTCAAACTCCAGAGGCACCACAAGGGGGCAGGCATCCCAATCCACGCAGTATTACAAAAGTAACACCCAGACCCCGTACAACAACAAGGGTAGAGGTGGTTACAGAGGCAATAATGTCAAGGGCAGGGGACGTGGAAACAATAGCTCCAGGTCCACCACCACCAACAAGCAGTGACGTCTTGTCACTGCCCCCCGACCATACAACACCGGTTGGGGGGAGACTCCAGCAGTTCCTGCCGGCGTGGAAGAACATCACCACGGACAGGTGGGTGAGGTCCCTTATCCAGTACGGGTACTGTCTAGAGCTTACTTCCATTCCGCCGGACATACCCCCAAGAAGCCGTCCTATGTCAGGCGATCCTCAGGCCCCTAAACTGGTACATACTCTCAGAGCACTTCCATATGCTCACGTTGCAGCAAGTGCTTCCCCTGCTTCAGCAAGGGGATTTTCTGGCTACGCTGGATCTGAAAGATGCCTATTTTCATATCCCCCTGCATCCTTCCCACAGAAAGTATCTCAGATTCACGATCTTAGACCAGCATTACCAGTTCAAGGTCCTGCCGTTCGGGGTCACCACGGCACCAAGGGTATTCACGAAGTGCCTAGCGACTGTGGCGGCGCATCTCCGTCGCCAGCACGTCCACGTCTTTCCTTACCTGGACGACTGGCTCATTCAGGCAAGGACGGAACGACAGTGCGTAGACCATGTGTCACGCACCATTCATCTCCTGCACGATCTGGGTTTCTCTCTGAACTACCCCAAGTCCCATCTCCAGCCCGCCCACGTGCGACAGTATCTGGGCGCGACAATCAACACTCTGGCAGCCACTGCGCAGCCAAATTCAGTGAGAATCGCCAGTATCCAGGCGCTGATCCAACGATTCAGACCCCAGCACTCGCTTCCAGCGAAGGTGTTCATGCAGTTGATAGGCATGATGGCCTCCTGCATCTCCATTGTCCCGCACGCGAGACTACACATGCGTCCGCTTCAGGAGTGCCTAGCACGTCAGTGGACTCAGGCTCGTGGGCAACTGACAGACCTAGTGTTGGTGAGCGGTCGGGCATACAACTCTCTGCATTGGTGGAATCCACAAAACCTTTGCAAAGGCCGACCATTCCAAGAGCCTGTCCCACAGATTGTCCTGACAACGGACGCTTCTCTCCAGGGTTGGGGAGCGCATGTACTCCACTACACGGTGCAGGGACTATGGACACTACAGCAAAGGAAGATGCACATCAATGTGTTGGAACTGATGGCAATCTTCATGGCCTTAAAGGCGTTCAAAGTACATCTGTGCAACAAGGTCGTGTTGATCCGGACGGACAACATGACGGCCATGTACTACATCCAGAAGCAGGGAGGCACACACTCTCCACAGCTGTCTCATCTGGCTCAGAGCATGTGGAAGTGGGCCATTCAGAAGAACATCTTCCTCATGGCAGAGCATCTCCCGGGCAAGGACAATCAAATGGCGGATCTGCTCAGCAGGCACAGCCATCAGATGCACGAATGGGAGATACATCCATCAGTACTCCAACCGTACTTCCAAAGGTGGGGTCATCCAGAGATAGACCTATTTGCCACAAAGGAGAACGCAAAATGCCGAAACTGGTCGGGCAGATTTGCGTACGCTTTTCCCCCAGCACCTCTGATACCGCTGGTGGCACGCAAGCTCCGGCAGCACTCGATGACGCTCATCCTGGTTGCTCCGACGTGGGCTCGCCAACCATGGTACACCACGTTTCTGGAACTCTCCGTGGTACCGCATCAGAGGCTTCATCTCACTCCCAGCCTTCTGACGCAGAGCCATGGCGACATTCAGCACCCAGATCCGCAACAGCTCAACCTGGCGATCTGGCTCCTGAAGTCCTAGAGTTTGGCTACCTCAATCTTCCCCCCGATTGTATGGACATCATTCGGGAGGCAAGGAAGCCCACTACTAGAGCTTGTTATGCGGCTAAATGGAAGAGATTTGTCATCCACTGTGCTAACCACAATATTGACCCGCTAGATGCTTCCATTCAGAATATCATCTGTTACCTTTTCCACCTGTATCAATGCAATCTAGCGTACTCTTCCATCCGTATTCACCTGTCTGCTATGGCAGCATACCTCCAGAATAGGCAGCACCTGTCACTCTTTAAGGTCCCTGCTATCAAGGCCTTTCTGGAAGGACTCAAAAGGGTCATTCCACCAAGGACCCCACCAGCTCCAGAATGGAACCTCAATGTGGTTCTTACAAGGCTGATGGGTCCTCCCTTTGAGCCACTGCACTCTTGCGAGCTTCAGTTTCTGACTTGGAAGGTTGCGTTCTTAGTAGCGATTACATCGCTTAGGAGGGTTAGCGAGCTGCAGGCGCTCACCATCCTAGAACCTTTCTTCCAGGTACATGCTAACAGGGTGGTGCTCCGCACTAACCCTAAATTCCTGCCCAAGGTGGTATCACAATTCCACATTAACCAGACGATCGAATTGCCAGTGTTTTTCCAAAACCCAGAGACGCTGGCGGAGCACATGCTCCACACCCTTGATGTTAAGAGGGCCTTGATGTATTACGTAGACAGGACTAAAGATTTCCGCAAAACCAAACAACTTTTTGTTGCTTTTGCTACTCACCACAAGGGAAACGCAATCTCCAAAGCGGGGATTGCTAGGTGGATAGTAAAGTGCATCCAGATCTGTTACGCTAAAGCTAAACGCACTCTCACTATCACACCGAGGGCCCACTCCACCAGGAAGTTGGGGGCCTCTATGGCTTTCCTAGGTAACATTCCCTTAGAAGATATCTGTAGAGCAGCCACATGGTCTACCACACATACTTTCACTAAACACTACTGTGTAGACGTACATTCCAAACAGCAGGCAGCTGTTGGTCAGGCTGTTCTAAAAACGCTTTTTCAGACTGCTGCAGCTGGCACGGGCGGCCGCCGTTAATGGAGGGACTGCTATGTATTCTATGCACAGATATGAATTCAGCAGCCCACATGCCTCGAACTGCAAATGCTACTTACCAGTATGCATCTGTTCTTGGCATGTAGGGCTGCTGACATTCATATCGCCCACCCTCCTCCCCGGCGCCTGTAGCAGCTGCAGATTTTTATCATATACATACATATGCTCATAGCATGGTCATCACTCACATTCTTCACTCCATCTCTGCCAATGGCTAAAAACAATCTGGGGATGGAGGCGATGCCCATGCGCACTGTAGTCCAGGGGAGGAGCCACCTATCTCGTGATACTTCGAAGACTCTTCCAGGACAACAATGTGCAATCATCCGGACCCAACACTAGGTGGCGATCTATGCACAGATATGAATGTCAGCAGCCCTACATGCCAAGAACAGATGCATACTGGTAAGTAGCATTTGCAGTACGATGCCACATTTATTAAGATATGCATCAAATACCCCAGAACAAAATTGAGGACCATTGTCAGATAGTATACTTTTGGGAAAACTTTCTCTCTTAAAAATCTCCGACAAGAACTTGACAACCGAATCAGATGTTATGTCACTTACAGCACTCACTTCAATCCAGCGTGAATATAAATCAATTAACACAATCAAGTAAGGGGTGTCAGAGACACCGGTAAGAGGACCCAAGATATCAATGGCTAATTCATCCCAAGGATGATTAGGTAAATCTCTACAAACCATAGGCATTTGTTTGGTTTTCAGAATTTTGTCACTAGCACAACATTCAACGCACTCTCTAACCATACGTTCAATTTCTAAATCCATTCCCGGCCACCAAAATTGAGTGCATAACATCTCCTTAGTTTTTACTATTCCTAAATGACCAGTGTGTGCATGTACCAATAATCTTTTCCTTAAAGTAGAGGGAGGTATAAGTCTCAAACCTCGTGTCAACATGTCATCAGTTATGGATAATTCCTCGGAGACAAGAGACCAAGGTTTATCCAAACGTTTGTTATCCCTGAGCAAGGACATAACTTTAACTAACTCAGCATCCTTGAACAGTTCATTCTTCCACTCATCTTTTCCCACAACACCCTCTGTAACTTCACAAACATTGAGAAAATCATCCTCTTGTACAAACACCTCATCAGAACAAAGATTATCACCTTTTACTAGTCTTGAAAAACAATCGGCAGCCTTATTAGAAACACCCGGTAAGTATTGTACATCAAAATCAAACTCTTGCAAAGATATAATCCATCTCCTAATCCTAGAAGAGATAGAATCTAAACCCTTCTTGCAAAAATCTTCCTTCAAAGGTTTATGGTCTGACTTAACAATAAATTTTGTCCCCAAAATTAGATTTTTAAATTTTTTTAGAGCCCAGAAAATTGCTAATGACTCTTTCTCAATGACTGAGTAATTAAGTTCTGGTCCCCGAAGGCATCTTGAGGCACATGCAATAAGAGTATCATTTCCATTTTTATTTTGTACTAATACTGCCCCTAAACCTTTATCACTCGCATCAGTAAACACATACGTTGGCAACCCTGGAACAAACGCCTTAAGACATGGAGCTTTTTTTAACTCCTCTTTAATCTCTTCAAATTCTTTTCTGCAGTCATTTGACCACTCAAAGATAACACTCTTCGCAGTAAGTCTTCTCATATTTTTTGTTTTATCCGCAAAATGCAGGATACATTTTCCATAAAACTCTACCATTCCGAGAAAAGATAGTAACTCATCCTTACTAACTGGTTCAGCCATATTCTCAATGGATGTAACTAAATCCATTTTTGGAAAAACACCTTCACTCTTTATACAGTGTCCAAGATAGTTCACTTCCTCTAAACCAAACTTACATTTCTCCTTCTTAAGTGACAAACCAGCTTCACTTAACCTTTTCAGAACATCGCACACACGTTCGTTATGCTGTAGCATGTTAGCGCCATAGATTAATAAATCATCTTGATAACATTTTACTCCTTGAAGACCTTTAAGAATATGTGCCATTCGTTGAAATACAGAAGCAGCTGATATTAATCCAAAAGGCATCCTTTTAAATTTAAATGTGCCCATGGGGTTTATAAAAGCAGTCATAATTTGGCAAGAAACATCTAGTTCCACTTGGTGGTAAGCAGAAGCTAAATCTAAGGTGGTGAAGTACCTTGCACCTTCTAACGTACCTACAATCTCATCGATATTGGGCAAAGGAAATCTGTCTACCACCACCTCCTTATTCAAAGATCGTTAATCAATGCATAGGCGAATTTCGCCAGTTGGCTTCTTAGCAATAACAATGGGAGCCAACCATTCTGTTGCTTCTACCGGTTCTATAATATTGTTCTCTATCAGTTTGTCAATCTCTTTCTGTACCTTTTCTTGTTCAGCTAAAGGAATCCTTCTTACCTTTGCTATTATGGGAACTGCATTTTTCTTCAATCTTATACAATGTTTGTAACCTTTTAAACAACCTAACTTTTCTTTGAATACACTAGGAAATTTCTTTGCAAACATTTCAGACAAATCTTCCACCTCTTGTATCTGTACTTGAGGTGAGGCATTTGGATTGAGTGTAACACCTAAATCTCGTTGATGTCGCCAACTAATTAATGAATCACCTTCTTTAGTCACATATATCTTACCAGGAATGATGCGACTTCCCAATTCAATAGTAGCCATAAAGTAACTTAAAATTTTAATAGGTTTCTTACCATAACCTAAGGGTATGATATCACTTTTAAAGAGTTTAACATTTTTTCCAAAAGTCTTGTGTAATAACTCCTCATCAATCATGGTAATCTGGGAACACAAATCAAACTTGAATTCAATCATTGCATTATCCACCTTTACTAAATGTGAGGGATGTTCCAATGGACCACCATTGATTTGGAAAGTCACAGTTTTCACCTGGGGTTGAGACCACTTTCTATTCATATTGTCCCTCTTATATCTTTTAGTTCTACAACACTTTGAAAAATGTCCCCTCCTACCACAATTATTACATATAGATTTCAGAGCAGGACAATTGGGAGAGTTAGCTAGATGACCAATATTCCCACATCTAAAACAAGAAAACTTGTTAGCATTATTGAAGTTTGCATTAAAACTATTCATTCCAGTATCATTTTTTTCACCAGACATTTTTTCTTCTTTTTTTACTTGACAGACTACTTCTTCAACTTTAGGTTCGTTCTTCTTTTCCGTTTCAGTCATTTTTTCCTTTTCTCCTTTTAATTCATCCACACATTTTGTCATATGTTCAACCTGTTTTGCTATAACTAGTACTTCTTCCAGTGGTGGTTCATCTTTCAACCATAGTTCTTTTCGAATACTGTCATGTGCACATTTTAAAACAAATTGATCCCATATCCTTTCTTCCAAGGTCTGACCAAACTTACAAGATGAGGCCAACTTCCGTAACGCAGAAACATAGTCTTCAACTGACTCATCCTTTTTTTGTCCTCTTAAACCAAAATGGTATCTTTCCATTATCGTGCTCCACCTAGGAAGGTAATGTCGATCCAACTGTTCAATAGCTATCTCGTACTCATTTAAGTTTCTTTGTTCAGATTCAGTGAGTTCTGGTAAATGTTCCAAAACGTCTTGACCTTCTCCTCCTAAGCAGTGTAACAATAAAGAATGTTTTCTTTCTGCATTCAAGTTTGTGCCACATACCCTTGCATAGTTTGCGAATATTTTTTTCCATTTTTGCCACTTTACATTTGGCTGTCCAGGACTTGTTAAAAAAAATGCTGGCTGTGTTACATTTTGCATTTTGTTTTATAATTATGTTTGTTTTGTTTTTTATCTTATCTCCTTGTATCACTTTCTTATGTATATTTTTCTTACCTATGTTGCTGCTTAATTAATATAAAATCCCTTGTTTTGTTTAGTCCTTGATGTAATTATGTTAGGAATGACCTTTGTATAGACAAAGAGAAAGAACCTTCTTTCAAAAGAGGATTGTCAAAAAAGAATCTTAAAAGGAATCCTTTATTAGCAAGAATCAATTGTGCACTATTGTGATTGGAACGTCTTTCTTTTACTTTAGCCTTTTCTTTTATAGTTTACGTCATAAAGCTTGCCAAGTCACTGACACGCAAAGATTCTTTTCCTTCCAAGACTGTTCCTGGTGTTGGAAAGCACAGGAAGTAAAACGGAACGTAATGCGCCATTGACACGCACACGCTGAGTCACTGAGACGCATAGGAATCCATTAGCATTGTTCAAATCTATGCGCGAGTGCTGCACCAAACGTTTGAGCGCGCGCCGTGTACAAGCCGATATGTTTCCTTAAATAATTGAAGTCCCCCCCTTTTTTTTTTAAACCTCCCGCTACACTCCTCACCGTAATGTCTCTTCAATTATCGGTGTGGTGAATCTCTTCCGCTGCCGCTGGGAAGACAACGCTTCCTTTGATGAGGTAACTGGCGCTGGAGGAGTGACGGGTCGGGGAAAAGGCTTTGTGTTGAGGCGGAGAGGTACGTCGATCGTCGCCAATATTAATGTGGTGTTTACCTCAAGAATAAATGAGAGGAAATAAAGATAAGTTGCAAGTGGAATTTATTCGCCTCATCCACAAACAGCCTAAGAAGTAACTGACAGGAATTTACACAACATTCTCGATTCAGAGAATCTCAGTTAGACAGAGATCTAAGTTCTAAATAGAAGCAGGTGCCTGCATGCAAAGTAGGTCATTACAGTAGTCTGTGTGCATTTGTGCATGCCTGCTTGCATATTTTAGCACTCGAAAGGCAGGCCTTAGCCAGGCTTGAGAGAACTGACAGTTTAGAATTATCATTTAGCATCGAGAAAACACTGCTCAGTCTGGCGTTGTAGTAGGTCTCATCAACAGTTACAGAACCCGAGAAGCGGGAAGAGTCACGACTCCATGCTGGAGCAGAACATGAGCAGCTAACTTTCACTAAGCTACTAACAACATTTTTGATCGTTAGAAAAATGTGCTTGTGTCCAAATCATAGGTTCCTTTATGTGACTCTGTGGTTAAACCTTAAGCAGGTGTAAAATACATTTATTTGGTGAAGGAGGTATAATTATGTGTGAATCATCCTTACAAGAAGGTATAAAACCATTAACACTAGATACTAACCGGTTGCACAAACGTTCTGTGTGCTCTTTTTCTCATTTTTATTACCAATGTTTTACCAACCTCACAGCTACTGATGGGATAATTCCACCTCACAATGATGCCTGCCCCTTCCTTTGTGTTTGCAAAACTGTTGAGAAATGAGGCGTTGGCACACTTAGCTCTAACTAAGAGAACCAAGACTTTAATTCCCAAAATGCATTAAGGTTTAAGGACTCTCCATACAGTAAACATAGAGTACCTGAAACAAATTGAAATGTGTTCTCTCAAAACTGACTGCTGGTCGTCTGCATGCCTAGAAAGTCCTAGGTGCAGCCCATTGAGCCATAAAGACACCAATTCCTTGAAAGGACCCTCACGCTATCACCTAGTCTAGGCTGTCCCTGCTGTGACCCCTGTTCCACCGCATATTTTACCTGCAGAACCTGGATGCAGTGCATATGTCGCTATCTCTTTAAAGATCGCTATCAGAAGTGTGTGCCCATTAAGGAAAAATGAATATGCCTCACCTGGGACAAATAGGAGTTCTGTGCAACTCGTAGAGATCAGATGGAACTGATAATTCATTTAAAAAGAGGTGAATTTGTTCGTGTGATTTTATTTATTTGGCGAGTTCTTGTTTTGTGGTGAGAGAAATAGTTTCACTTATGTTTCTCAGTGTTGCGGGGACATGTGTGCGCTGTGCTTTCTATCTGCTTACTTCACTTTGTTGAGTTCTTTTTCCACTGTTTTTGTGTTTGTTTGCTTAACCCTGTTCTCTCTTTTATGGTACATTGTTTCTGATTGTAGTCTGCTCATACCTAGCTAAATTGTGTATAAACTTCGAATGGCTGATAAAATCATGTTTACTGACGTGCCCCATCACTCTGTGGAACTGATCATCAACATTAAGGCCCTACCACTTTAAAAAGTCACCAGCCGCCACTGGGAGGGTCCAGGTAGTTGGACAGGTGACTGGACCAGGGGAACCGTGCTTGAAAACATATATGGGGCTGTTTGCTCTACCTGGACCGATGGAAACGGGACAGCCCATAGTGTGAATAAGGGACACTCCCTCTTCTCAAGGGGCCCAAGTTGAACACGTACTAAGGGCGAAACCCAGAGACGTGAAGGCAAAACCCCCAGAAAGCAGGCCAGCACTGGGATTGGCTGGCGCCGTTCAAAAGGCTCAATCACAAGAAGGGCCTTTTGCAGAAACAGGGAATTAGGGGCGAGAGGCGGCACTCTGTTCACTGTGTTCCACAGCCCATCAGCCCTGCTGTACCGCCACACTGGTACCTGCAGCCAGGACGGCGGTGTCCAGAAGCAGAGGCTCATCGAATGAAGAATCCCACGAAGAGCACACTTGTTCCGACAGATTGCCGTCTGCTGGCAGGACGCCGGTGCCAAGCAGCGGGCGTTTGGATTACAACATAGCCAGGAGATCAGGCCTCCCAGAAGCACCTCGAGCCAGCCCAGTGAAGTTCATGGAGAGCAGCCCATCCCCAATGGCAGGATACGTTGCTCTTGGGCGGCAGGCGATAGGGAGGCGTGCTTGTTAGGTCTCGCCTGTCGATGCGCATGCGCATCGAGCAAGGCGAGAGTATTGGCACTTATCCGCTCTTTATCCACACTGCAAGGAATCGTGGCGATTCCTTGCAGTGCACGAGAAATTTAAGCTCAATGCGCATGCGCATTGAGCTTAAATGCACGTACCACATGCCCCCAGCCGCCTGCCTTGCCTACTCTCTCTCACAGCCTCCCCCAGCTCCGCCCCCTCACTACTTGATTGCACGGCCGCTAGGCCGTGCCTCCCCTACTCTCCTCCCCCCTCCTCCTCTCCTCCCCTGCCATGCCCCTGATCTAGATTGTCCCCGTGTCCCTCTCCGCCCCCTCACTACTTGATTGCACGGCCGCTAGGCCGTGCCTCCCCTACTCTCCTCCCCCCTCCTCCTCTCCTCTCCTCCCCTGCCATGCCCCTGATCTAGATTGTCCCCGTGTCCCTCTCCGCCCCCTCACTACTTGATTGCACGGCCGCTAGGCCGTGCCTCCCCTACTCTCCTCCCCCCTCCTCCTCTCCTCCCCTGCCATGCCCCTGATCTAGATTGTCCCCGTGTCCCTCTAGCCCTCCTCTGTCGCACCGTGTGCCCCTCGGCAGCGGCCTGGTGTCTCCGCCGCCAGCTCTCCCGCCACAATCCGAGCCCAGAGCTTCGCAGGAAGCTGCGGCGGCACCGACTGCTCGGTTAAAATATCCGCTTGCCCTGTTCGAGGATTATATTTAAAAATAACCATTGCCTACGCGCGCAGGGCCGCCTTTGTTCTGAGCCGTCGCTTTGTGTGGCGCATTCCTCTGAGAGGAGAGGACGAGGTCCCACCCCGGGCTCAGGCAGGAATGACAGAAAACAAGTTTGCTCATCCTCTCAGAGAACATGTCTGAGGCGCTGCTCGTGTGAACCAGGAACAGGATTACCAGGCGACTGCGTCACCGCCTGCGCAGCCAGCACAGATTTGCATTTCTAGCACCCCACACTTGCAATGCAGAACGTTCATTTTCGAAGCACTAACTACAACTCCCAGAATGCAATAGATGTTCATATGCGTTCAGGAGTCAGAACAACGTATCCTCAGCTGAATCAGTCGTTCAGACGCAGCGTTAGAGAAGGTGCTGTACTGGCCTTTCACACGAACACAACAGTAAAGTGAAGGGCCTCTTGGCGCTCTGATTAACAAGTGTTCTAACTTCACAGCGATAGACCTAGATAGAATGAACGCCTCAGCCAGGCCTGCTGGGATTCGAGCTACAGTGTGACCAGTGTGTTAGAAACACGGGTTTCTGCAGCATGTGCGCAGCCCACTGAGCTAACTTAATGGCATGTGCTCCCAGGGAACCCCTGTTTCAACTAATTCCCATAAGCGCCTTTTATTTCTGTTGCAACAGCACCGAGCATGCAACTATCTTTCTTCCCTATTTTCCCTCTGTCTCTCTCCCCATCACATCATCTCACTGGTGGAGAAGGCAGCATCATTGCTGTGTGAGGGTCGGAATTCTTGCACAGTCCCTGCCTATGCTGCCTGCATCCGTCGGCCAATCCCTAGGGCACGGAGTATTCATGTATGTAGTGTGCGCAGGTTTCTTCCAGAGCCGGCACCCTAGGCAGCGTCTGTGCTCACAACGCCACACCTCACCCTCACTAACTCTCAATCCCTCAATCACCCTTCCCCTCACTCACCCTCAATACCTCACCCTCACTAACACTGAAACCCTCAATCACCCTCACTCTTACTCTCACTCACACTCTACACCTCAGCCTCA
Source organism: Lissotriton vulgaris (assembly GCF_964263255.1). NCBI lineage: Eukaryota > Metazoa > Chordata > Amphibia > Caudata > Salamandridae > Lissotriton > Lissotriton vulgaris. The sequence goes on along the minus strand of NC_141693.1, from coordinate 252,296,001 downwards.
CCCTCACTCACTCACCCTCAACACCTCACCCTCACCCCCTCAACCCCTCACCCCCTCACCCTCACTCGCCCTCACCCTCAACCCCTCACCCTCAACACCTCACCCCCTCACCCTCAACTCCTCACCCTCAACACCTCACCCTCACTCACTCTCAACACCTCACCCTCACTCACTCACCCTCAACACCTCACCCTCACTCACTCACAATCAATCACCCTCAACCCCTCACCCTCAACAACTCACCCTCAACACCTCACCCTCAACACCTCACCCTCAACACCTCACCCTCAACACCTCACCCTCAACACCTCACCCTCAACACCTCACCCTCAACACCTCACCCTCAACACCTCACCCTCAACACCTCACCCTCAACACCTCACCCTCAACACCTCACCCTCAACACCTCACCCTCAACCCCTCACCCTCAACACCTCACCCTCAACACCTCACCCTCACTCACCCTCACTCACCCTCACTCACCCTCACTCACCCTCACTCACACTCACTCACCCTCACTCACCCTCACTCACCCTCAACCCCTCACTCACCCTCAACCCCTCACTCACCCTCAACCCCTCACCCTCACCCTCACCCACCCTCAACCCCTCACCCTAACTCACAATCACCCTCACTCACCCTCACCCACTCTCACCCACTCTCACCCTCACTCACCCTCACCCACTCTCACTCTCACTCACCCTCAACACCTCACTCACCCTCACCCTCACTCACCCTCAACACCTCACCCTCACACAGTGCAATAGGTCTCAGAGGATTTTTAGTTAAAGCTTTTACAATTGTTAATGGCTTTTTTGATTTGTAATTCTTTAGCATTGGCTACAAAAAATAAAAATGCAAAAGATTTACAACAAAAAACCCATAAACAATTCTAAAAGCACTAACTCTAATGCTGCGAGACCTATTGCATTTCCAATGCTTGTTTTTTTCTGGTCTATCAGCACACAGAGGCATGCCAGGCTGTGGTGCCTTCTCAAGTTTGCGTTATAAAAAAGCAGAAGCAGCAAAATGGTGCCATGGACATCGCAGCATGTGGTAGCAGAAGCGTCGTGCACTAGCGGCAGGAGGCGTGAGGTAAGCGTGGGTCTGCACAGTCGGGCTCCACTTACCACTCCATCAGCTGTGTTCCCAACACAAGGCAGTGGCATTTTCTTTTCCCAATTTCTCAGTGATCACAGAATGGCAGAGACCATTAAAAACCTCACTCTTGTGCAATGGGACTCCTCAAAAAGGACTTGCCTCAGTAAAGGAAATAACGATCTACTTTGTGTAGTATAGCCTACTTTTGTGCACATTGCACATATTTTGTTCTCCTGTCATTAGACATGATGGGATCTTTTCGTAAAGTCTACCGGTGTCAGTTCTCATCATGTGGTTGCCTGATTTGAACATGTCACCCACCAAGGCATTTGATGAAACACTATTGAGGGCCGCAAAGAAACATAAGTTACTGACTGTGGTGATAAATCTTGCCCATACTAAATTTTTCACTAGTGACCCCTGCTTTTTACTATATTTCAACATGGTTGTCTGCCTTTGGAAATGTTCACAAATGCATTACTTTCAATCTGACACATATATACTCTACATCACCTGCCATATAATCTACCTTCACTGCTACACAACTTGACAGATACAATACATATTGTATTCTTCTTTCAGACAACCACTTATCATCAGCACCCAATATGACTGACTGACATATTATAATATCTCCCTAGTAAGGGCACCAGACATCGACTTAGAAGGAAAATATCGGGCTATGCATATAAATTAAAGGGTGTCCTAATCTTCCTGTAAGAAACAAAAATAGGTCTAAAAGAAGCCATATGAATGTGAGGTGTCTAGAAAGCTTCAATAAAATCAAAATAACTACCCCAATTGCTAAAAAGTCAAATGAATCCGTGATCACCATAGTTGGATGAGGAAGCCAGGTGGGTCATCTAGAAATTATCCAAAGATGACAACAATTATATGTTATTAATATTTATGCACTTAGTGTCTATGACCCTCCATTTTGGTAAAATCTGAACAAAAATGCTGTTTACTACAAGACCCAAAAAAACCTACTCGGCATTAGTGCCAGCCCGTCATTATGGATGTCGGGGCTTCACCTCTCTGACTTATCTTAATAATGATGAGTGTCTGCCTGCTAAGCTAAGGTAAGCCTGACAGATAAGTTCAGGCGCCAGGTGCTTTACATGAGCTAATGTGTAAGTGGCTGGCAGCCTGAGCCATGGTTTTCCGGGCTGAAGATCTCACAGTCCTGTGGACAGTGGACGCATGACAAGGGGGAGCCTTACTGACAGTCAGCTTAGGGGACTTCAGGTTTAAGCCTTGAAATGCCCAGGACTGACTGTCCATTAATGAGGTCTTACTCTACCCTTTCCCAATTTGTTAACGTAGGGTGGAATCAGCAAGTTTAACTAAATCTACCCCATTCTGTGACGCATGGCAAGGTTATGGATATCAAAAGGAGACTAGCTCTAGATTGGGTTAATCTAACATTAATATTGTAGATTACTATTAGTTACATAGCGACTCAGTATTGTTTTGCCAAGTGGCAGTGGCACCTGTTGGGTGTCTTTAGAAAGCCCTCACCCACCAGCCTAGTTGGTGGCATGCTTCATCATCGGGCCCACCCAGTGACACCTAGCGTGTCCCGGGTGTGCTTCGACGCCTGATTACAGCGGAGCAGGTATGTCACTGTGTGTGCGGTGTAGGGTGTTTAAGGTATGTGAAGTTAAAACAGCTTGGCGGATAGTCCCTGGGGTGAGGATACTTTATTAAAAGGGCCTCCGTCAGCGGTTAAAAATAAGGCTGTGGGACGTTAGAGGCGGGTTACGACCTCCTACATCCTTGGAGTGTCAACATGTTTCAGCCAGTGCCTTATACTAATCTGGCTTTCTTCAGGACAATAAAATATGTGTGGGTTAAAATAGGGGTTGTGTAGTGTAGTCTATGTGTCTACACGCCCTAAAGTGTCTCTAACTGTGAGAGGGGGGATTCCCTTCTCAAGATCACCTGTACATTTAACATTGAGGACAGGTACAAGACAAACATAGGAGAGAAAGAGTCACTAGAAGGTATTGATCATATATCATGACAGCCGACTTAAATAGCGAATAGTGCAGGCTATGAGCGGCTCAAGTGTAATGATACTGGTGGTATCATCAATGTGAAATCGCACTAGAACTTCGAGGGTGAAGTGATTAAAACAGCGGTAAAAATTACTGCAGTGAAAGGTGAAGAATGTGGCGCAAGGACCATTTCTTACGCTTTCAAGGCTTGTTTTTTGCTCCAAGGTTATTGAAGTGGCAGGGTGTGGCCCTAGTAGGGAGAAAGAGGTAGGACCACTGGGGTTAGGGGACCTGTATGAGAAAATTTGGGAAGCGCTTACCTATTAAGTGATACTCAGCATACTCACAGGATTTCTGGCCAGCACCAGCGTGGGACCTGTTGTGCCTCCTTCGCAGAACCGGTAGTGAATGGCTGCTGTTGCCGGTTTATATACTGTCATAGATTGAATAATTGAGGGCACCTGTTGGAAGAGCAATGGTAGAGAGACTCGCTAGGCGGGTCTAGATAGCGCTCAGGTGTGTTGCTTATTGGCGCGCTGAAGTGCCCGGTCAGATGCGCCTGTGTGGGCGTATGAGGCTGCTGGTTGCCGGTGCGGCCGTGGATAGCGCATGCGCGGCCGAGAAGTGGTCCGCGCATGCGTAGACGGCAGTGAACAGCGCATGCGCGGCCGAGAAGTGGTCCGCGCATGCGCCGTAGTGAGTATTCCGGTGCGCGAATGGGAGGGTATCCCCGTTCGCGCTACCGCTCAATTACCTGCTGCACTGGCTCAAGTTACGTGGCGGAAGCAGCATGATGTAGCATTATGAGAAGCGATTATGGCCCAGAGTGCTACTATGTATAGATTAAAATACCTCAACGTTACCTACTGGCTCATGATAGATGACAGGGGCAGTTTAATGGGGCATATTGGATAGCGCTTGAGGCCCTGGGTGTTCTCAGGAGCTAGTATATATGACATGGCAAGGGGAATAGCGCTTTGGACACCAGGTAGTTCTCAAGTGCCAGGTTAGCACAGTATAATGCGGTAGAGCCTTTCTGGGGGGTGATAACAACCAGGGGGCGTTGTATACCCTGGGTGGTAGGTGTTTAGACAGACTGGGCTGCTCCATAGAGTTGCGATTGCCATCATAGGGTCAGGGAGTTCCAGGGGATAGCATCATTAAGCCCATCCGTGGCTGTGGATAGACGGTATATCCATCTTTGTTCTTTGTTAAGTAGTTTTTTGTCATTGTTGACAGGGCTGACTGGTATTTGCTCAATGACTGTCCAGGTAAAGTCATTGGGGGTATGACCGAGGGTGATGAAGTGGTTTGTCAACTTGCTAATGTTTTTCTTGCATCGCATTGTGCTGCGGTGCTCTGTGATCCTGGTCCTCACTTTGCGAGTGGTCATGCCCACATATCTGAGACCACATCTGCAGGTTATTAAGTAGATCACATTCTGCGAGTTGCAATTAGTGTGGCTCCTTTGGGACCATACTTTGTTCGGTTCCAAATTCAGGGTTTTGGTGTGGGATGTCAAATGACAGACACTGCAGTCATTGCATGGGTGGTGTCCGGTTACTTTAGGCATTCCCCACGCATTGAGGATGGTATTGTCGGGTTTAGGTGGTGGTTTGGGTCTGGTACTGACTAGTTGGTCTCTGAGGTTGTGGCACCTTTTGTAGGCGAACCTGGGGGGTTCCCATTTCCTTTGCCCTGAATTGATGATTCTCCAGTGCTTTTTTATTATTTTAGCCACTTCATTGGAGGCAGTATTGAAAGTAGTCACACATGTAGTAGGTTGTGTGTCGCTTTCTTTGGTGACGTCTTCAAGTAGTGCGTCACGGTTCTGGTTTCTTGCCCTCTTCTGGGTTTTCTTGATGATCGCCTTAGGGTAACCGCGGTTTTCTAGTTTTTGGGCTAGGTCCGCTGATTGTCTTTTGTAGTCGTTTACATCCGAGCAGTTCCTTCTAATGCGGAGAAACTGGCCAAAGGGTAAGTTCTCTTTTAGGGGGCGGGGATGGAAGCTGTTGAAGTGCAGCAGTGAATTTCTTGCTCTGGGTTTGTAATATGTTGTTGTTGTCAGGGTTCCGCCTTTAGCTGTTATTTGTAGGTCCAAGAAAGCGAGTTGCTGGTTACTGGCTGTGCAGGTGAACTTGAGGTATGGATCCCTGTTGTTGAGCCATTGTAGGAAGTTGTCTAGTTCAGGTTGTTGCCCGTTCCAGATGACTAATATATCATCGATATATCGGTGCCATTTTTGCATATGGTTCTTGAACGGGTTGGCTTCCGTATTTATGTGTGTGCTCTCAAAGTGGTGGACGTAAAGTCCAGCTACACTCGGCGCGAAAACACTGCCCATTGAGGTTCCGTTGGTTTGTAGGTAAAAGGTGCCCTCATATTCAAAGTAGTTTTCTTTCAGGGCAAGGGCTGCACAGTTCATGACAAAACTCCTGGGTGTCTGGTATGGCCAGGGGGATTCTTCCAGGATGTCATGTAGGACCTGTAAGGTGGCGTCTTGTGGGAGGCTGGTGTATAAGCTTTCCACATCCAGTCCTACCAGTAGCTGTGTCTCGGGGTCAAAGGGGATGTTATCGATAACCTGCAGAAGGTGTTTGGTGTCCCTAATGTAAGAGGGGGTTTTTTGTACCAGGGGGTTTAGGTAGAAGTCACAATATCTTGAAAGTGGCTCTAGAATGGAGTTGATGCCCGATACAATTGGTCTGCCCGGTGGTGGAATTACCCCTTTATGTACCTTAGGTACTGTGTAGAAGTATGGGGTTCTGGTGTTATCCGGGCAGAGATATTCGGCCTCCTGTTTGGAGATGTGTTCGTCATCTGCTGCCCTTTTGACACGGTTGTGCACTGTATTACGTAGTTGTTCTGTGGGGTCCTGCTCCAGTCTGCGGTAGTTCCGGCTGTCGCTGAGTAATCTCCGACATTCCGCATCGTAGTCTGTTTTGTCCAATAGCACGATGCCACCCCCTTTATCTGCTGGTTTGATTACCAGGGAGGGGTTATTTTGCAGGCGTTGTATCGTCTGCCTATCATCCCATGACATGTTATTATAGTGGTTGGTCGGGTTGAGTTTTTCGATGTCATTGTAAACCGCTTGCTCGAAGGTCGTTATTTCTGCTGGCACGGTGGATGGTGGAGGGACAAAGGTGGATTTCACTCTGAGTCCTGTGGTATTGGGGTTCTCATCTGGTTGGAGGGCATCTTGGTTTGCCTTCTCAAAAAAGGACTTTAGCTTCAATTTCCTGAAGAATTGGGCTAATTCCGCTTGTAATTTAAACTTGTCCAGTCGTGTGGTCGGTACAAACGACAGGCCTCTCTCCAGTACAGCAATTTCTTTGCAGGATAGTGGGGTGCTGGACAGGTTGAAAACCAACGAAGGCTGGTTGGTAGGGTTGTCTACCTGCTTGTTCCCGGAGTTGCTTCCCTCGCCTTCTGGCGTGTGTTGGAACTCACCGGGTTTTCGTCTTCCCAGTGTACCTGCTCCGCTGTAATCAGGCGTCGAAGCACACCCGGGACACGCTAGGTGTCACTGGGTGGGCCCGATGATGAAGCATGCCACCAACTAGGTTGGTGGGTGAGGGCTTTCTAAAGACACCCAACAGGTGCCACTGCCACTTGGCAAAACAATACTGAGTCGCTATGTAACTAATAGTAATCTACAATATTAATGTTAGATTAACCCAATCTAGAGCTAGTCTCCTTTTGATATCCATACATATAAACCGGGGATCTGGACTAGCTTTCTGGTCCTCTCTCTCCCTCTTGATTCTCGCAAGCATGGCAAGGTTAGCCAATGAGAGGAGGAGGCAGCATCTTCTGTTTTTCCCTTCCAGAAGTCTCTGTGTAGCTCCTTTGCTAACCTTCATGCTCGTCCCTTTCACCACCCGCTAGTACTTCCATCGCTACCACAGACCAGTATTTCATGAACATTTGAGTGTGTGTGTGTATGTATGAATGTGTATTTGCCTGCTTGTGCTCCAAATGGGTGTGTGCATGTATGTTCTTCTGAATGGTAGGTGTGAGTATGAGTATGTGTGCGCCCTTGTTAATACATGGGTGTGAACGAGTGTGCTTGTGAACGGATGAGTGTATGTATGTGCTCTTGTGAGTGGATGGGTTGAAGTGCCTGTTCTACTGCTTTTCCAAATTATGAGCTACCACTCCTTGGCAGAGACTATCGATTCTACTTTTAACAGACTCTCAAACTGCCCAGCTAGAGCACACAACACTATGCAAAAACTACTATGTGAGAGATTTGATTTTAAAGGTGAGTGGAGGTTACCATACCCCAACACAAAGGATTATACATTCTGTTTCTCCTTACACCAATGAAACTCCTGAATTGATTACATCTGATCTACAGCAACCACCTACACATCACAGCAGACTCCCAGATTGAGACAAAACTAGCCTCTGATCACTTTGGCACTGGCATGTTTTTTTAACTAAATCAGATTCCGAATGTTTGAGGATAAATTTGAAACCTACTGGACAATAACTACTATCATACAAGTAAATGCCGACTATTTCTCAGAAAATTCTAATAACGACCTATCTCCCCCTCCAGTCATATGTGATGCATTTTAGCTGATATCAGTGGTGTTCAAGATCAAGATCAAAAATGAACAGAGAAGAAAACAATACATTGGACGTTCTAGAAAAAAGATATAAAATAGATGGAATTTTGTCATAGACCGTTCAAAAGTAGTACCTTTTTGACTCACTAAATAAGAAAAAAACTATGAATACAATCAAAGTCTAGGCTGAGGAGCGGGACTTTGGCTACCCAAACAGCAACCTCTAACACTTTGTGTATCAGACAGATCTGGCAAAATGTTAGCCTCTTAATTAAATTGTAAGTAGATTAAATTCAGAATCACCTGGGTTGGAGATAATTTGAACACAATTCACACTAAACCCCAATAAATAGCTGATCTTTTCGAAATGTTTTACAGTGAAATATATTCCAAAAAGGTTAATAATAAAAGCAGAGATGTGTGAAACAAATACATTGAAAATCTGTACTTTCCATGTACAGCAGAACTAGAATAAAATCATGTTTATAATCCAGTTAGTGACTATGAAATCCTGAAAGTCATAAAAAATTGTAAAAGTTGGAAAGTGCCTTGCACAGAGAGGTCTATTGCCCAATTTGATAAAAACCTTTTGCTGCTTCATCAGTGTCCTGCTGCTGGAACTTTACCAACACTTTGAGGCTTCAGGTGTGATCAGGGGCGCAACAGCAGTTCCAAAGGAGGATAAGGATATACTGAAAACAACAGACACGTCTTCCTTATAAACTCAGACTGCAAAATGTATGCAAAAGTACTCTAGGTGTAGAAAAGACCTTCAACAAAGTTACTAATCAAGTAGCCAGAGTTCATTTTAGTGGCATTACTTCTCCTTTCATCTCTTTTGAGCAAGGTACTAGACAACGATGCCCCCTATCGCAGGCTTTATTTTTATTAGTTATTGAACCTTTACTTGTGACTATTAGGAAACCCTTCAGAAACTTTTGGCGTTCATTTTTGTAATATAACAATTAAAGCAGCTGTCTATGCTGATGACATTTTAGTGGTGACAGAGGAAGAGGACATTTTAGTTTCAAATCACAAGTCAGACCACTAATTATTTTGTGTACATGTGATACCCTGGGCTTGACCAACCTGGCAAACGGGTTTTCTAAAATATTGATTGTAGAATTAAATGTCTTGTAGAATTAGTGAATCCTAATTAAGAAAAAAACTTAAAAATATCTGGTTTGTTAGAAAACTGGTCTTCCATGGAACTATCATGAAATTATGGTCTCTGCAATTGCCAACTACCTGATAAGCATGCCGTCGGATCTGTCTAAATGATTTTTCTAGAACCTAGATAAACTACTAAATCTTTTCCTTTGGAGAGGGGAAAAAACACAGATCTCCCTAAATAAAATCAATACGCAAGCTCCCTACCAATGTGGGCGGCATCAATTGTCAGATAAAAAAAAAAAACACTTCACTGTTGCCTTTTACAAGGCGTTTGCAGAACTCCTGATCCCTCGGTTACTCACGCTATTTGAAGATATGGCAGAATCGGGCACTATGCCGCCCACTATGCAAGAGGCGATCTTTGTGGTTATTCTTAAGCCGGGAAAGACTCCGGGGGACTTCGCCTTGTACCGCCCTCTGTCGTTATTGAACGTGGATGCGAAGATATTCGCCAAATTGATTGCAAACAGTCTCAGCCCCATGGTGACTTTGCTGGTTGCCCCAGAACAGGCGGGATTTGTTCCCTCTCGCATCTCACGTATAATCTCAGGACTGTGTTTGCGGCGTTTCAGCACACCTGCCCAGAGGTCCCCGTGGTCGCGGTCTTTCTGGACATGGAAGAGGCATTCGACTCTGTCGAGTGGCCTTTTCTGAGACATGTCCTAAGCCGGATGGGGGTGGGAGGGCTATTTCTTCGGCTCTTAGCCACGTTGTACACCTCTCCTACGGCCCGAATACCGATTGGATCGCTAATTACAGATCCCATACAGATTGGCAGAGGCCCGAGGCAGGGATGCCCTCTCTCCCCTATTCTCTATGCACTGGTGGCCGAACCTCTTACTTGCGCCCTACTTGAAAACCACGGGCACAGGGGTATACATTTTCCCACATACAATTTGATTGTATCCACATACGCGGACCATACCCTCTTATATGTTAAGAAGTGGCCCTATTTAGCTCTTTCAGGCATCCATGTAATTTGGAGCAAATCCCTTATGTTCCCTCTCACGCCGGCTACGAAGAGATTCGATCCGGAAATCCTTATTCAGTGGACTACTGATTCTGTACAATATTTAGTGATCCGTTCGACGTACACTCTGAGATAGTTTTACGTGAGAACTATGGGGTGGCCGTCTCCAAACTGGAGGAGGACATTGAAAAGTGGATCACTCTGCCACTGTCGTTACTGGGGCGAATCTTATGAAAATGATCATGTTGCCGCGCTTCTTATTCTTGTTTAGCAATATCCTCATGGTACTGTCGACTCTTTTCTTTCAACAGCTTCACTCGTTAATGATTCGATTAGCTTGGGCTGGGAAGCAGCCTCGGGTGGCGTGGAGAATTCTAATATGTCCATATGCGGCAGGCGGATTGAACGCCCCAGAACTTGAACTTTATTATCGTGCTGCACAAAGTGCACATGCCTACCACTGGATACATGGCCCAGTGGACACTCCACATATACGCATTGAGTCAATAGTTGCTGATCTGTTTCCTTTGCCCGTGTTGCTGGCTCGGACTTGGGATCGACGTACGGGTATCCTGGGCTCACTGAATGTAGTTACTCCTGCATGGCATCATATGATGGATGCCCAGGCGTGCAGCCTACTGTATGCCCTGAAGGACTCTATCGCCTGGTGTTCATGGTTGCCTCCATGTAAGGACAAGGGGGCATTGGCGGCGATGGACACACTGCATATATGCACCATGGGTAACTTGTTTTCAGGGGCGTCGCGGGTACTTGGTAAAAGATAGAGACACAGGACGTCTCCTACCCGTTAATATTGCGCTTTCGGTTCCACAGAGTGAGGCGTGCGCTTAGGGATCTTTTAGGGGAAGACATGGCAGAGCCCCTGGTGGTTGCGGCTTTCGACTATGTCATTAATGCTAAGACCCCGGCTAAATTGATAACCAATTTATATCCCATAGCCCTCTCAGAGAGGACAGCTGACCACTCTAAGCCCCGCCTGGCATGGCAAAATGACCTGAATATTGATTTCTCAGAAGAGAAATGGCAATATTGCTGCTCCAGTACGAGGAGAATTTCTCTTAATGGCCCTCGTAGGCTAATACATTTTAAATACCTGAGCAGGATTTATTATACTCCGGACAGGCTTCATAGATATGGATTACGTGCAAGTCCTAATTGTGAGAGATGCCGAGCGCAGGTGACAGATTTTTTGCATGTGGCCTGGTCGTCCCCGGAAGTCTACGCGTTCTGGTGCAAAGTATACGAGGAGGTGAATGGGATCTTGCAATTAACGTTGACACCGGATTCTTTATCGGCCATACTGGGTTACTCTAAGCCTTTAAGTCAGGTACACAGAAGATTGGTTGATATGGCCTTTCTCCTAGCTAAGAGATGTGTGGCGCTTACATGGATTCCGGGCCCGGTCCCTACCCTATCTCAATGGACCAAGGGGATGATTTACTGTAGCACACAAACTGAACTATATAGTGACTTATTGCCCCCCCCCGTAATAGACCGAAGAACTTCTGGTCACTGTTTAACGACAAAAGGTACTCACAAGACACTATGGAGGAGGAGGATGCAGACACGCATGCACGTGGGGAGGATTTGTCTGAGGACCTTTACGACATTTTGTAGAACACCCTCTCCTAACACATTGTACTTTGGGCGGATAGATGGCTCTAGAAGGGCTGGACGGTAATAACCCTGAACAGGGTCGAATAAGTAATACTGTTTGACCCTGGTGGGTCTCCTGACTCCATGAAACGTGGTACTGAACTGTTACTGTGTCCTGGATATACTCTGTCACCAGTTTCCCTACAATGATTTTTGTATGATGTCTCTATTTCCCATGTCGCCAATTGCTGCCTATGTCTTCTGTGCTAGTTCCTCTTTCTTTTTCTGAAATGCCAATAAAAATATATTTTTTAAAAACACTTTTCGAATTAAATAGAGAACACTTTATTCCCCACAACCACAAAACTGCTTTAAAAAACTTAAGCAAAAGGAACAAATGATGTATGGAATGCTGAACAATGCAAACATTCACCCCCAGTTACAAAGATCTGGGTTTAATCCATCGTTGTTTTGTTCACCACACCACCCCAGTTTGGACCCAGCCATATGCAAATCAGTCTTTACCCTGTTCCTTTATGGGAACAGTCCAGCCCGAACTGCCAAGCCCAGTCCTCCCTGCCCCGAAAGCAAGCATCCTGGGACCGGTTTCGGGGCATCACCTCATCAGCCAGGCTAGGTTAAATCCAGTGGCGCAGAGAGCACAGGACCCACGTCTGGGCATACCCTTCCCACTTAGGGCGTCAAAAGCAAAAGGAACAAATGATGGACGGAATGCTGAATAATGCAAACATTCACCCCCAGTCACAAAGATCTGGGTATAGTCCATTGTTTTTTTGCTCATCATGCCTCCACAGTTGGGACCCAGCCATTTGCAAATTAGTCTTTGCCCTGTTCCTCATGGGGCCAGTCCAGCCCGAACCCCAAGCCAGGTCCTCCCTCCAAACTAAACAAGCATCCTGGGGCCGGTTTCGGGGCCCACCCCTCATTATCCAGGCTAGCTTAAATCCAGTGGCTCAGTGAGCACAGGTCACTTGTCTGGGAATACCCTTCCAACTTAGGGCAACAAAAGCATAAAGAACAAATGGTTGATGGAATGCTGAACAATGCAAACATGCACCCCCAGTCACAAAGATCTGTGTTTAATCCATCATTCTTTTGCTCACCACGCCACCCCAGTTTTGACCCAGCCATAACAAATCAGTCTTGACCCTGTTCCTCATGGGAGCAGTCCAGTCCAGCCTGAACTGCCAAGAGAGATCCTCCCTGGTCCGGAAACAAGCATCCTGGGCTGGTTTCGGGGCATCACCCCTCATCAGCCAGGCTAGCTTGAATCCAGTGTCACCGTGAGCACGGGACCCACGTTTGAGCATACCCTTCCCACTTACAACGACAAAAGCAAAAGGAACAAATGATGGACGGAATGCTGAACAATGCAAATATTCAGCCCCAGTCACAGGGGGCGTGGTGAGCAAAGGAATGATGGATTACACCCAGATCTTTGTGACTGGGGGTGAATGATTGCATTGTTGCCTCAAAGGCATTTCCAGCCTTGTTGCATGAAAGGCTGGAGATGCATGTAGGGGGGCACATGGCGTTCCCCCTATCTGCATGCACCCCCTGTTCCATCACTACATGGACTTACGCGCTGTGGCTGTCCCACAGCACTGCCATTCTAAGGCTCTCCCATTAGCCTTTGAAATGCAGCGCTAAGGGCCAGCCACCACAGGACCACTTGTAATCCAGCGGGCATTCAGCGAAGGAGTTTGGCGATGTGGGAGCGGGGCAGTGGCGTGTCCCTCTGCTCGCACGGCCAAACTCCTAATCAGGCACTAAGCCCAGGAATGTAGTCTCCTTATAACCTTGCACACACAGCCCTTCAACACCTCAAGATGCCTTGCTCATATTAAACTGCAATACCTGTAAAGGAACAGTTTCTCAAGAGTCCTTACATGCAGGAAGTGATCAATCACATTCATAACATTTACGTAATGTTTTCTTTCTCCTTTTCTGATTGCTCTTATGTCTCTCATACTCTCATGCTTGCCACACATCTCACAGATTATACAAGATATGCTGAAGTAAGTCAATCGGTGTTGCTCCACTGATTGATATCTGGATCCCTGTCCTCTTTTACTTCTTTTTAATATTTTAATTTCTGTTAAGTAGTACCAACTGCTTATGTTGTATCCACTGCATTTTTTGCGTCCACTACATACATATGCAACAGATTTGAATGCTGTCTTTTTTTTAATTTTGGTTTTGGTTTTCTGTTCTCTTCATGCAAAAACCAATAAAGCTTTTTTAAGTGAAAAATCTTCTACGTGCTCCAGAATTTTCAGCGAAAGTTACCATTGTTCTTTAGATGTATGTATAAAAAATAAAGAGTAAGAACAGGGTTCTTTCTCAGTAGCTCACACTCTCTCTCTCTAATATATATGTATCAACAAACTCGTCCCAATTTCGGTCAAGGGGAAGCCACTCCATTTGGTTTGTTTCAATGAGGTTGTAATCAGGCATAAGAAAATAAATGCGTTTGGACCTCACACACGGTCTTGGCCACATGACCATAGATTCTTCCTGTAGTCTTTTTAGGTTTAAATCTGTTTATTATTATGATCGCTTTGTTCACAGTTGCTTTAGTTACCACACATGTCACTGAATGTAGCATTACATCATCTATAGCAACATTTAGCTGTGGTTACATAACAAAATGTTCGTCGGATAATATGTGATGCCATGTAAACTGTAGATACTGTAATTATGACCCCCCGCCCAAAGAACAAACTTTTAAATAGCCCCCCAACCGTATCCCCCCTTCCCCGAACCCCGGTATTCACATTTCTAAATACCACTATAGCCGGGTATACAGAGATGTATTGAAGATGGGTGTCAGTTTGTGTTGTGGGACTTAGTCTGTGTTAGTTAGTCTGAGAAAGCGAAGGTATTTCGGGCTTGTAATTTCGTTAAATTTCATTGCTAGGAGATTGAGGAATGGCTTCCATACGCCCTTAAATGTGTCTTCACAGTTTGCCAAAGTAGCATTGATTTGTTCCATCCCTAGAGCGTACCATAATCTATGGAGCAACCCCAGATAGTTTGGCGTTGTTGGCGTCCTCCAGTACAAAAAATGTTCTGGAGTGCATCACCCAATGCTATACCCATCTGTCCCCCCATGCGAGATTTTAAGGGAAATGTCAGTGGGATTGGCAGTCCTAGTATTATTAAGCCGGAAATCTCTGGATCTGCATGTCAAACTGCTGGTCAAACTCGTCTAACTTCTTGGGTCAGTAAGATACTAACGTGCGGCACTCCCACAGTATGTGTAACAGGGTAACATCCTCCCCACATCCCCGCCAGTATGTGGGACTTCGCTCTGGATTACCATTTTGCTGGCGGTCTCAGTACTGGATGCGTTTCTCACTGTGTGCCTGGCCCTGTGATAGATTTCTTCCCATTCCTTACTTGATAGGTCCCTCCCTATCTCCTTAGCCCAACGTTTCTCACTAGGTGTGGGTTGCGGAGGAGCAGGCAGGCGAAGCATGGCATAGAGTTCAGGGATCAATTTTTTATCATTGCTCTTTGTGACTAACCATTTTTCATATCTTGTCAATTTTCTACTGACTTGTTGATGTATACTAGGTTGGAGCAACTAGTGCCGCAATTGCAAATATCAGAACCGTGCTGTCTCCGGCAGTGTGTAAACTTTAAAAAATAAAATCTTTTTATTGAATTTGAACAATAACAAATCACATATATTATCAAGAGAATATTGGCATATTTCATCATACATATCAGTCATCCATTTAATACAGTCAGCGCAATCAGGGTGCATTGTGATGTCTTCGTGTTGTACGTTGCAATTCCAGTTCTGTTGATGGGGACTCACATAAATCTCCTTGATGGGCATTCGGCAGTGTGTAATCTTGACGTAGTAGTGTGAATGGTATAATCCCCTCTGCATCGAAGATGTGTCCCACCGCCTTGCAGGGCTTAGCTTGCCATACCGCAAACGCCTTACTCTCAGTTCCTGGGGAGAATTTCTTGTTTTCAAACAGTGGCGTCATCAGGGAGGGGAACGTCATCAAGTCTCGTTTAGTGGCCACCCTTTCCCACAACTTCATCTCTGATTTTGTGGTGGGTGACCGCAGTAGAGTCTACGGCCTGTTTGCTTTCTATAAAAAGGGTACCTTCCACAGCGAGCGTCCCGCTATAGCCCTGACTTGGAACAACCATCTCTTTTCTGATTCCTCTCTGCTCCATTCCATCAAATATCTCATCCGAGCTGTCCGAAAGTAGTCAATCAGATTTGAAATCCCCAGCCCCTCATCTTCCGCGGTCGGTTGCATGTCCACCCAGACAAAGTGGAGAATGTCTTTTTGTAAAGACGCAATTGCTCCTTTAGGCGGAGAGACCGGAAGTGCTTGGAACAAGTATAGTGCTTTAGATAGGATTGACATATTGAAGGCTGCTATACGACCTAGGAATGAAAGGCGATGGTGTCTCCAACGACTCAACTCCTTCCTTATCTGTCGGGTCAGTTTGGCATAATTCAACATGACCGTTTGCTTAATGTTGGGGTCCAACTCTATCCCCAGGTATGGAATTGATTCAAGCGCTTGAGCCACTGGAAAGCACTTTTCCCCTATCGCTGAGCTCCTAGGTGTCCCGGATAGACTTAGTGCCTGCAATTTGCCTACATTTACTTGGAATCCCGAGGCCTTGCCGAATGCCTCCAATTCTTCTATAAAAGCTGACAGCGATCTCTCGGGCAACTCAAGAGATGCTATATCCTCGTCATATAGACTTATTGAGTGGTCAACCCCTCCCCCCTCGAACGGAATGCCCTTGATGTTAGGATTATCCCTAACTCTTTGGGCCAACGGCTTTATGTATAGGGCAAACAGGAGGGGCTACAACGGGCACTCCAGTCTGGTGCCTCGTTGAATAGAGGAAGGACGGGAAGAGACGCCATTTACCCTATTTGAAGCTGTAGGAGAGCTATAACATCACCCTATCCAGGATCTGAAGCGTACCCCAAACCAACGTGGGACAGTGTTTTTGCCAGATATCCCTAGTCTACTCGGTCGAACGCCTTCTCAGCGTCGACCTTAAGTGAGATATGGCTATAAGCTCTCCTCAGACTACCTCTTTCAGGACCTCCCATAGTGTGGAGTAAGTTGCTTCTTCACTGTAGCCTTGTGGAGCATACTGTCTCTCTAGCGCCAATTCCCTATGTGTTTCATTTGTGGTGGTAGCTGTATTGTGACCCTCACTGCATCGTGGTCTGAGAGTGCCGCTGGTTCGAGTTCCACTTCCCTAACTCCTCCACTAACTTCTTTCGGACCTAATAGGTAGTCTAGACGTGCATAGGTCCCAGTCCTGTAGTCTTTTTAAATACGTCACACAGGACGCGACAATGTGTAGACATAAAGGAAAGTGCACTTGGAAACTATTACTGTGAGTAAATTAAAAATTTAAAAAGAAAAAAAGGAACAACAAACTTTACATTTGTCTGTAAAATTTTAAATTATCACAGAGTAGTTTGTTTGTACTTGTTTGACACCCTTGGACTCATTGTTATCTTTTCAATTTTATGCACGTGTTAGACCTTTTCTGTTGATTTTATTTTTAAATACAAGGACGCTGTGATCTGATTTTCAATTAACTTAATTTAGTTATGCTCCAGACCTGCTATGCCTCACACATTGTCAACTATTCTTCTAATACAAGCATATGATCACATTTCTGACAGACATACAGATGTAGTACCCTAGGTGATATTTTCATATCACCTCTATGAATTGCCAACAATTCAATTCATTATCAAAATAAATAGATCAACAACCTTATTCTTATGTCTGGAAGCCCTTGGGATCATGCTCTAGTACGTGCAATGGTTATTTTAATATTCTATTGTAGTATTATACAATCCTGATAAAAAAAGAACGTGTCCTACTGCTGTCAGTTGTTCTGAAGGGAGAGGTGAGCGTTGCGAAAAACATCCTTGTACTCCGGTGCTCTTAATTGTAACCAGTGGCTAACTCAGAAATCTTCAACACTCTTTGTTTTCTGCACTTACTTGTATTTGGAAGATATAGGTCAATTAGTTCATATTTCAAAACTAAGGGGCCGATTAGGATTGCGGTGAATCTGCATCCTCCGGGCCGGCGGAAGCCACCGCCGGCACGGAGGATGCGGATTCACCGCTGCGGTGCCTTCAAAGACCCCCCCCGCCAGATTAGGATGGCTGGGGGATCATCGGCGGACGGGACGACAGTCCGCCGCTTTTCCGCCGCGTCGCCTTCCGACCGTGGCGGAAAATCTCTAATATGGTGGCGGTGTCTATCAGACACCGCCAGCAATATTAGCATGGGGCAGAAAACTGTGGAAAAGCATGTGGTCTTTTGTGTTTGGGGGCCCGTTGCGGGCCCACCGGGGTGTTGGGGGGTTGGGGTTGCACATGGGGGGGTACCTATGGAACCCCCTTGCTTTTGCATGCACAAAGCGGCAGGCACCGAACGGTGCCTGCCGCTTTGTGCATGCAAAGGGAAAACATGCATAATTAACATTGCGGAGGGTGCTTTTTCAAGCAGCACCCACCGGAATGTGAACTATACTGGATGTGACCGCCAGGGTGGCGGTCACATCCTAATTCCGAGGGAGGGAACGCTGCTGCTCCTGTGGACGGTCCCTCCACCACGGGGGTGGCAGACGGACGCAGGTCCGTCCGCCATCCTAATAGGCCTTTAAGTTTTGTATTGCAAATTGATTAGTGGTGTCAATACATTATGATTACACTATACATCAATAACTTATGCAATATTTTTTTACAGCAACCGTGAACAAATTCATTAAAACAGACCTATAGGATATATGTTAGGGAGGCTCATAGTTTCTATTAATGTGAATGTGTTCCTCGTCATTTTTTATAAATAAGGGGTGTTATTTATAAATGTGAATGTAGTTCATCATCATTATTCACCCCTTAAGGCAAGGTGGAGCCTGCTTGTAAGATAAATCGAGATTCTAGTCTGCGCAGGGTGGAGAGGCGGTCTCCACCTCTTGAATGCTTTTGTACTGAATCCATACCAAAATATTTGGCCTTGGTCCAATACCCCTGGTGTACTTCCTGGAAATGTTTTGCAGTGCTGTTGTTGCGATCATTGTTAGCGATGGCTCGTCAGTGTTCTAGAATGCATTTATTTTTACCAGAAAGGTGGTTGAGCCAATATATCACTTCCTGCTCAGGCATATAAAGGCGTATACTACAAGTTCTGTACCACAGTTTATTGGTTTGGGTATCTGCCATTTTTTGTTAGTGCGTTCAAGTGTAACTTCTGGAATGTTTTCACTATGTTTACAGGCTTTACAGCATCCACATTTGTGAAAGCCCTTGTTTGGTGTAAGCCAGTTAGTTTTGTTTTGCATCAGATTACTACTCAGTGCTAACATTTCTTTCAGAGATACGCTCTTTTGGTAAATGATAGAGGGTGTATGTCCTACCTTATCTTTTAGGATAGGATTTTATTTTAAAATATTCTCTGTTTTAGAATTCATCTTGGGTCATTGGCCTGGCTATTGCATTTAATGATAAATCTGATGGGGCTGTTATCTGTCTCTTTTTTTCTCTCTTTGTGGTGTAGTGGTTGAAAAATGCCATCTACGCTGTTGATATTATTAGCCCTTTGTTCAGCTTGCTGTAGAGCTTTTATTTTGGGGATGTTTTTGCTTTAATCCCTGAATCATTGCCTCTTTGGTTTTGAGGTACGATTCCTCAGGGCTACAGTTTCTTTTTGTCCTGATACATTCATTGAAAGGGATCCTACATCTCAGATTTGGGGGCTGACTGCTTGCCGCATGTAAGATGGAATTTCCTACTGCGCTCTTTCTATGTACATACCCACCTCCCCCAACAGAAGGGAGGCCCGCTATGGGCCCAAAAATGCAATCCCTGCCATCCGGTGAATGGCGGTTTCACCACCATCCACCGGCTGGTGGGGATGCAGCATCGTCATATGGAGGACGGTGCTTGCTAGGCACTGTCACCATATTGTTGATGCGGGTGGGTCAAGCGTAACGATTGCTTGTGGCGGACCCGTGGCGGACAGACTTTGTGACCACCAGCACACTGCCCACCATTGTTGTAATTTTGCGGGCGGAGAAGTGCCTTACGATGCCGGTAAAACCGCCAGGGCAGGCTGCTGGTGGCAGTTTCACCGCCATCGTAATGATCCCCTAAATTATTAACTTGGCATACTTCCTTTTAATCGTATATTTTTGAGCATCTGATGAAATGTAGTTCTTGCTTTTTTATAGTTCATATTTCATTTTTCGATTGTTTTAAATTGTTATGTTATGTTAAATGACACTTATTGAGCGCACTAACACCCGAGGGTTTCTTGGCGCTTACTGGAAGGACAACTGAGGTGAGAGCAAGGAGAGTTTATCCTGACAGAGTGAAAAGAAAAGTTTTGAGGGATTTCCTGAACTGAAGAAGAGAATTGCTGGATTTAATGGCCAGAGGAAAGGAGTTCCAAAGTTTGGGGGCCGACGAGGCAAATCGACGACCTCCAAACTTATTAAGTTTGAATTTAGGAGTGACGACCAAATGAAGGGAAGCTGAACGGAGGGAGCGTGCAGGTTGATACAAGGTGACCAGAGATTTTATAAACGCGGGGCAGGGACAGTGAAGGGATTTGAATACCATGCAGCCCATCTTGAAGGCAGCTCTCTCCTTCACTGGCAACCAATGAAGCTCGCGGAGCAAACGCTTCGCGGATTGCCACCTAGGGATCTTAAATATCAGGCGGGCTGCCTGGTTCTGTACAACCTGAAGACGATGTAGGAGAGCTCGTGGAAGTGCATGGTAGAGGGAGTTAGAAAAGTCAAGGCGCGATAAGACAAGGGACATGACGACCTGACACAGAGCCGCATGTGGGAGGAGGTGTCTGATCTTCTGGATCTTTCGAAGTTGGAACATGCACGAAGAGATCGTGGCCCCTACTTGAGCTTTAAGCGACAATTCGGCGTCGATCGTCACCCCCAGACTCTTGACGGCCTTGAGTGGTGTAGGAGGGGGACCCAAAACGGGGGGCCAGAACTGCGAACCCCAGTGTACAGCACTGGAACCGGGGAGAAGTAGCTCGGTCTTTCCAGGATTTAATTTTAGCTGATTCAAATTCATCCATTGTTGGATATGAGTCATAACGGCATGGAAGTTGTTGATTGCCTGGGGAGAATCAAGGGGGAAGATGAGCTGCAAATCGTCAGCATAATTGAAGACGGTAACGTCCCAATTATGAAGAGAATGAATCAGGGGACGGAGATAAAGATTAAACAATAGCGGGGAGAGAGAGGAACCTTGAGGGACACCACAGGTGATTGGGGATTTTGATGCGGTGAAGGGGCCAATGCGTACAGCTTGTGATCTTCCTGTCAGGAATGACTCCACCCACCTAAGGGCTGCGCCCTGAATGCCAGCCTGTCCGACACGGTGGAGAAGGATGTCATGATCCACCGTGTCGAACGCGGCAGATAGATCCAAAAGGACCAGCGCCTGTGGTCTCTTGGCATCTGCATTCCCTCTTAAAGTGTCCATAACTGCCAGGATAACAGCTTCCGTGGAGTGGGCTGGCCTAAAGCCAGCCTGATTAGGCTCAAGGAAGCGAGAGCTCTCGATGAAATTGGAGAGACACCCGGTGACATGGGCTTCGAGCAGTTTGGAAAAATAAGGCAGCAGGGATATTGGGCGATAATTAGAAGGTTCAGCCGCATCAGCCCCTGGCTTCTTCAGGAGCGGCACAAGAATGGCTTCCTTGAAGGAGCCAGGGACTGTGCCAGAGGTGAGCGAAGTATTCAGGAGAGGCAGTATGCATTCCGGCAGCTCAAGACAGATTGTATTGTATTTTTTATTTCTAGTAACATTACGCTTGTGCTGCAAAGATTTCTGCTTTAAATATATTTTTGTAAAAGTTAAATTACTACGTGGCCTAGTGTATAAGCCTTACATTTTGAACATTATATGTAGCTTTAACGAAACTATCAAACTGAGCAATCGCCCCTTTTCAGCTGATTCCTCCAGCTCCTTTGCAGTTGCAATGTTATTTAAAAGGGCCTCCTGTTGTACGAAACTATAACTCTGGGAAAACCTTCAATTAGATTTTAACCTTGTGTTGGTATGAGATGACTTCTCGTTTCCTAAAAATAACAAGCATTGGCTAAGCCAATAGGTAACCCCATGAGACGTACTGGTGTTGTCAATGTTTTAAAATATTGCACAGCAGTGTGCGCTGCTGTGCAATGTGGCTCAAGGTAAATAAAAACAAAGTGGCATGGGACGCCCAGCGTTGACCGCACCATAGCACTTTGTTTTTATTTACTTTAAGTCATGTTGCCCAGCAGAATGCCATGCTGTGCAGTATCTTAAAAAAAATTAACTAAGCCAAATAGCTCTGCACAAGCTATTTGACTTTTTAAATGTTTTTAAAGATGGCTTATAGTAAATAAATACAAAGTGCTATGGCGCAGCAAGTGCTGACCGACATATAGCTTTTTGTTCCAATAGGGTGGGGGGCGAAAAAGGACACCAGAGGGCATGGAGGGACGGCAACTACGAAGCAGGAGGAACAACGAAAACAAGAAGGACATGGAGGTGGTAGGAGGGATGGGAGGGGGTAGAGCAGTCCTGCAAATACATGCACTCTTAAAGAGTGCCCGATTAATAAGAAACATTTAAAAAAGTACCTCTACAAGCAGCAGCCGGAGGAAGTACACTGACCGTAGACACAGGAGATTGTACTTTTTTCAAAGCATCGCAGATGACGGAAAAACTGAAAGGAAAATGGAAGCAGCAGGAGGCCCTGCAGGCCTCGAAAAATCCCAAAAATGTTACTAGGCGTGTAGGTCTAGTGACTTAAATAATCACCTCGACCTAATTATAATGCTCTTGACCCATAAACTAGTTTCAAATTATGTGATCCTGGGCAAGTATTTTAATTCACTGAGACGCCATTTTCTTCTTTATCACATATCAGAGCACCTTTAAATACATGAGTTCAGCAAGTCAGCTGTACAGAAAACTATTTTGTTTGATTTAATAAACTAAACATTAACTCCATATGGAATACAAATCTAGCCACACAGTATACATATGAGCGCTAACTTGGCTCCTAGGTTCATTAACTGCATTGTCATCAAGGGGGGGAGCAGGAACGTTTCTCAAATCATGTTTAAAAACTGTCACTTTTAATAAACACATATCTAAAGCATAAAGTAGCAGCACAACAGGTTTTACAATGAAATGGCCACAGAATTTCACTGACATGTGGTATTAAAACTATATAGTGTATAATGTTTGGAAATAAAGTGTCTGCAAATATTTGTCATTTGCGCATCAATAAGTAAAGTATTCTGATTTACTTTGCTCCTATTCAAATCTTTGTTTGCATCATACTTCAGAATTACGAAAAAAAGTTACTTCATAATTCCAGTAACATTTTGAAATAGTTGTACTATTTATTTACAAACAGTTTAAATGTTGTTGAATAAAACAAACTTGCATTTGACATCCTTTTGTTTCACAATTCTTGTCAGCTCACTTGGCAAAAACCATTAACTGTGATAAATAAGTGAAAGAAAAGTTAAAACCATTTTCCAGAAACAGATAGACAACAATTAGTAAAAAGTCAAACTGACATTTGACTTCTGATCAGATCAATCAGCCTTACGGACCACAATCCCTTCATGGTACTAAGATTAAAAACCCCTTAAAAGGTCACATACTTACAGTATCGCACTCTTTAGAATCCTAAACACCTGTGCCTTTGTTTTAAGATGGTCCGATCCACAATATTTATTTAAGATATCTCTCTAATCTCTATGAAAGAAACAACTGCTCCTAGCAACGACTTCTTGGTAACTTTCTATAATGTAACACAATATAGACCAAACAAATATGTTGTTTGCATGTACTAACGCTGTAGGAGAGGTCATAGGCTAAACCTAAAAATGTAGGATTCCTTTTCTAAAGTCTTAGCATATGAGATAGCAACCCTGGAAACTATAAGACTATGCTGTAATCATAGTTAAGCCTAATGTAAATGCTATCAATGCTGTCCTAAATTCTGACAGAATCAAAGCTAAATTATGTTATAATCGAGGCACATAATCTTATCTTATTGCTGGATGTCAGACTTTTTAAAATAATGGTTGCCTAGGTTTCTAAACGACTCATACTGTGATGGAATAATATTCACGTTCTATCTCCCATGAAGGATCAGTTTCAAAACATCTACCTACATAAATATTTACAACAGTGATTTTATTTTTACTCCCCCTTTCCCTATCCATATAACTCTCCCTGGCTGTACACCAGTCCCTCTTTTTCTTTTTGTTTCTTATTAGGTTGTTGCTTGAACTTTGTGTGTGACTGAATGTTATAGAAAACATTATTTGCACCAAAAAATTATTAATATACCCTTTTGGTACAGTTGAGTTCATGTGTTCTCCAGTGCATGCTCAGATTACAATAAGAAACACAAATAAGTGTTCCTGGAACCAGATTACAAGATTTGAGAATGTTTATTCATTGCCAAACGACCAATGTTTGTTTTTGGTGTTCATTTTTGTGGGATTTGATATATTGATACATTTCCAGAAGGATATGTTAATATCAAAACTTCTAGAGTCTGAAATATACAGTTTATTTTTATTTGTAAACGTGATATCAGATATATGCCAACCTATAAATAGCATGCTCAGTGAACAATATATTATTTACTGAAGATGGAGCAACGCTTTAGCGATCTATTCTAATATAAGTGATGATAGGTTTGTATAGGGGAGCAAAAATGTTTGTGAACTGAGCCCTCTGTCACTTCAGTTCAATTAGAAAAAGCTAAAATCAATAGAATATCGGAAAACAGGAGCAGATTGAGGAAAAACTAGGATCTGATGTGTTTTAAATTTCATTTCTTCACCAGATTGTTACAGCTTGTGTTTCCCCTTCCTGAGAGAGCCTTCAGCAGTCACCAGGATGCATAGCATCAATGATCTCCCTGAAGATGTCCTCCTGGAGGTGCTTTCTCGAGTTCCTTGCAAAGACTTGATCCATTGCTGTAGGCTGGTCTGCAGCCACTGGAAAGATGTGGTTGATATGCCCACCCTTTGGAAAAGGATGTGCCAGCTGGAGTTTTTTTTTCTCAGTAGCAGCATAAGGAATCCTGGTGATTGGAGGCGCCTTTACTTACTCTTCAAGCTGAAGAAGAATTTAATAAAGAATTCTTGTGCAGAAGGTTTGTCTCCCTTACACTAGTCGGGGTTCTACAAAGAGGAATCTTATCTTATCTTATCTTAAGGGGCTCTTATATAGCACACTGACACCAAAGGTTTCCTGGCGCTGGCTGAGTGCTGTGAGATGGGGAGACGGGGGTCTAGCCAGTCTGCGTGAAGAGGTAAGTTTTCAGAAGTTTTCTAAATGCCAAGAGGGAGTTGGCAGATTTGAGCGGGAGGGGCAGCTGATTCCAGAAGGCGGGGGCAAGGTAAGCAAATCTACGACTGCCAGTTTTTTAAAGTTTGGTAGAAGGGACAGCTAGCAATAGGCGATGAGAGGAACGGAGATTACGTACTGGACAGTAAGGGATGACAAGTGATTTGAGAAAGGCAGGGGAGGTTCCGGACACAGCCTTGAAAGTCAGGCAGCCGATCTTAAATGCAGTCCTCTGCTCCACCGGCAACCAGTGGAGTCTGTGAAGCAGTGGTCTCGCAGATTGCCACTTCGGGGTTTTATAGGCCAGTCTTGCCGCTTGCTTCTGTACAATCTGGAGCCTATTAAGGAGGAATTTGGGTAGGCCGTAGTGCAAGGAGTTTGAGAAATCCAGGCGGGAGAGCACCAAGGCAATCAGGACTTGTATCAGGGCCTCCGGTGTCAGGAGGTGAGAAACTTTCCTGATTTTTCTGAGCTGGAACATGCATGATGACACAACCGCACCCACCTGAGGCTTAAGAGAGAGCTCCGAGTCAATTATGACCCCGAGGCTCTTTGCTGACTTAGCCGGGACGGGCGGGGAGCCAAGCTGTCGACCAAAACTGTGGGCCCCAGTGAGTAAGACTGATTCCTGGAAGAATTAACTTGGTCTTCCCCGGGTTCAATTTGAGCTGGTGGAAGCTCATCCAGTGTTGGATGTGTAGCATCACTGCTTGGCAATCGAGAGCTGCATTGGGGGTGTTGAGCGGAAAGATGATTTGCAGATCGTCTGCATAGTTGAATACGGTGACATTCCACCTCCTTCAAGGAAAAAATGAGCGGCTGAAGGTAGAGATTAAAAAGCAGAGGGGACAGGGAGGATCCCTGAGGCACTCCACAGATGGATGGGACCTGCGCGGCTGTGAAGGGACCAAGCCGGACCGCCTGCATTCTGCCAGACAGGAAGGATTTGAGCCAGGCAGAAGCCAGACCTCGGATGCCGGCTTACTCGGCACAGTGGATAAGGATGTTGTGGTCCACCGTGTCGAACGCAGCCGACACGGTGGGATAAATAGCAAAAAGCTATTGCGTTGTTATCTAGTTTCTCTTCCAAAGTTAAATCTTGTGGGTCCATCGTAAGTGTAATTGAGGAGTACATATTTAACGGTATGCTCTTTAGAATTTAACAAATTAGAGTGTCTTCCTAAATTACCTGGGTAGGAAGAAGCTAGAGAGCATAAGGGAGAAAGATTTCTTCTAATATAATTTCTTAAATGTGCAGTGATATCTTGTCATTTTGGCTTTATGTGTTGCACTTTTCCTGTGCTGAGGGTTTGAAATGTGCCTGGTATTTACTGCCCTAGGATGAGGCCAGAGAGAGAGAGGATATCTCTCTCTTTTGGCACATAGAGGTGCAAACTAGTTAACTGACTCCCTACTGTCTTGCACCACAAGTGCATGAATTAGTTAAGTATCCGCAGCAGTGGGAATTGGGATCTGCCCACAATAGGTATCAAATCAACCACACAAATCAATTTCTAGGAGGCAAATAATAAAGTATAATTAGTCAGCCCAGTGACACATGTTCTGTTAGTTCTTAGACCTTGCAGAATATCTAAGTTACCAGGCATGATGTAGACACTGTTTTGAATGACACACAATTCATTCATAATTGTGAAGCCCTAACACTTGTGGCCCTACTGCACCACCCATGCACATTCATGAACTTCCAGTCCCCAGCTCTTATTCTCAGCCCAGAAGTGGATCCAATGTTCACTGAGATAAGAACAAGGTAACCAGAGTGGTCGCCACGGGAACGGAAGACCAGCAACCTAATATAGTTCCTCTTAATCAGTGATAAATTCCCACAACCTCAGAAATAATATAAAGGACCCACCTGTGATCAGGTAGGCAGAAAAGAAACACTCCCTCGTTAGCAAGATCACTCGCCTTCATCTGAAAAGCAGACTGTGCAGGAACAAACTGAAGACTTGAAGAGCTACCAGCCAATTGAAAGAGGTGTGTGTGTTACAAAGGGTTTTAACATCAAGTAAAACCCCCACCCTTTTCACTCAGTTAACCAGCGGTCATGCGGGACCCGGATTACTCCAAGAAATGTAGAGAAAATAAAGGCAACTTCTGATAAAGGAAGATCTCAGAACTCACAAAGTGCCACTGGCCCTAGGGGGAGGTAACAAGTGCCAGAAACA
This sequence comes from Lissotriton vulgaris, assembly GCF_964263255.1. Lineage (NCBI taxonomy): Eukaryota > Metazoa > Chordata > Amphibia > Caudata > Salamandridae > Lissotriton > Lissotriton vulgaris. The sequence goes on along the minus strand of NC_141693.1, from coordinate 252,268,930 downwards.
CCAAAAAAGTCCAAAAACACCAGACCACAAAAAGCAAAAGACCCTGATCCAGAAAGACTTGGCTGCCACACTGGAGAAGACAACCCAACGTTGTAGAGCCATCCCCCAATTAAATGTAAGGAACAATATCCCAACCGGTATTTAATTGTAGACCGTTATTAAGGATATCTGTACAGTATTATCCAGACAGAAAAAGGAGACTCAATTTATTATCTATGTGCTCAAGGCATCATTTTATAAACATTTCAAAAGTTAGAGGACAAGCATAATTAACAGTTAATATCAACACTGCAATTATTAAATAATACGTGACAGCCCAAGGTTGTACAATGTGCACGAGTGCAAAGTGAGTGACACTACGGCAACACAAGTGACAGTGAGAGCAGCGAGGACGGCGCAAGGTGTATAGTGAACAATTATGTACAGTGAATAAAAACAACAGAGTGGTTTCAAATTAGTTCCAGAAGATTGTTATTCATTTTCAATTTTTTTGCGGAAACCACTGTGCGAAAGGCACCTAGAATCTCTCGCTGGAGAGTCGACTGCGTTTCGATCCGTAAGATTTAGGATCATCATCAGGACAAGAGCGGGGCTGGAGACAATGCGTTTGGCCACAGATAGGTGGTAGAGTGTGGCGGGAAAAATCCGTAAATTGAGGATTTGGACGGGTGCCAGGACCCTGTGTTCAGGCCTGGTCGCCCCCACGCTCCTCTGCTGCTTTTGCCTCCAGCTGCTGCTTCCTTGTTCCTGTCTCGGGCGACCTAGCCGCCGCTGAGCCGCCCGCCCGCATCAGCCTCTTCCAGCCGCTGACTCCCTGCGGCCCCGCCCCCCGCCAGCCCATTCGCCTGCCCGCTCCCGCCAACCAGCTGATCCGCCCACCCGTCTCCTTACTTAAGGGGACCGCGTCCACCTGTTCGGGAGCGACTGCTGAGCCTGTGTTCAGGCCTGGTCGCCCCCACGCTCCTCTGCTGCTTTTGCCTCCTGCTGCCGCTTCCTGGTTCCTGTCTCGGGCGACCCAGCCGCCGCTGAGCCGCCCGCCCGCCCGCACCAGCCACTTCCCACCGCTGCCTCCCTGCGGCTCCGCCCCCGCCAGCCCATTCGCCGCCCCGCTCCTGCCAACCATCTGATCCACCCACCCGGCTCCTTACTTATGATGCCCACGCGTACGCCCGTCTGCGCCCGACCGCGCCCAGCGCCAGGACCCCTGGCCCCCGAGAACGCCAGCCCACATGACGGACTTACGACCCCACCACCCTCAACGCACTCAACGCTGGCCGGAACCCCGCCTGCTACCTAGCCACCCCGAGACGCACCCACGGACCCTTCACCTGCCAAGCCTGCCGATTCACCTGCCTCCGGACCTGCACCACCCCCGCCAAGCCAGACACCAGCAACAACCACCTCAAGTGCATCCTGCTCAACACCCGCTCCGTCCACAGGCACGCAGTGGAACTCTGGAACCTGCTCGACGCGACAGCACCAGACGTCGCCTTCCTCACTGAAACATGGATGAACGCCTCCTCAGCGCCTGACATCGCCATAGCCATCCCGGACGGATACAAGATCACCCGGAGGGACCGCGTCAACCAGACGGTAGGAGGCATCGCCATCGTACACAAGAACACCATCCGCATTTCGACCAACTCCGACGAAAACTTCACCGCTGCTGAACACCTCTACTTACAGATACACACCGACCCCAAGACCACCCTCCGAGGCACCCTCATCTACAGACCCCCGGGACCACGCACACAATTCAGCGAAGACATCGCAGACTTCATCAGCCCGCATGCCCTTCCCTCCGTCGACTACATCCTCCTAGGGGACCTCAACTTCCACCTGGAGAACAACAATGACAGAAACACCACCACCCTGCTGGACAACCTCGCCAACCTCTGACTCAAGCAACTGGTGAACACCCCCACCCACTACGCCGGCCACACGCTTGACCCTGTCTTTTCATCCAGCAAGCACATCTCCTTCAGCCACTCCACCGGACTCCACTGGACCGACCACAGCTGCGTCCACTTCAGCTTCAGAAGAACTACGACCCACCACCACCCGCAACAGGTTCCCCGCCGGAGCTGGAGCAAGATCACCGCCGAGCAGCTCACCGCCTCCCTCAGCCAGAACACTCCCACCAGCACAACTGACCCCAACGAAGCAGCCAGCAACCTCACTAAGTGGCTGACCGCCTGCGCCGATGACCTCGCACCACTAAAGAACCCTCCCAGCAGACCTGGCAGCAAAGAAACCCCCTGTTTCACCGACGAACTCAAGGACTCCAAGAAGAACTGCTGCACCCTCGAGAGAGCCTGGCGGCTCGACCAGACCACAGACAACAGGACCGCCCTCAAGCACGCCACCCGCAAACACCATCAGCTGATCCGCGCCACCAAGAAGACGGTACTCAAAGAACGACTGGACAACAACGCCCACGACAGCAAGGAACTCTTCAGCATCGTCAAAGAGTTTTCCAACCCCAGCGCCGGAAACAACAACATCACTCCCTCGCAAGACCTCTGCAACTCACTCGCCTCGTTCTTCCACCGCAAGATCGCCGACATACACAACAGCTTCAACGCACAGACCACGCACCCTACCACCGAACCAACGCCCGCCACCACCACCCTCTGCAACTGGACCCCGATCAGCACTGAAGACACCACCCGCACGATGAACTCCATCCACTCCGGATCACCAACCGACCCCTGCCCACACCACGTCTTCAACAAAGCCAACGCCATCATCGCACCCCATCTCCAGGACATCATCAACACCTCATTCCACACCGCCACCTTCCCGGAGAGCTGGAAGCACGCCGAGCTTACCGCCCTCCTGAAGAAACCAACGGCAGACCCCACTGACCTCAAGAACTACCGTCCCATCTCGCTCCTTCCTTTTCCTGCCAAAGTCATCGAGAACACTGTCAACAGACAGTTCGCCGCCTTCCTCGAGACGAACGGATCCCTCGACCCCTCACAGTCCGGGTTTCGGGCCAACCACAGCAATGAGACCGCCCTGATCGCAGCCACCGACGACATCAGAGCCCTGATCGACAACGGGGAAACAGTGGCCTTCATCCTCCTGGACCTCTCTGCGGCGTTCGACACTGTCTGCTACCGCACCCTAGTGCAGCGCCTCAGCAACATCGGAATCCAACAGAAAGCACTGGAGTGGATTATCTCGTTCCTCGCCGGAAGAACCCAGAGAGTCCGCCTCCCCCCGTTCAGATCCGAAGCCACCGAAGTCATCTGCGGCGTACCACAAGGATCTTCACTCAGCCCAACCCTCTTCAACGTCTACATGAGCCCCCTCGCAGCCATCGCACGCCAACACAACCTCAACATCATCTCCTACGCCGACGACACCCAACTGATCCTCTCCCTCACCAACGACCCCACCACGGCCAGAGTCAACCTACACGAAGGGATGAAAGACGTCGCCGACTGGATGAAGAACAGCCGCCTGAAACTGAACTCAGACAAGACGGAAGTCCTCATCCTGGGATCATCACCCTCTGCCTGGGACGACTCCTGGTGGCTCCCTGCCCTGGGCACCGCTCCCAAGCCAACGGACCACGCACGGAACCTGGGCTTCATCCTGGACTCCTCCCTCTCGATAACTAGACATGTCAACGCTGTTTCCTCATCATGCTTCAACACCCTGCGCATGCTCCGCAAGATCTTCAGATGGATCCCCACAGAAACCAGGAAGACCGTTACCCAGGCACTCGTCACCAGCCGACTGGACTACGGGAACACCCTCTACGCCGGAAACACAGCCAAACTTCAAAAAAGACTCCAACGCATCCAGAACGCCTCCGCACGACTCCTCCCGGACATCCCCCGACAAAGCCACATCACCGGACACCTGAGAGACCTGCACTGGCTCCCCGTCAGCAAGAGAATCACGTTCAGACTCCTCACCCACGCACACAAGGCTCTCCACGACCTGGGCCCCAAGTACCTCAACGACCGCATGACCTTCTACACGCCCACCCGCCAGCTACGATCGACCAACCACGCCCTCGCCACCGTACCACGCATCCGCAGAGCCACCGCCGGAGGAAGATCCTTCTCCTACCTGGCAGCCAAGACTTGGAACTCCCTCCCCACCCACCTTCGGCGAACCCAAGACCATCTCTCCTTCAGGAAGCAGCTCAAGACCTGGCTGTTCGAGCAGTAACATACCCCTCTCCCCCAGTGCCTTGAGACCCTCCCGGGTGAGTAGAGCGCTTTACAAATGCTGTGATTGATTGCTTGATTGACGTCCCGTGGAGTGGTAAATTGCGGGCTCAGTTGAAAGGTACTTCTGATTCAGTACAACACGAGTAGGGTTTGATGGTCAACCTGAATTGCGTAGTCCATGCACACGTGAGCGCTGATTCCAGCGTGATCAGCGGGGGTGGGGAGGGAAGGGTAGGTAAATCAAAGGTAAACAAATTATCCAGAACCGCCGTGGTCCAATAGTACGTCTACGCTGAGCCCAACGTGATCGGTGGCAGGAGCGGGATAAATCGGAAGTAAACAAGTTATTCAGAGCGAGCCTGGTCCGGTAGTGAGTCTATGCTGATCCCAGCGTGATCGGTGGCGGGAGCTGTCCTCAGTGTCGGGACGGGCGAATAAAGCGCTGTCCTTGCGTTCCCAATTAAGGCATAAAGAACCACCCAGTGGAGAGTTCGTGTAAGAACAAAAAAGACGACCAGTCATCCAACACTTCAGAGGGTTTATTTCCATATTGAAGAGTGGTTTTCATGAAAGGCCTCTCCTTGGTGTAGCTTTTCAAATGTCTGTCCCCCGTGAGAGAATCCCAAAATCATTTTCTAGGGAAAGACCTTACTTTGCCTCTCAAGACCTTGTTTGTCACAGCTGCAAGAAACTCTTTGTAGAGCCTCTGTCATGATAATTGCAATTCTAAAACTAGATGTGATGCTCATAGTAACAGCTTAGAATAACACTTTATCCTCAAGGATCAAGTTGGGATCCCCCTCACAAGCTACCTTTGGCAGAAATATGAAAAACAGTCACTTTTCGTGAAAGGCCAAGATGTTAATGGCCCTACATAGCAAACATGGCCATACACCAAGCAGCTACATTAGTATAGTCCATGGAAGTAGTTCTTAACCTTTTGACTTCTGAGGACCCTAACTGAATCATTCATTGAATCTGAGGAGCCCCCCCTAAGTCATTACTTGAATCAGGGGATCCCCGCTATTACTGGTACCTTGGGATCCCAGCATAGTTCTTTTCTATCGTTTGAATTTCAAAAGAATGCACAAACATACAGAAACAAGTTTACATGAAACAAATACACAATTGATAAAATATTTTATTTAATACACAAACAAATTTAGAAAATAGAAATTCTAATAGGAAGGTGGATGCGCTTCTAAATTCGATTTTTAATTCTAAATGGTGAAGCAATATGCAAAACTCTAGCATATAATTTTGTCTTTTTTGTGCCTAATGCATGTGAGAAGTTGGCCTGATATATAGTGTTCACTATTCTAGTGATCACTTTGTATCATTCCAGACAACCCTTATTGATGATTGGTTGTAAGTCAACCTTATAGACCAGCTATCCTAGTAGCATAGACAAGAGCAGTCTTTAGGCTAAACTCTAGAGGGCGTGTTAAGCCAGCTGTTTTACCATCACATATACCCCTTGAACATCAAGTGAAAGGACACCACACAAGTTGTTATAAAAATAAAGTATATTTATTAATAACAAGTCTACCCTGAACTCTTTATGAATCGGGGAGCTAAGCACAATACAAAACTCTTAAGAAAATACTGCAAGTTGCACAAATAACACAAATGCCCGAGGGGCAAGAAAAACCATACACTCTAAAAGTGGAATGCGAAATACTAGCAGGTAAGTAACACGATCCAGAGGCTTCAGGACCGCTAGGACTACCTTACTGGACCCTAAGGTTAGGAGCAGGAGGCCTAGGGAACTCTGGTGCAGAGTGTGAACTCTTACGCGGGCTGCCGGACAAAGTCTATGTATGCTAGTAATTCTAAAGTTACTATTTCCGGACGAATCCGACTAGGTAGACTAAAAACGAAAAAGGATCTGGACACTAGGATAGGGAACCTACGCTGGAGCACCGAAATGCTCGGGTTACCTAGCCCAAGGGCTGCGGCTGCATAGGGTTCAAATGACGTCGGGAATCCTCGTTGTAGTCTATGGAGCCTGAAAGAAGATGTTGCTGGCAGGCGACCAGTGAAGATGTTCGGTGTGATCCAAGGCTGGATCGGTGATGAAGACGACCTGAAAGCAGAGGGGACTCAGTTCTCAATCACTAGCCAGTAATTGTGTGGGCACCAGGATGGCACCGGATGAAGTCACCGCGATCAGGTGAGTGGGTGACGCTGGACTCTGCAGTCACACGGGCCAAGAGGCGTTGTCGGCGACTAGGCTGGAGGTGCGAGCTGTCCCACGATGGTGTCTGCTGTCGGCGATGCAGGGTCCAGGATTGGAGCAACAAGCCTTGGCAAAGGCAAACCCACGCGGTGGAGTCAAGATGGCGTCTGGAGTGGACCAGGAGGGTCCAGGGCACTTCTTGTTGAACAAGGAGCAAGGGCCAGTCTAGAGGACCTAGACCATCGGTGAAAATGTCGTGGTACGTCGTCAGGAGGGCCACTAGCCAACGGGCAAGTGACCGGACAACGTGGCAAGCAGCAAAGAAGCAGAAGGGCCCCACGCAGATCTCGTGGATGCTGGGGGGCTGGACTTCGGTGCTGGAGCTGCTCTGGGTTGGGGCTTCTCAAACCCCAGTGCACTCACTCGAGGATCCCTCGGCGGTCGTGCTGGTTAAGCGTCGTGCAGGTCTTGAAGATAGCCGGTCCCACAGGTCTCGTCGCACCCACGAATCTCAGCTGGGCTGATGATGCAGGTAGAGGTCAGAGATGGCAGGGAATCAGGGTCTCGTCGAGCTGGTCAGTCTTGATCCGGAGGATGGACGTGCAGCAAACCGCAAACGCTTAGGTGGTGCCTGCTGGTGCAGTGTGGCTACTCCTTAGCCACAAGGTAGAGTCTTCAGAGAATGTCAAGAGTTCCTTTCGTGGCAAGTAGTTCAAGATTCAAGATTATCTAATTTGGGAAGGGGCCCGCTCCTACCTTTATCTTAAGAAAAGGGGCTGGCACGCGACTAGGTCCTGCCCATGGGTGGGACCAGGAGGGGGGTGGTTACACCTCTCTCCTTTGTCCGGTCTCTCCCCAGCTCAGGGGCTGGGGTGCCCCTGGAACTGGTTTGAGCCGGCATGTGCACTTGCAGTCACCTTCCTCTCAGCCCGGCCTACCTGGGATACACAAAATCCTGTCTGGGATGGTGCTGGCACCGCCCCTGACAGGAAACCTTTTGTCCAAGCCCTCCTCGCTGGAAGGACTCCCATAAGCAGGAGGTCAGACTTGTGTCTGTGGTGGCAGCATCCACTTTGTGATGCTGAGGCTCGAGTTAACTTTAACCGGGGTTCACAGTTACATACATGTCGTGTCCCTCTAGAAGGGTGGAATGCTAACCCCGTCGCCAGAATTGGCGAGGGGTTAGTATTCCAATTCGTATGACACCTTACTCGACATGTTTTGATAATGCTATGCCAAAGTTAGCATTTGACCGCGAGGTACATAATGCACTTAAGAGTATATGGTATAGCGTTATCATGGAACAGCTATTAGGACTTGGTTCCGCAAGCTGCAAATGGGCTCAGCTCATGCCAGAGCACCATCTCACATAATTTCAAGCACTCTGCCTTCAGGATTGATAAGGCCTGCCATATGGGTGACTGATAGAAATATATGTGTCCACTTTAGGGTTAGATATAGGAATACTATATCTAAAGCAAAGGGTGATTACACCACCTTGCCCCAGCTGTCGTGCAGCCAGTTGTGTCAGATTTGGGTGGCCAGCCAGGGGTGGCATAATACATGCTGCAGCCCCTGGATACACCTATGCCCTGGATACCTAAGGTATGCTGTACAGGGACTGGTAAGGTGGCCCAGTACCAATTGGTAAATGCACCTAAGGTACATGTGTGTCAATTTAGGGAGAGAACAGCTAGGCTGTGGGTCTGATTAGCAGGCCCACAGCCAGGGAAAGTCATAAACCAGTGAAGCAAAAAGCAAAAATCAGGGGTGACCATAGGATTGCAGACCCCACTCTCCTACATAACCCCCCCCCCCCCAAACTTAGGGACATTAAACTAACCTTGACCAGGTGAGTCTTCTTGTTCTAAGTGGAAGTACCGGGAGAGACCATCTGCATTACCATGGTCAGTCCCTGGGCGGTGCTCCACTGTAAAGTCCATCCCCTGTAGGGAAATGGACCACCTAAGAAGTTTGGGGTTTTCACCCTTCATTTGATTTAGCCATAAGAGGGGCTTATGGTCGGTCTGAATCTTGAAGTGAGTGCCAAACAAGTATGGACTCAACTTCTTCAGGGCCCAAACCACAGCAAAGGCCTCCCTCTCTATAGCTGACCAACGTTTCTCTCTAGGGGTCAGCCTTCTACTTATAAAAGCAATGGGCTGGTCATGACATCAATATTCAGTTGAGAAAGAACAGCTCCCACACCCAACTCGGAAGCATCTGTTTGGACAATGAATGACTTGGAGTAGTCTGGACTCTTGAGAATAGGTGCAGTGCACATGGCCTGTTTTAGGTCATCAAATGCCTTCTGACAGCTAACTGTCCACTGAACTTTCTTTGGCATTTTCTTACTTGTCAGGTCATTAAGTGGAGTCACAATGGTTCCATAATTTCTGACAAATTTCCTATAGTAACCAGACAGGCCCAAGAAAGCTCTGACCTGTGTCTGGGTGGTTGGAGGAGCCCAGTCCTTTATGGCCTGTATCTTGCTCTCCAAAAGTTGAACTTGGCCTCCACCTACAAGGTGGCCCAAGTATACAACTTGACTCTGCCCTATCTGGCACTTGGTAGCCTTGATAGTGAGGCCTGCCCTTTGCAGTTCTTCTAAAACTTTCCTCAGGTGGATCAGGTGATCCTCCCAGGTGGAGCTAAAGACAGCAATGCCATCTAGGTATGCTGCACAGAAGTCATCCAACCCAGAGAGAACTTGGTTCACCAACCTTTGAAAAGTGGCAGGTGCATTCTTCAAACCAAAGGGCATCACCACAAACTGGTAATGACCTCCTGGGGTAGAAAGTGCTGTTTTGGCCTTGGCATCCTCAGCTAACCTGATTTGCCAATAACCAGCTGTCAGGTCAAATGTACTCAAGAATTTGGCAGAAGCCAATTTATCTATGAGTTCATCTGCTCTTGGTATTGGATGGGTGTTGGACCCGGCCCTTTGGGCAGGTTCACCCTGAGACTTTTTGCTTTTTCCTAGCCTGTTTCTGGAACCTGGTGGTGCTGATTTTAGGCCTCTGCGCACTTTTTCACTGTAGTACAGTGTAAAGTGCTTGAGCTCTGTGTATGTGTGGTGAGTGACCTGCCCTCCCATAGGAATGAATGGGGAATATGTATGCCCATGGTAGTTCCTGATGTGTGGGGAGTGCAGGGGCGAGTTTGGTATGAGAGAACTCGTGAGACTGAATGCTGCGAAATGGTATGTGCGGCATGACCGTGTCTAGTTTAGAAGTGCCACTTTTAGAAGTTGGTATATTTGTGTAATTTGTGTCTGGCATGTGATTGGCTGGTGAGCCTGGGTCAGGAGTGCCAGGGCCTGCTTGTGGATTGACTGTCTGGTTTGAGGGTGACAGGGGCTGGAGAGCCCAGGAGGTTGTCTGAGTCAGCCCATGGATGAAAGGCAGCATCTGCTGCCAGGGAAGTGGGAGGAGATGGCACCTGATAGTGAAGGGCTGTGCTTGCCTGACTACAAAGCTGGCTCCACCTCCCGCTGGGCGACTGTCACCTCTGTCCCTGATACTGACAGGCCGTCCCTATACCCAGTTCTAGCTGGTTCTCACACTGCCTACACAAAGACTTCAAAGACTTTTCTGTGTATAAGAAGGGGCTGTGTCCCCTTCCAATTTGTTCTTGTTTCTAACTTGAATCTGCCAGGGGCATGCTGCTGCTGGGGCTCAGGGGAATCCCTGGGCCCTGCCCAGGCTCTGGATGCCTGATGGACTTTTCCCTGGATGCTGGAGGATTTTCCTGCTGGGGGCTAGGCTGCTCCCTCTTTTATTCCTAAAGCTTTGCCAAGAACTGCTGAGGAGATCGTGTGGTGGATTGTCCAAATGCGTGTTTCCTAACTGCCAGCTGTGTGGAGTGATCGCTGTGCTCATCGGCGCAGATACAGGGGGTGAGGAGAGACCGTGGTGTTTTCCTGTGACTAGGATTCCCCCCTGTCGCTCTGCTGGTAAAAGGAACGTTCTGCCGCGATCTACGGCCCCAAAGGACTCTTGCCGCCAAATCACCGACGCGGCCCGGGGCCAGATACACCCTCTGTAAATTGCCTCGGTGTTCAGGAGCTGCAGCGGCGAAGATCGGAGCCGCCGCGCTCCCATTGGCTGAAGGGGCCGAGCCCCCCTTGCTAACGCCGCGACGGGATTGGCCCGTGCGCCGCGGCATCATCCTGGTTGCCGCGCTGTGATTGGTCGAAGAGAGGAGCGTCATGGAAGGCCTGTCCCGGGAGCCGGACTGCCATTGGCTGACTCCCGGGTGCTGCTGGAGTCTCGAAACAGGGGCCGTGACCGGATTGGCCCGCAGCACTGAAGCCGCCGAGGAGTGTTGCCTGAAGCCACCCCAGCGAGGAGCCGGAAGCCGAGTCAGCCGTTCGACCCCGTCCTCGCCGAGGGAATCTCCGAAGTGCCGTGTGATCACCGCCGGACCCGGGAAGGAGTGAGCTGACCTCACTGAGGGAGACCGGAATTGCTGGGAGCGAGAAGAGCGGCTGAGAGTGCAGGCGGGGCTCCGGTGGAAGAGGAGAGCCCCGCGCTGCTTGAGGGAGTCGAGGGCAGCGCTGCGCTGCTACCCCCAGGAACAGAGACCTGCCGTCGCCCCGCCCGCGATGGGCTGCCGGTGAGTCTGGGCTGGGCCGGGCAGAAGAGAAGGGAGGGGTGCCGGGACACATTGTCGATGTCCGCCCCCCCCCCAGTAGCGCGAGCACACGCTAATTGGCAATATGAAGCCATGAGGGCTTCAAGGGCGGCCCCGGTTGGCAGTGGGTTGCCCCAACGTGTGTTGCGAGCCCCGAGAGGCTCGTAGGAGCCTATTTAACTTTGGTGCGTTTAAGGGCGGCCCCGGTTGGCAGCGGGTCGCCCCAACGTTGTCCAGAGCTATGAGAAGGCTCGAGGGGCCATTGTTTGCAGAGCCTGAGGGCTCCAACGGCCATAGATAGTTTAAGAGCCTGTGTGGCTCCAACGTTTGGCCACAGTAGTTGGTGGCAGAGCCTGTGTGGCTCCTAAAGTTGGCGCAGTTTGCTCCTAAGGGTCAGTGAGGGCCATGGCGCAGTTTTCAAGTTCCCCAGCTGCCCAGCAATTAGTGGGCAGCTACACCGTTTAGGTTTTGGGACGATTCCAGGTGCCCAGCAAGTAGTGGGCACCTGCTACGTTTAGGCTTGTTTTTGGACTGGTGCTGCATGGCAGCACGCCCTGACATTGGACACAGGGGGTCTGAGCCCCAACAAGGCCAGTTGGCCTAGGGACTGCCACAGGTAGTGGCTTATGTGAGTTTTTGCAAAAATTGTATGGTTATTGCACCTCTGAATGTGTTCTCTTGCATCATGTGTTATTCCTGCACCTTTGAATGTTTTTAGACATCATGTGATTTTTGCGCTATTGTGTTGTTCTGGCACCTCGGAATGTTTTTAGGCATCATGTGTCTTTCTTTCCATGCGCTGCACCTCTGAATGTTTTAGGCATCATGTGTCTTCTTGCGCTGCACCCCTGAATGTATCTTTTTGCATCATGTGCTTTATTCTTAACACCTCTGAATGTTTTAGGCATCATGTGTTTCTCTTTATTACTCCTCGGAAGGTGTTTCATGCATCATGGGTAATGTGTTCTTGTGTATACCCCTAAATGTATTTTATTCTTAGGTGGTTGTTCTTTTTAGTACAGGGGGTCCTAGTAAGGTCCTGGTTCGTGTTACCAGTGGATACTGGTTGTGATCTTTTTGATTACCATTTTATGTTTATTATTCCTTATTCTAAAAGTGCTATATCTGATTCTGACAGTGGCCCATGTGGCCCTGTTATGTAAATAATCCCTTATGAATGTTGCCGTGCCAGTTGGCACAATGTACATGTGTGATTTTTATCTGATATGTGTTTTGACAATACAAAAGTTATTTTATAATAACCTTGTGTGGAGTTCCTTTTGTTGTGTGCCTAGTATGTTGTTGCTGTTGTGTGCTGGCGCAAATGCTTTACACATTGCCTCCGAGTTTAGCCTTACTGCTCGTGCCAAGCTACCAAGGGGGTGAGCAGGGGTTATCTTGGCGTGTGACTTTCTTGCCCTGACTAGAATGGTGGTTTCTGCCTGGCTTTGGCGTCAGCCTTAGCCTACCAGAAATAGCCAGTTCTAACATTGGTGGCAGCGGTGGGATTTGGATGGCCTATGGCCTGGTCTTGGCCGTGGATGACTAGGGAGTACCAGTGGGGTATCCTAGTTGTGTCAGAGAGTTATTGTTTGGAGGTAACCAGGTGGGTTCAGAGTGGCGTAGAACCGGAAGGTGTCCCTGCTGTGCGGGTCCGTGTCCGTGTTTTGTCGCCCAAAGCAAGGAAGCCCATCAGTGGAGTGATTGGTCTACCCTGCGTTTTGGCTGGAAGGGGGTTGTGTTGGACCCGGCCCTTTGGGCAGGTTCGCCCCGAGACTTTTTGCTTTTTCCTAGCCTGTTTCTGGAACATGGTGGTGGTGATTTTAGGCCTCTGCGCACTTTTTCACTGTAGTACAGTGTAAAGTGCTTGAGCTCTCTGTGTATGTGTGGTGAGTGACCTGCCCTCCCATAGGAATGAATGGGAAATATGTATGCCCATGGTAGTTCCTGATGTGTGGGGAGTGCAGGGGCGAGTTTGGTATGAGAGAACTCGTGAGACTGAATGCTGCGAAATGGTATGTGCGGCATGACTGTGTCTAGTCTAGAAGTGCCACTTTTAGAAGTGGGTATATTTGTGTAATTTGTGTCTGGCATGTGATTGCCGGTAAGCCTGGGCCAGGAGTGCCTGGGCCTGCTTGTGGATTGACTGTCTGGTTTGAGGGTGACAGGGGCTGGAGAGCCCAGGAGGTTGTCTGAGTCAGCCCATGGATGAAAGGCAGCATCTGCTGCCAGGGAAGTGGGAGGAGATGGCACCTGATAGGGAAGGGCTGTGCCTGCCTGACTACAAAGCTGGCTCCACCTCCCGCTGGGCGACTGTCACCTCTGTCCCTGATACTGACAGGACTTCCCTATAACCAGTTATAGCTGGTTCTCACACTGCCTACACAAAGACTTCAAATACTTTTCTGTGTATAAGAAGGGGCTGTGTCCCCTCCAATTTGTTCTTGTTTCTAACTTGAATCTGCCAGGGGCATGCTGCTGCTGGAGCTCAGGGGAATCCCTGGGCCCTGCCCAGGCTCTGGACGCCTGATGGACTTTTCCCTGGATGCTAGAGGATTTTCCTGCTGGGGGCTAGGCTGCTCCCTCTTTTATTCTTAAAGCTTTGCCAAGAACTGCTGAGGAGATCGTGTGGTGGATTGTCCAAACCCGTGTTTCCTAACTGCCAGCTGTGTGGAGTGATCGCTGTGCTCATCGGCGCAGATACAGGGGGTGAGGAGAGACCGTGGTGTTTTCCTGTGACTAGGATTCCCCCCTGTCGCTCTGATGGTACAAGGAACGTTCTGCCGCGATCTACGGCCCCAAAGGACTCTTACCGCCAAATCACCGACGCGGCCCGGGGCCAGAAACACCCTCTGTAAATTGCCTCGGTGTTCAGGAGCTGCAGCGGCGAAGAATGGAGCTGCCGCGCTCCCATTGGCTGAAGGGGCTGAGCCCCCCTTGCTAACGCCGCGACGGGATTGGCCCGTGCGCCGCGGCGTCATCCTGGTTGCCGCGCTGTGATTGGTCGAAGAGAGGAGCGTCATGGAAGGCCTGTCCCGGGAGCCGCACTGCCATCGCTGACTCCCGGGTGCTGCTGGAGGCTCGACACAGGGGCCGCGACCGGATTGGCCCGCAGCACTGAACCGCCAAGGAGTCTTGCTTGAAGCCACCCCAGCGAGGAGCCGGAAGCCGAGTCAGCCGTTCGACCCCGTCCTCGCCGAGGGAATCTCCGAAGTGCCGTGTGATAACCGCCAAGCCCGGGAAGGAGTGAGCTGACCTCACCGAGGGAGACCGGAATTGCTGGGAGCGAGAAGAGCGACTGAGAGTGCAGGCGGGGCTCCGGTGGAAGAGGAGAGCCGCGCGCTGCTTGAGGGAGTCGAGGGCAGCGCTGCGCTGCTACCCCCAGGAACACCCGCGATGAGCTGCCGGTGAGTCTGGGCTGGGCCGGGCAGAAGAGAAGGGAGGGGCGCCGGGACACATTGTCGGTGTCCGCCCCCTCCCCCCCCCAGTAGCGCGAGCATGCGCTAATTGGCAATATGAAGCCATGAGGGCTTCAAGGGCGGCCCCGGTTGGCAGTGGGTCGCCCCAACGTGTGTTGCGAGCCCAGAGAGGCTCAAGGGGCCTCATCTTGTTTCGCGAGCCCGAGAGGCTCGTAGAGGCCTATTTAACTTTGGTGCGTTTAAGGGCGACCCCGGTTGGCAGCGGGTCGCCCCAACGTTGTCCTGAGCCATGAGAAGGCTCGAGGGGCCATTGTTTGCGGAGCCTGAGGGCTCTAACGGCCATAGATAGTTTAAGAGCCTGTGTGGCTCCAACGTTTGGCCACAGTAGTTGGTGGCAGAGCCTGTGTGGCTCCTATAGTTGGCGCAGTTTGCTCCTAAGGGTCAGTGAGGGCCCTGGCGCAGTTTTGAAGTTCCCCAGCTTCCCAGCAATTAGTGGGCAGCTGCACCGTTTAGGTTTTGGGAGGATTCCAGGTGCCCAGCAAGTAGTGGGCACCTGCTACATTTAGGCTTGTTCTTGGTCTTCCGCTGCATGGCAGTGCGCCCTGACATTGGACACAGGGGGTCTGAGCCCCAACAAGGCCAGCTTGCCTAGGGACTGCCACAGGTAGTGGCTTATGTGAGTTTTTGCGTAATTGTATGGTTATTGCACCTCTGAATGTGTTCTCTTGCATCATGTGTTATTCCTGCACCTCTGAATGTTTTTAGACATCATGTGATTTTTGCGCTATTGTGGTGTTCTGGCACCTCGGAATGTTTTTAGGCACCATGTGTCTTTCTTTCCATGCGCTGCACCTCTGAATGTTTTAGGCATCATGTGTCTTCTTGCGCTGCACCCCTGAATGTATCTTATTGCATCATGTGCTTTATTCTTAACACCTCTGAATGTTTTAGGCATCATGCGTTTCTCTTTATTACTCCTCTGAAGGTGTTTCATGCTTCATGGGTAATGTGTTCTTGTGTATACCCCTAAATGTATTTTATTCTAAGGTGGTTGTTCTTTTTAGTACAGGTGGTCCTAGTAAGGTCCTGGTTCCTGTTACCAGTGGATACTGGTTGTGATCTTTATGATTACCATTTTATGTTTATTATTCCTTATTCTAAAAGTGCTATATCTGATTCTGACAGTGGCCCATGTGGCCCTGTCCTGTAAATAATCCCTTATGAATGTTGCCCGTGCCAGTTGGCACAATGTACATGTGTGATTTTTATCTGATATGTGTTTTGACAATACAAAAGTTATTTTATAATAACCTTGTGTGGAGTTCCTTTTGTGGTGTGCCTAGTATGTTGTTGCTGTTGTGTGCTGGCGCAAATGCTTTACACATTGCCTCCGAGTTTAGCCTTACTGCTCGTGCCAAGCTACCAAGGGGGTGAGCAGGGGTTATATTGGCGTGTGACTTCCTTGCCCTGACTAGAATGGTGGTTTCTGCCTGGCTTTGGCGTCAGCCTTAGCCTACCAGAAATAGCCAGTTCTAACAATGGGCATCTGTCTTAGTGACAGCATTGAGACCCCTGTAGTCTACACAAAACTTCATCTCTCTCTTACCATCCTGGGTGTGAGGTTTAGGCACTAGAACTACAGGACTAGCCCAAGGGCTCTCTGAGGGTTTAATGACTCCCAATTCCAACATTTTCTGTACTTCTTGTTTGATACAGTCCCTGACGTGGTCAGGTTGCCTGTAGATTTTACTCTTTGTAGGCAGACTGTCACCAGTGTCCACCTCATGGGTGCACCAGTTTGTCTGACTGGGTGTCAGAGAGAACATTTGTCTGAAGGATTGAAGAACCTGTTTACAATCCTCTTGTTGATGCTCAGAGAGGTTGTCAGAAAAGACGACACCATCTACTGACCCATCATCAGGGTTCTGAGTGAGCAGGTCTGGGAGAGGGTCACTCTCTTCTTCCTGGCCCTCACCTGTAGCCATGAGCAAGCCCATGTCTTCCCTGTTGACAAATGCCTTGAGCCTGTTCACATGAAGTACTCTGTGAGGGCTCCTGGGAGTTCCAAGGTCCACCAGGTAGGTGACCTCTCCCTTTTGCTCAATAATGGTATGGGGTCCAGACCACTTGTCTTGGAGAGCTGCTGGGGCCACTGGCTCCAACACCCATACCTTCTGTCCTGGGTGATGCACAGTCAGGACAGCCTTTTGGTTATGCGAAGCTTTTTGGAGTTCTTGGCTGGCCTCCAGGTTTTTAGAAGCCTTTTCCATGTACTCTGCCATCCTGGAGCGGAGACCAAGTACATAGTCCACTATGTCTTGCTTAGGCTTTTTGAGAGGTCTCTCCCATCCTTCCTTCACAAGACACAGGGGTCCTCTTACAGGATGCCCAAACAGAAGTTCAAAAGGGCTGTAGCCAACCCCCTTCTGTGGGACCTCTCTGTAAGCAAACAAAAGGCAGGGTAAAAGGATGTGCACCAGGAGGAAACTTACCTTGCCATTTCGCCATCGGGCGAGCCGTGAGGGAAACGGCAGCAGCGCTCCTCTTGTCCAGACGCCGGGAGGCACAAGGAGTGGCAGGACCACACTCCCCAGCAGCCTCTGGGGCGGCAGCGCGCCCGTGACGCGACAGGAGCGCCCGGAGGCGCTAGAAAAAGCCTGACCCCCCGGGAGCCAAGGGGGAACACCAGGAGGAAACTTACCTTGCCATTTCGCCATCGGGCGAGCCGTGAGGGAAACGGCAGCAGCGCTCCTCTTGTCCAGACGCCGGGAGGCACAAGGAGTGGCAGGACCACACTCCCCAGCAGTCTCTGGGGCGGCAGCGCGCCCGTGACGCGACAGGAGCGCCCGGAGGCGCTAGAAAAAGCCTGACCCCTGGGAGCCAAGGGGGAACACCAGGAGGAAACTTACCTTGCCATTTCGCCATCGGGCGAGCCGTGAGGGAAACGGCGGCAGCGCTCCTCTTGTCCAGACGCCGGGAGGCACAAGGAGTGGCAGGACCACACTCCCCAGCAGTCTCTGGGGTGGCAGCGCGCCCGTGACGCGACAGGAGCGCCCGGAGGCGCTAGAAAAAGCCTGCCACCCCTCTCGCCCCGCGAGACGCGCGCGGGAGCGACCGGGAGAAGCCCGGGACAAGGGCGGGCCCTCTGTGGCCCCCGGAGGCCTGAGGAGACTGGACTGGGCCAGGCTATTTTACATTGCCTTCTGGACTTCTAACGTACTATGAGCTTGTAAGACATTTTAATAATTTATATTTTGTTATCTACGTTTGTTATGAGTGCTTAGACTTAAGGGTACTTGTGAGGAAGCTTTACATTTTCACTGTGTATAATGTCTACATCCAAATTTGACAAAGGGATGGCGGGACCTGCTACTTTAGACAATTTCCTGGTCAGGAAAGTAAATCAGATTAATAATGAGAGACGTGTATCTCTGGGGAAAGGTACTGTGATAGGGGATACACTATCTGAAAATTCACCTATTAGTCTGACCCAAGATTGTGTAACTAACACGAGTGATGTCATCTCTACTCATTCTCCAGCGCCCATTTTAGTGAATGTGGAGGTTCATTCTGACTCAATGGCGCTGTCAAGTCCCGATATTGGTGTGCTGAATGAGACCCAACCTGAAACCAGGCCCCTGAGAACCTGTAGAACACTGTCTCAAAGGGAGAATGGGAAATATAACAACTCTAAGTCTAAACAAGCACTGGCGTTGCCAATAGGTCTCGCAGTAGGAAAGTTGGAGCTATTGGTTTTGTAAATGACAAAGCCCTTTATGTTTTTAAAATGAAAACAAAAATAAAAGGCATTGTTATTTGCAATTGTAATAGCTCCAACTTTCCTACTGCGAGACCTATTGGCAACGCCAGTGCTTGTTTTATATTGTTTGCACATTGCACTTTGGCCAATACTATCTGCTATTAGGTCTTAAATTTGTCTGAAATGTGAATTTTTCCTGTGCTTGTTATCTGTATTTTTAAATGTAATTATATTATTAAAATTTTTTAATGAGTATGTGCTTTTATTAGCAAAACCTGTTTGCAGCATCCTGTATTACATAAGGAATAAAAATGGCGAAAAATGTTCACTGCATTATTTTCCAAGCACAAAAAATTACAAATGTGCGCCCGTTGAACATGGTGTGAAAGAAACAATGTCCTTTTTTTAAAGAATGATTTAAGTTTTTAAATGTGCGGACATCCATTTTAGTTCTGACTGCTTCAGAGCAGTGAAATGTTTCTTATTTTCCAGGCATAATGCATTTCACAAAACCATGCTCACGTTATTGCGAGACAAACCGAGAACAGCTGTTCCGCCCCCTTTTGAGTTCACAAATGCAAAGTTGTGAAAAGCAGCTACCTGGGGATGTGAGCCATGAAAGGATGCCGCTGCAGCATATCCAAAACAAAAGCCATGCGGGGCCCCCACCCCCACGGCCACTGGAGCAGGCGGGCCTGCAGCTCCGGCCACAGAGCTGTTTGATTGCTTAAGCCTGGGAGCGAGACAATAGGACCCGAAAGAATGGCCGCTTCCTTCCTTCCTGTCGAGGGTTCTGCCTGAATGAACAAACTCAATGGCGCTGTGCTTCACAGCAACACCAGGCCCTGGCGCAGGCGGAGATCAACAAAGGGCCCTTCTAGGGCATATCCAACTGCACCTAAGCCAATCCGCTGAGCTGTGGCATTAGCCGGGGTGAGTGGAGAAGCCATCAGAACTCAGACACTGCTGAGAGGGTGTGTGAGGGGGGAGGGGAGAGGCGCACGAGGCAGTCAGGCGGGCACTGTAAACATCCAGGTTTGCTGATCAGAAAGTCTTGGACAATTGTGACAACTCGAGATTTACGTTTGTGTGTTTTGTCTGGTGGCCAGTTCTCCATTGTAAACTTTGTTGTGATTATTTCGTTGGTCGGCGTCTAGACTTGGTACGCTTTCTCCACGGGAGCACTTTTGTTTCCGAACGGATGCGGCGTTGTTGGAGATTTGAAATGGTGGATTTATGTGTTAGAATACCTAGCGTTTCATTGGACTCCTCGGGCTGTCATATTTGCATAGTAGCCCCATCTCCAATGTGCACTAGCCGAGCCCTGAAAACCATGCAACAACAAGACACAAAACAGCTAAAGTGAATAATCAAAAGTGGTACTGATAAAATGATGTAGAGCGTAAAGTAAAATGACGCTTGGCTCTTAATGCAGCTGCTTTTGTTGCGCAACGTGATGGTACTAATGGTATTGGCCTTGGAATTATGAAGTACAAACCCTACCGAGATTGCGTCCCTTGGCCCTTCGGCAAGACAAGCTGCACGTGCTTAACGCGCAGATCCATACTATCAAGTGAACGTGACCTTATATAATGTAACTGGTGCCCATGTAAAGCTTTCCAGTACTTCTGGCTCGGTTTCACGCAAAAAAAAAAAATTGGGTGGGTCTTTTTTCGGTTCCATGCACACGCTTGTAAAATACATTCTGTATTTACCAACAGGTTTGCTAATTTGCTATATGTTGTAGGGAAACTACTTTCAATTTCTGTGCTTGCTGTCATTAGATGGGCAAATCCGATTGGTTAGGTGGAGGCAGCTCAGAACTGTAGCCCCTAGAAAACCATATTTTTTTCTAAATAAAAGTGCAAGACCCGAAACATGGTGGGATCGATGTAGGTGATAGGCACTGTTTACTCAGTGGTTTTAGTTTGCAGGAGAATAGAAGCACAGGGAATGCGAGTGAGGGGAGGCAGGCAGATTATGAGGGAAGCCGGATGGGGGCGGGAGAGCCTGGTGGGGGGGCGTGAATGCGCGAGGGGAGGCTGGCGGATTGGGAGGGAAGCCTGATGGGGGGGCGTGAATGCGAGAGAGGGGAGGTGCTGGTGTGGGAGGGGGAGTTGCTGGTGTGGGAGGAGGCACGAGGGGAGGCAGGCGGATTGGGAGGGAAGCCTGATGGGGGGGGCGTGAATGCGAGAGAGGGGAGGTGCTGGTGTGGGAGGGGGGAGTTGCTGGTGTGGGAGGAGTGCTGCTAGGGGAGGAGAAGCCTGATGCCGGATGGGGGCGGGAGAGCCTGGGAATGCGAGAGGCTGGGCTGGGCTTGCATGCGATGCGCGTGCATGTACACGGGAACTGCATGAAAACCGCGGGGCTGAAAGCCCTTTGGTTTGACTTGTGTTTTCGCCACTTGAATTCTCGCTCCGCTCGATGCGCTTGCGCACATCAATAGGTCGCGAGACTTAAAAAAAGGATAGTAAGGCAATTACCAGTCCTGCTATAACTACCCCTTTTGTATTCACGGGCACCAATGGTAATGGTAATGGTAAAGGTGCAAATTTAAATCCTGATTTCTTTGCCTCACTTCTAAAAAACCTAGAAGTTTCTTTAACAGCAAAAATGGAGGAGATTATTAAACCATTAACTATTAAGATAGATATCCTAGCCAAGAAAGTGACTAGGCTGGGTGGTCTGTTATCGTCGCAGAAGAATGCAATATCTAGTGGAAATGTAACATCTAGTGGAAATGCGCACTCTGGGGGGAATGGGGGAGAAATTGTTGAAGTTATTGATACACGTAACAAGGGGAGGGGGAATATTGCTGTCGCAGGGTCTGAAACACCTATACGACCGGATATCCCTGTGGCAACTGCCTCTCAGCAACAATTATCTACAAACCCCCAAAGCAGTAGAGCTCCCAGACCACCGAGGTACAACCGCTATCTTTTTTTTTTTTTTTTTTTTTTTGAAAACCTTTATTTATCAGAAACATGGTACACAGCGTCTGCCTACAACCACTGCGGGCCGGCCGCTATGACAATAAATAGCCTTCCAAGGTACCTTGCGCAGCAAATAAAGGACAAAAAAATAACAACACTACGGTAGACTGGCAAGGAGCCACGGGCAAAGGATAAAGAGGGTTTCATTTTGTAATTTTGACGAATCGTCCTAAAGTCAGATCGGGTGGCCGAAAGGGGGGACCAAATAAAAGGATATACACGAGTTAAACATCATTATCAAGATACTGGCGTAAATCAGCACAATAAGGATAAACAAGCACCGAAGTACATATCACCCCAGTTAGCGCCCGCCCAGTCAATGTATCACATCAGGAGTTGCAATCTAGCTGGTATACGGTATAGTAGGATATAGGAGGGATCATTCTATGACAACGATGAAAGGATCCTACGACATGCAAAAAGGCAATTATTACATGGGAAAATTAGCAGCAAAAAATGCGCCCTCAAACAGTAGTGTAAGAGGGAAGGAAGAGCAGGATGTGTAATCGTTCAGTAACTATGCATTAAAATCGATATCATGGTCGTGAATCAATAAACCTTGCGATAGTGACACAGACGCAAAGCGCGAAAATCCGTCCCAGAAAGAACTAAACCCAACCCCCATCTGACCCGAGATACGAAAGAAGAGGAAAGGAAACAAGAGAAAAACCAAGAAAAGAAGGCCATAGAAACAAAAAAGGAAAACGAAAATCAAGCCCCAACCCCCCCACCCTGCACGTCGAAGAGGCTACGGCCCCCCCCCCCTACTAACGTGCCTGTCGCCCCAAGAGTACCCACATAAGGGAAAAGACGGGGGAAAGTCAACACAGGCAGACTCCCGCCCCACCCCATTCGCACAAAGCAGCTAAGGCTCGATCAGAAACAGACCAGCAGGTCGACAAGCAATGGCGGCGTCGTAGTACAGTTCAGCAAAGCGTCCACATCATAATGGGTGACCGGGGATCAGCCCTGCGATGCATAAAGGAAGAGTTCACCCCTGTCCCAACTTGACCCTTCCGTCAATACGAAGCCACTGAAAGTTTGCAATGGGGCACCGCCCCGGACGAACAAGGCGGCCAGGCGGGTAGAACATAAGCAATTCCGTGAGAGATCTCAGAGGCAAAGGACTGAAAAGTGAACTCCTTAAGACATGTAGGCACAGGGACAGGGCTCCGAGCGAATCCCTCAGGTTACGACTCGGTAGTGGCAACACCAGATGGCCGGATGGTGAAACAGGCCCATGAGGGGAATCCGCACTTTTTGCAGCACTAGGCCCCGATGTCACATTCACGCGGCCGGTTAAGTGGGATCTGTGCCCAACATCATCCAGGGCCCTCCATGGCACCACCGGTAGACACGTAGCAGGCACATCTAATGGCGGCAAAGATCCGCCCACGACACTACTTTTCACGGGATCGCAAGAGCCTTCTTCCCACGGCTGGGTGATAATAGCGTCTAGGCGCCGTGCAAGGTCCCCGGCCCCATCCAACCAGGTAAAGCGCAGGGAGCTCAGAGCAGCAATGAGATCACGAGCCGTAGGTTCCATGGTACTTAGCCGATATAAAATCACTTGCTCTCAGGGTATCTTCTACCTCGGCCAGTGTCAATGGCCCCCATCGAGCCGCCCGGCCAAAAAGTTAGTATGAAATCCAGCAGAGCAGGGGCTGGCGCCACCTCCAGCCACTACGATCGATCCGCCATTACACCTTGCCAATACACAGTACACTCAGTCACAGGATGTCTCATAGGAAGCGCGGGCAGCATTAGCGTTATGTGGCACAGAGTCTCAATAGCAGGGGCAGACCCACCAACTGTGCGCAGGAGCGCCGACCTCCATAGCTTCGAGGACTGAAACGAAGCACCGGTCTGCCCCAGGTCAGACAGCGCCAGCAACGTTGCTCCCGTTCCAAAATGGCGATCTCAGCTCGTCCAGTAGATCCACACGCAGCACAGAGAACAAAGGAACGGTCTTACTAGGCGATGGAACAGATCTCCAGCGTGTGCGCCCGTGTCTGTGGCGGCACCAAGTCCCCACGTCCGTCCGGGTTGGCGCAGTGTCTCTCCCGCAGCTTAGGGATATGGGCTTCGTGGCCCGCAAAGCCTCGACCTCCAGTGGCATCCGCGGCCGGCACCAACATCCGGTTCCCTCGGCCAGAAGTCGGACGCCGCCACGGCGTCTAGCGAGAAAGGGTGGATGGAAGGGTCACCGGTCACATCCAAGCGCCGGAGTTGCCGCCCGCTGATCCTCACACCTTCCGACGCCGTATGAGCACTGCCCGAGCCTGTGCGACCCGGGGAAGAGCAGGATATTGACAGGATAGATGCCGTGGCGAGCGGAGCTCGCGGACTAGGCGGCCATCTCGCTCCGCGCTCGGCCACGCCCCCTACAACCGCTATCTTAACTTACCACCAGATTGTGCTCCGTTTGTGGTAGTACTGACTAATGTGCCCCCTTGTGGCACTCATCCCGCATCTCCCTTTGATGAATCTCAAACCTCTTTGAAAAATAAGACAGTGTCATGGCTTAACAAAAACTGTAGTTTTCCCATCTCATATTGTGATCAGATAATGACAGTTAGGCGTGTAAACTGGGTGGGGCTGTCTAAAAAGACTGGGTCGGGGATTGTATAGTTGTAAATTTCAAACACCCCCAGCATGTGGCAACTGTCCTCTTGAGAGCTTCTGCACTGGTATATAATATGAACAGTATTTGTGTACGCCCCCTGGGTTACTTTTATGCACATCTGTGCAAACCTCCACCACAACATAGTCTAACCAGACGAGGGCTTGTACCTTATACTCCTGTGCAAGAGACTCCATTCCTTTATAACATCATTATAACATCATTAATCCATGTGGGTCAGGTGGACTAAATGGAACTTATAACAGGAGCCCCAGCTCTGGGCACTATGAATATGGGTCGAACTTAAATACACAGAATAGGTATGAAGTGTTATCCGGCCTTGAGATGTGTGATTGACGGGGGGCACCTGCAGCTCAGGATACTAGGGTTACAGGTGAATCTACAAATCTAGATAACCCAGTGGACAAAATGCCAGGATGTCTTGCTGTCTCTTGGAATATTGCTGGCCTTGCGGCCAAAATGTCTGATGCAAATTGGGTAACTTATATTAAGCAATTTTCAATTATCTGTTTACAAGAGACTTGGGAGGTAGGCTGTAACCTCTTCTTAGAAGGGTATAAGGCCTTCTTTGTGCCAGCCTTGCCATCATTGCGGGGTAGGACCAAGGGGGGCCTTGTAATTTTTGTTTCCATATTATTACCCTGTGAAGTACGAAGAATTGAAGCACATCATACAGGTGTAAAGGGCTTAACTCTAACTGGAGGTAATGTCCGTGTGGGCCTGGTGAATTTTTATAATGCTGCTTATGATAGTGCAGGTAGGAATCACATTCATATATTAAATTCTTTTGTCTCTAATTTTACGGAAAATGTGGGTCATAACCTCATGATTATGGGGGATTTTAATCTGCATCCTTGTATTCATCCATTGCACAAGTGTTTATCAGAAATGATTTGTGAACAAGTGGATTGTCTCCATATGGAGCACACTAAGGAGGGGGAATTGTGCAATGACCTACTGAATGACTTTGACCTCTCTCTGGCTATGTCTCTAAAGGACCCGCTATATTGCTTTGATACCCCAACCTTTAAAGGGCATGGAAGGGGTACCTTTATAGACCACATACTTGTTTCGCGGACGATGCAAACTTTTTTAGATTCTTTTTGCATTGTTTCTAGCGAATTTAGTGACCATAACCCCCTGACAATCTGTTTAAGATGTCCATGGGTAAAAAAAAGGTAATAAGATCATTAATCAAGGTAGATTGGGCACAACAGATGGGAGAAGGCGGTTAAAATGGTCCATGGTCTCTGCGGATATCTTTTACAAGAATATCTCTGAAGGGTGTGCAGAAGATATTAAAATCTGTACTGATGTGGGGGGTGAACCTAGGTTGGTTCTAGAGGCTTATCAAAATATTTCGGAGAAGGTGTCAGCGCTGTTATCTGTCCCTAATAAAACCCAGGTCAATATAGGCCCGAGATGGTTTAGCCACGTCTGTACTATAGCTGCTCGCAAACTGAGGCTTGCGCTGTCAGCTTCCCTGAGGAATCGGGAGGTCGTAAAACTCTGTAGAAAGGAATACAAGGCTATTACTGGCGCCCGTAAGGAGTTTTTGAGGAAAGAGGCCTGGGAGGAACTGCTTGACCCCTCTACCCTGAACAGCAGCTCCAAATTCTGGGCACTGGTTAAAAAACCTTTTTTTTTGACCGAGGACCCTGGAGATGGACTTGTCTGTTGTATAACTAAAGAGGAATGGGAAAGTCATTTTAAAAGCCTGTACTACTCTGAGGGATCTGGAACCGTGGTTGTTGCCCCCCATGATAGGGACAGCACTATTATTTTTGACAAAAGTGAGGTCTTGGCTGCCATAATGGGTCTCACTGCAAATAAAGCTCCAGGACCTGACGGAATACCACCGGATCTTTACAAATCTGATCCAGTTTTCTGGGCTCCCATTCTGGTTTCTGTATTTAATGCTGCGGCCACAGTGGGTTGTCCGGGAACGTGGGGTCTGTCAACTATAGTCCCTGTCTTCAAGAAGGGAGATAGGGGAAGTGCTCTTTGTTACCGACCAATATCCCTAATTGATTAAATGGTTAAGATTATGGGAAGAGTCATACTCCAACGCCTAACAAGCTGGTCGAATGAAAATAATATCATGTCGATTTCTCAATATGGCTTTTGTGAAGGGTGCTCTACTATAACTCAGTGTCTCAACCTGTTTCTTATTCTGAATAAATATACCGTTGTTCAGAAAGGAGTAATACACCTTGCCTTCATGGATCTGTCCTCAGCCTTCGACTGTGTTAACAGGGGGAGGCTGTGGCAGACCATGAAGGACAAAGGTATTGATAGGGGGATCGTGGAGTTCCTAGCGGATTTGCATAATGACACAAGAGCCAATGTGAGGTTCTCATCGACTGGGGAAACCACAGGAAGTTTTAGCATTAATAAAGGAGTACGTCAGGGGTGTATCTTGGCCCCTTTTCTTTTTAATTTCTATATAAATGATTTAGAGGCTGAACTACAAGATGTTAAATCACTGTCCTAGAGCTGGTGCGAGGGGGATTCCTTTACTTTTATATGCTGACGATGCGGTTTTAATTTCACGAACAGAAATAGGTCTCCAGGCACTTTTGAATGCTTTTAATAATTTTATGTCTGATAGGGACCTCATGGTCAACAACTCTAAATCTTATATAATGCATGTTGGCCGCCAACCTAAAAAGAAGTTCAATTTTAAACTGAATGATGTTTTGATCCCCTTCACCCAGACGTTCTCATATTTGGGTGTTTTATTTGACACGAACCTTGGTTGGGCCCCACAGTTGGCCAAGAAGAAGGGGGAAATGACTAGAGTAAATGCCTCCATCTTCAACTTCGCTTCCAAACTGGGGAAAAAGCCAAATGTGGCGATGATGAAATTATATAATGCTAAATCCATAGCCACCGCAGTATATGGAAGCAAGATATGGGGCTACACAAATGGTGAACAACTGCAAATAGTCGAAAATAATTTCTTAAAGCGACTGTTATGTGTCCCAGGTAGCACACCAAACGTAGCTGTACATGAAGAGCTTGGTTGTCTGTATTTATCTGATATTGTTAAATTGAAACCACTGTTATGCTGGGTAAAATTATGGTTAAGTGATGAAATTCCTTTAACCCACCAGATAGTGGAAGATCTTGTATCGCTCGATCATGCAATGTGTGTACCTTGGCTTAAATATTTGAAGTCCCAATTTTTGAAGCTTGTCCGCCTGAACCTGTTTGACAACCCGAGGGATATAGTTAAGGGTGATGTGGCAGCAATTAAGAGGGTTTTTTCATGGATTGTAATGCCTTAAGAGATGAAGTTGAGCTCACGAAACCCAATGTTAGAAAGTATATTATGCTGAGAACTTGTGATACGATGGAAATGTACCTAACATGCTCCTTTACCTCCCATGAGAAATTTTTGCTGACCCGGTTCAGGTTCAACATTTTTCATCATCTTTTAATTAGACCTAAGTCGGACATTTTTAAGAAACCTACAGCGCCCTGTGGCTGCGACGGGAAGTCTCCACAGGATATGCTGCATTTTATGTTTTTATGTGCATTTTATGAATATCCCCGTAGGCGGTATCTTGTTACTCTTTTAAAGAAACTACATTTTAATCAAATCAGGCCCGCCCTTATGTACTTACAGCTGCTGCACTCTGATAGTGTCCTCCAGGTGCTAGAATTTTTAAAACTAATCATGAGACTAAGAAAATGTTTAGATGAGTAATTGTGAATCATCTGCAGCCCAACGCACTAATGCACTTTTTCTTGTACTGATTTTGTCTATGTACTCTTTTAAGTACCATATGTGTTGTATGTAATCTAGATTGACTTTGTAATTATTGTAATGATTTTATGAAATGTCTAATGCTGTGTACTTTTATGGATTGCAATATATCCGAAATAAAGTCAATTTGATTTGATTTGATGTCCCATCTTCGCCTAAGCTTTTCAGGTAACCCTTTTATCATCCCTTTGAGTGTCTTGTTGAATCTCTCAACAAGCCCATTGCACTGTGGGTGATAGGGGGTGGTGAATTTGTAGTTGACACCACACTCCTTCCACATTGCAGTCAAGTATCTTGACATAAAGTTTGCACCTCTGTCAGAGACAACCTCCTTAGGAAACCCCACTCTAGTAAAAACTGAGAGTAGGGCCTTGGCCACCACAGGAGCTGTAGTGGTCCTAAGGGGAATAGCTTCTGGACACCTGGTGGCATGATCCACTACCACCAGTATAAATCTGTGCCCAGATGCTGTTGGGGGGGTCCATTGGTCCAACAATGTCAATCCCCACTTTTTCAAAGGGTACCCCATCACAGGTAGTGGTATAAGGGGGGCCTTTGTTGTGCCGCCTGATTTGCCACTGGCTTGACAGGTGACACTTGAGCGACAAAACTCTTTAGTGTCTTCAGACATATGAGGCCAGTGAAAGTGTGGGGCAAGCCTGTCCTAAGTCTTGTTCTGGCCTAAGTGACCTGCAAGGGGATTTTCATGGGCCAAGGTGAGAAGGAAACCTCTCAGAGACAAGGGGATGACCAGCCTCCTGGTAGCACCAGGCTTGGGGTCTCTTGCCTCAGAGTAAAGGAGTCCATCATCCCAATACACTTTATGGGCACCTGTGGCATTCCCTGCAGCCTCAGCAGCAGCCTGCTGTCTGAGGGTTTCAAGAGATGAACAGTCTAATTGAGCCTGTCTCAAGTCTTCCCTGGAAGGTCCCCCTGTCCCAAGAAACTCAAACTGTTCAGGCTCAAGTTCTTCTAGGACAGTTCCTTCTGGGGTCTTTGGGTCAGTCTCCTGTGAGAGCTGATCCTCACCTTGAGGCAAGGGGGAAGGCACTGCCTTAACCCTACTGTTCTTACTCTTGGTTAGTGTCTGGTCCATCGTTCCAGGATCCAGCACTAGTTCAGCTGGGCATTTTTTGACCTGTGACCTAGTCACAGCAAGGACATGTGCTGACAAACCTAACAGTTCCACATGAGTCCTATACTCCACATCTGACCATAGGGAGGATTCCAAATCATTGCCCAAAAGACAGACCACTGGGAGGTCTGAACTAACAACAACCCTTTTGAGGCCATTTACCCCTCCCCAGGAGAAATTAACGAGTGCCATACTATGGGTGGTAGTGACATTGCTAGCATTGGTCACCAGGTAGTCTGAACCTAGTATTACCTGTTCAGGGTCCACAAATGCTGGTGTCACCATAGTGACACTGGCACAGGTGTCCCTGATGGCCTGAGCCATTTTTCCATTGATTAAAGGCGTCTGCCTGTACTTGCCCAGAGTAGTGGGACTTATTGTAGGGGTCAAATCCATGTCCCCAGTACAAACAAGAACAGCCTGGGTAGGTACTCTGACTAGGTCAGAGCCTGCCTCAGATACCAATGTCAACCCCACTATAGCCTTAGGGGGAACACTACCACTACTAACTGAACTAGGGGTTGCAGGTGCCTTAGGGGCAGTAGTGGTAGGAGCTGGGCCTTTCTTGGTGCACTCACTAAACCAGTGAGTATTACTTTTACAGTATTGGCACCATGGTTTCTTCTGATCATTGTTCTTCTTCTTTTGGGAATTCTGGGACCCACCCTCCTTAGATTGTTGGGGCCCTGTTGAAGACTTCTGGTCATTTTGCTTAGTCTCATTACCCTTCTGGTCTGCTTTCTTCTGGCCACCACCCTGGTTCTGGTTCTGCTGCTTGACCCTTGTCCTGACCCATCTGTCTGCCTTCTTTCCCAATTCTTGGGGAGAGGTCAGATCTGAATCAATAAGGTGCTGATGCAACAACTGATTTTGACAATTACTTAAGATTTGTTCTCTCATAATTAGATTATACAATCCTGTGTAATCAGTAACTTTACTTCCCAGTAACCAGCCTTCAAAAGCCTTAGTGGCACAATCTACAAAGTCAGCCCAATCCTAAGACTGAATTTTCTGGGTGTCTCTGAAAAGCAACCTGTACTGCTCAGTTGTTAAGCCAACCCCATCAATCAGTGTATTCTTCATGACTTGGTAATTGTTAGCATCCTCAGCTCTAGTAGTGAGGAGCTTATCTCTAACTTTACCTTCAAAGGAGAGCCACAGAATAGCTTCCCACTGACTCTGGGGGATGCACTGGACAGTGCAGGCCCTCTCTAAAGCAGTCATCCATTTGTGGATGTCATCCCCTTGTTTAAAGGAGGGCACTATTTTACTCCGGGGTCTAGTATCAAAACTCCTGTCCTTATCTCTAGGGATAATGCTGCCACCAGTGGGGTCTACCCCACTCAATTTCTGCTCTCTGGCATAGGCAAGTCTTTCTTTGGCAAGGGCAAGTTCTTCCCTCTCAATCCTCAGATTGACTTCCCTCATCTTAGCTTCATGCTCTCTTCTCAGAGGGGATGTCATCCCTCTCGGAGAAGATGCCTGAGAGACATGGGTATGAATAGATCTGTTAGAGCCTCAGGAGCGAGACCTAACTCGTCTATCCCCAATGTTAAGCCTACCTGAGAGTGGGCCTGGGGGTCCCCCAGTTCCATTCTCATGCATGCTTAAGTTGGTCCTGGTGAGCCTATTGACTACTACTGGACCTTTTTCTGCCTCATCCCCTGACAACTCCTGTTCCTCTTCCTCCTCTTCACTTTCTGCTCCATGGAGGTTGAGGTCAGGGTTCCCAAGGGTTCCCTCTAAGGGGGGCATGCTCCCATCTGGATTAGAGGAGCCTGTGTTAGAAGCCCTTCTGGCATCATATGTCTCTACGAGACCTATCAGAAAAGGAGTGGTAGGGTTAGAACCCTGTTTTAGTTTCCTGGAGGTACACAATTGTCTCATCTCCTGGAAGCTAAGGGCTGCATATCTGGAAGTGACCTGTGGAGGGTCAACAACCACAAGGGGAGTCTCAGAAGACTCTCCATGGGTAGACATGCTTCTAGTGAGGTGTAAGTGGTACACTTACCTACACTATGGGTTTACCTACTGATCCTTTGCTAAGAGTTGTAGTCAGGGTGTGCTAGGCCCTGTTACACTACAACAGCTGGTTCAGTAGAACTCGGAGTACTCTAAGCTAAGTTATATGTACCTTGGTACTTATGTGATCTTTGAAATGATATTCTTAGGATACGTGTGTGGCAAAACAACAGCAAGCTCAAATCCCAACCGCTGCACACCAATGTGAGAAGTTGGCCTGATATATAGTGTTCACTATTCTAGTGATCACTTTGTATCATTCCAAACAACCCTTATTGATGATTGGTTGTAAGTCAACCTTATAGACCAGCTATCCTAGTAGCATAGACAAGAGCAGTCTTTAGGCTAAACTCTAGAGGGCGTGTTAAGCCAGCTGTTTTACCATCACATATACCCCTTGATCACCAAGTGAAAGGACACCACACAAGTTGTTATAAAAATAAAGTATATTTATTAATAACAAGTCTACCCTGAACTCTTTATGTATCAGGGAGCTAAGCACAATACAAAACTCTTAAGAAAATACTGCAAGTTGCACAAATAACACAAATGCCCAAGGGGCACGAAAAACCATATACTCTAAAAGTGGAATGCGAAATACTAGCAGGTAAGTAACACGATCCAGAGGCTTCAGGACCACTAGGACTACCTTACTGGACCCTAAGGTTAGGAGCAGGAGGCCTATGGAACTCTGGTGCAGAGTGTGAACTCTTACGCGGGCTGCGGGACAAAGTCTATGGATGCTAGTAATTCTAAAGTTACTGTTTCCGGATGAATCCGACTAGGTAGACTAAAAACAAAAAAGGATCTGGACACTGGGATAGTGAACCTACGCTGGAGCACCTAAATGCTCGGGTTACCTAGCACAGGGGCTGAGACTGCATATGGTTCAAATGACGTCGGGAATCCTCGTTGTAGTCTATGGAGCCTGAAAGAAGATGTTGCTGGCAGGCGACCAGTGAAGATGTTCGGTGTGATCCAAGGCTGGATCGGTGATGAAGACGACCTGAAAGCAGAGGGGACTCAGTTCTCAATCACTAGCCAGTGATTGTGTGGGCACCAGGATGGCACCGGATGAAGTCACCGCGATCAGGTGAGTGGGTGACGCTGGACTCTGCAGTCACACGGGCCAGGAGGCGTTGTCGGCGACTAGGCTGGAGGTGCGAGCTGTCCCACGATGGCGTCTGCTGTCGGCGATGCTGGGTCCAGGATTAGAGCAACAAGCCTTGGCAAAGGCAAGCCCACGAGGTGGAATCAAGATGGCGTCTGGAGTGGACCAGGAGGGTCCAGGGCACTTCTTGTTGAACAAGGAGCAAGGGCCAGTCTAGCGGACCTAGACCAGCGGTGAAAATGTCGTGGTACGTCGTCAGGAGGGCCACTAGCCAACGGGCAAGTGATCGGACAACGTGGCAAGCAGCAAAGAATCAGAAGGGCCCCACGCAGATCTCGTGGATGCTGGGGGGCTGGACTTCGGTGCTGGAGCTGCTCTGGGTTGGGGCTTCTCAAACCCCAGTGCACTCACTCGAGGATCCCTCGGCAGTCGTGCTGGTTAAGCGTCGTGCAGGTCTTGAAGATAGCCGGTCCCACAGGTCTCGTCGCACCCACGAATCTCAGCTGGGCTGATGATGCAGGTAGAGGTCAGAGATGGCCGGGAATCCGGGTCTCGTCGAGCTGGTCAGTCTTGATCCGGAGGATGGATGTGCAGCAAACCGCAAACGCTTAGGTGGTGCCTGCTGGTGCAGTGTGGCTACTCCTTAGCCACAAGGTAGAGTCTTCAGAGAATGTCAAGAGTTCCTTTCGTGGAAAGTAGTTCAAGATTCAAGATTATCTAATTTGGGAAGGGGCCCGCTCCTACCTTTATCCTAAGAAAACGGGCTGGCACGCGACTAGGTCCTGCCCATGGGTGGGACCAGGAGGGGGGTGGTTACACCCCTCTCCTTTGTCCGGTCTCTCCCCAGCTCAGGGGCTGGGGTGCCCCTGGAACTGGTTTGAGCCGGCATATGCACAGTGAGCACCGGGGTGCCACTTGCAGTCACCTTCCTCTCAGCCCGGCCTACCTGGGATACACACAATCCTGTCTGGGATGGTGCTGGCACCGCCCCTGACAGGAAACCCTTTGTCCGAGCCCTCCTCGCTGGAAGGACTCCCAGCAGCAGGAGGTCAGACTTGTGTCTGTGGTGGCAGCATCCATTTTGTGATGTTGAGGCTCGAGTTAACTTTAACCGGGGTTCACAGTTACATACATGTCGTGTCCCTCTAGAAGGGTGGAATGCTAACCCCGTCGCCAGAATTGGCGAGGGGTTAGTATTCCAATTCGTATGACACCTTACTCGACATGTTTTGATAATGCTATGCCAAAGTTCGCATTTGACCGCGAGGTACATAATGCACTTAAGAGTATATGGTATAGCGTTATCATGGAACAGCTATTAGGACTTTGTTCCGCAAGCTGCAAATGGGCTCAGCTCATGCCAGAGCACCATCCCACATAATTCCAAGCACTCTGCCTTCAGGATTGATAAGGCCTGCCATAGGAGTGACTGATAGGAATATATGTGTCCACTTTAGGGTTAGATATAGGAATATTATATCTAAAGCAAAGAGTGATTACACCACCTTGCCCCAGCTGTCGTGCAGCCAGTTGTGTCAGATTTGGGTGGCCAGCCAGGGGTGGCATAATACATGCTGCAGCCCCTGGTAGGCCCTGGGTACACCTATGCCCTGGATACCTAAGGTATGCTGTACAGGGACTGATAAGGTGGCCCAGTACCAATTGGTAAATGCACCTAAGGTACATGCGTGTCAATTTAGGGAGAGAACAGCTAGGCTGTGGGTCTGATTAGCAGGCCCACAGCCAGGGAAAGTTGTAAACTAGTGAAGCAAAAAGCAAAAATCGGGGGTGACCATAGGATTGCAGACCCCACTCTCCTACAATGCATGCTCTCTTTTGTTGGCATTTCAATTGAGGTAGCCCATCATCTATACAATACCGTGGTCACTGTTCTTGTGCTGCTCTAAAGAATAAAGTTATGGTTAGCAGTTCTATTTTATGTCCTACATTTTCTAATCCCTACACATTTACAGAACATTTTTAAATATTTAATTTTACAGTTCGCTTCTTTATGTATTTTATTATTCTGCTAACGTTATTTAATTTTTTATGTAGCCAGTCAGTCAAATTATGTTTATTAAGACTTCGGGTCCTCATTACGATGGCAGTGAGACCCCCACTGTCAGTCCTTCGGTGGCGGTCCCTCCGCCATCAGACCCAGCATTACCGCCCGCTGCGTTATGATATGCAGGCAGATGCTTGCGGTCGGAGAGACCAACCGCCGCGAATCCGACAGGCTCAAGGAGTCCGCCGGAGGGTCCGCCATCCTCCCAATGGTGGTGGTCCTTGGCAGGCACCGCCGTAGGTATGAAGATGTCCCTTCCCGTTGGCCTTTTCATTGGGGTTTACTCGCCATGAAAAGGCAGGTGGAAAGGGACATGCAAAGAGTCACCCTTCAGCCACATGTGCATCTGCCCTTGTCTTCTATGGCTACTAGTCTTACAGCCTTATTTTCAAACCAGAGATTTAGTCCAGATCTGAGGTTCAGTAAAGCTTATCTAAGATAGGGGTTTGGCAATGCATCAACATATGGGAACAAATCATCCCTTGCCCATGACTTTCTCAAACTGTATAGATATTTATTTTAATAAATGCTGTATATTTACTGTTTACGGGCACAATTTTTAGACCGGACTCTCAACTCGACCCTAGAGATACTGTCTCTAGATTACGGTCACCTAAGTCTATAGTTATAGTCTTTTGCATATTTCACCCGGCAACCTCCTAACCTCTTTTGCTCATCTCAGTTCAGTGTGTGCAATCTCGTTTTTACAGAGGGTGGCTATTTTATGAAGTGCTTCCTACCCCAGACCAGAATCTTTTCACCCCACCATAAGGTAGATATCTCCAGGCTGAGAGCTGAATTTCCATTTCTGTGGGCAGTAGCACTTTTCCTTATCTTAGTAACTTTCCTTTTCCTTTTATATGGGGAATATGGCTCTTGTACCCTATACGACTCCCATATTTGTTGATTAACATCAGTTGCTTTGAGATATAAACAAACGGGACCCCCTTTTTGTCTTTAAAAACATTCTCCTCGCTCCTTTATAATCATCATATGTTGTAATATCCTTATGTACAACTACTGGTCTACCTCGACGGTATTGTTTCGTATGCTTTTCCCACGTCACAGTGTTGGACCCGGCCCTTTTGGCAGGTTCACCCCGAGACTTTTTGCTTTTTCCTAGCCTGTTTCTGGAACCTGGTGGTGGTGATTTTAGGCCTCTGCGCACTTTTTCACTGTGGTACAGTGTAAAGTGCGTGAGCTCTCTGTGTATGTGTGGTGAGTGACCTGCCCGCCCATAGGAATGAATGGGGAATATGTATGCCAATGGTAGTTCCTGATGTGTGGGGAGTGCAGGGTCGAGTTTGGTATGTGCGAACTCTTGAGATTGAATGCTGCGCAATGGTATATGCGGCATGATTGTGTCTAGTGTAGAAGAGCAACTTTTAGAAGTTTGCATATTTGTGTAATTTGTGTCTGGCGTGTGATTGGCTGAGGCAGGCTGGCGAGCCTGGCTCCAAGAGTCTGGGAGGGTCTGCCCTGGTGGTGAATGGAGTGTTTAGCATGCTGATGCTAGGGGAGGAGTGAGCCTGGGCCTGCTTGTGGATTGACCGTCTGGTTTGAGGGTCCTGAATGAGGCTGGGTTTTCCCCACACAATGCTAACTCCGCCCCCTGGGGTGCGTCTGATGTCCTAGCCTGGCCAGTGAAAGTAATTCCCTATAACCAGTTCTAGCTGGTTCTCACACTGCCTGCACACTGCTAGACAAAGGATTTCTCTGTATAAAAAGGGGCTGTGTCCCCTTACAAAATGTTCTTGTTTCTGACTTGAATCCTGCCAGGGGCGTGCTGCTGCTTGGGCTCAGGGAAAGGCTTGCCTCCCTGAGCCCTGCCCAGCCCCTGGATACCTGATGGACTTTCCTTTTCTGGGAGCTGCTGTACTCCACCTTATGTCCTGGACTGCTGAGGTCCTGGACTCCTGAAGGACTTTGCTGCTTTCTTTTGGGCATCTAGCGCTTTGGAGCACTTTATTTCTCCCCCAGCGCTTGAGAGCGCTTTATTGTTGTTTATAGTGCTGAGAGCGCTTTACTTTGCCCCTAAGTGCTTAGTAGCGCTTTTATTTTGATTCCAGAGGGTGCCCACCCCTCCTTTTCCGCCATATAGAATCATCGCCATCGGCCCGAGTCATTGTCGGAGCGGCCGCACTGTGATTGGCTCGCTCTGGGGGACTTGACTGGAGAGGCCGCACTGTGATTGGTGCAGCGCTGGAGACTGCACCGATGAGCCGCGCTGGGATTGGCCAGCGCTCGGGGAGCCCCGCACCCAGAGAAGAGGCCGGAGGTCCCGCCCCTACAGCCGCGGGCGAGACAAAGCCAGGAGCTGGTGTTTGGTGTCTCCCACGGGGCTCCCGAGAGTGAGGGAGAGCCCCGTGGTGATCAGCGGAGGAGTGCCGGCAGCAGGGGGACGCCGCAGAGAGACGGCGCGACGATGGAGCCTCCCCGCAGCAATGCCGGTGAGTCGGGGGTGTTTCTGTAAGGAGAGGGGGACGTCGGGACACATTGCCGGTGTCCCCCGCCCAAACCCCCCCCCCTCCAGTGGCGCCAGTGGCGAGATCTTTGCTCCACAGGCCTTTGTGTATTCAGAGTCCCCAGTGGGGGACTCCAACGACCTGGGCATTCCTTAAGAGCCCGAGAGAGGTTCAGGGGGCATTTTGTTATTACGAGCCCCGAGAGGCTCTGGAGGGGCACATTGGTGACGAGCCCGAGAGGCTCACAGCGGCATAGTTGGTTATGCGAGCCTGAGAGGCTCTGGAGTGCCGCATTTGTTTCTTGAGCCAGAGGGGCTCCAACGATGGGCCTGATGATTCATAGAGCCTGAGAGCTCCAACGTTGGCTCAGTGTTTAAGGAGCCAGGGTGCCCGAGGGTCATGTTTTCCCTACAGAGCCTGTGTGGCTCCAGCTTGGCGCAGCTTTTGTTCTAGGGCCAGTGAGGGCCCTGGCGCAGTTTGTTGATTCACAGCTGCCCAGCAATTAGTGGGCAGCTGCACCGTTTAGGCCCCTGACTTTTGGACACAGGGCGTCCTAGACCCAACAATGCCAGTGGCCTAGGAACTGCCACAAGTGGTGGCTTATGTAAGTTTTTGCGCTATTGAGTTGCGTTCTGGCACCTCTGAATGTTTTATGCATCATGTGTCTTCCTTGTTCTTACACCTCTGAATGTGTTGGTTATGCATCATGTGTTTTTGCTATGTGCTTACCTATGTGTTTTTAGACTAGTGAGAGATTGCCTACTGTAGTTTTTACTGGTTAGGCCCAAATGTGAGTAATGCGTAATGTGCTATGCCATTATGCCTGTGACACCTCTGAATGTGATTTATGCATTATGTGTCTTACCTACACCACTGAATGTTTTTATGCATCATGTGTTTCCTTCCCTTACACCGCTGAATGTTTTAGGCATCATGTGTTTCTCCGGTACCTCTGAATGTGTTTTGATGCATCATGTGCCTTGTTCTTACACCGCTGAATGTATGTTTTATGCATCATGTGTTTTCTTTCCCTACACCTCTGAATGTTGTGATGCATCATGTGTAATGTGTTCTTGCTTATACCCCTATTTGTATTGTGATACTTAGGTGGTTGTTCTTCCTAGTACAGGTGGTACTAGTGAGGTCCTGGTTCCCTGCGTGACATTCTCCTAAGGTGTTTAGGGTTGCGTAGGTGGTACTTACCTGTTACCAGTGGTTACTGGTTGTGTGCTATATTTGCTAATTTGTGCTACAGTGATTTTATATCCTATATTCTATGTTCTGAAAGTGCTATTTCTACTAAGTGCTGATTCTGACAGTGGCCCATGTGGCCCTGCCCTGTAAATAATCCCTTATGAATATTGCCCGTGCCAGTTGGCACAATGTATGTTGTGTGATTACTATCTGATGTGTTTTGACAATACAAAAGTTATTTTTATTTAACCTTGTGTGGAGTTCCTTTTGTGGTGTGCCTAGAATGTTGTTGCTGTTGTGTGCGTGCGCAAATGCTTTACACATTGCCTCCGGGATAAGCCTGTCTGCTCGTGTCAAGCTACCTGCTTCCGGGATAAGCCTGTCTGCTCGTGCCAAGCTACCAAGGGGGTGAGCAGGGGTTATCTTGGCGTGTGACTCCCTTGCCCTGACTAGAATGGTGGTTTCTGCCTAGCCTTAGCCAACCAGAAATAGCCAGTTCTAACACACAGCCTATCATTTTGTTCAACGGAGAGCGTTAAAATTCTGCCCTCATTGCCACGTGAAGATCCGCGCACTGACTCACACAAGGTGTGCACGTGTGCTTGTCTCCAGAGCACAAGGAAGAAGACTGCGACGCTTGCAGATCATTTCAATCGAAGAAAACTTCGCGATCATCAGGCTCGATGACGAGACATTCACTGCAGAGCATCGAAGACATGCCCGACATCTTTGGTGAAGATACCGGTCAAGAAGAGGTTGAGGCAGCAGAGGAGAAGGAAGCCTTCTCCATGCAGGACTCTGACTCTGACTCGAGATAAACCTCAACGCCGAAGAACTGCCGCAGGAACACGGTGACATGAGTACGGAAGGCCCCTTGCCCTCCAAATCACTCACAAAAAGCACAAGGCTTCGGCGCCACCTCTGTCTTCTGGCCAAGGTCAGTACCGAGACAATGTTTCCGATGCCCCTCCTCCAGACCTGGCTCTGAAACACCCAGTCAAGCCTTCCCGCTCTGTACTGAGTCGACAAAAATCCTCGTCCGAACAGAAGCCCTCCGGTTCAAGCACAAATCCGCTCGAAACCTAAATCATCCATGCTGAAAGTCAAGCAGCAGTCGTAGCTGAAATTGTCATTACCCAAAGGCCCTACCACGCCCACATCGAAAACGCAAGCGCTGAAAACATTGGCACTGAAACAGAAAGATGCTACTTTGGTTCTGAATTTAGACATTGTTCCACTGAAGACGGTTCCCAGGCAAAAGAGACTGTATATTAGCCCAGAAACTGGTCATATTCGTACCAATCTACCTCGGAAACACAAGCTTCCTGATGAGGACACTACCTACAAGATCCATTTAAAGAAAAAGTTTTTTCATCCACCACCATCATCCCCTCCACCACCTCTTTCTCCACCTTAAAATCCTTTGCAAATTACACCTCCGGATTCTCCACACTCTCACCATGATGACGATGATGTTGATGATGGAAGGACACATTTACCATTAGATCCCTGGACGGATTATACAATTGATCCTGCAGCAGATAATGACCCAGACCTTCACTCAGCCAAGCCATCTCCTCCAGTTGACAATGTATCCCACCAGGAACTCATTGCCGAGGCTTCCCCAATATCATGGGGTTGCACTGCACAAAGAATCATTAGAAGAAGATTTTTTGTTTGAGACCTTAGCATCCACACATAGGTCATCAAAAACACTTCCTATGCTTAAGGGCATGATGAGATACGCTGATGACATTTTTAAAGGACCTAGTACAAGCATGTATCTTGACTCCTAGGGTTGACAAAAAGTATAAAGTCTTCCCAACAGTCCCAGTATTTATTGAGGGCCAGCTGCAACTAGATTTACTGGTAGTGTCTAATGCTCGTAAGCGGGCTAATTCCCAAGCATCAGGCGATGCTACTCCACCAGATAAGGAGTCTTTAGTTAATAGACGCTTCTGGCAAGCGCATAGCGGCTCAAGCTGCAAATGAATGGTGCATTGCTAATACACTAGACCTTCTAGCCAGGTATGACAGAGCAGACTGGGATGAAATGGAGCAATTGCTTCAATACCTCCCAGACGAACATAAAGCTAAAGCACCGGATTTCGTAAATGAGGGTAAGCTAATTTCAAATTCCTCCATAAGGTGTGCTCTAGATGCTGCCGCTAGAGAGGTCAACACTAGTATTTTTCTTAGGAGACATGATTGGTTAAGGATCTCTGGGTTTAAACCTGAGGTCCAACTATCCATTCTTAACACACCCTTTGACAAGAAACATCTTTTTGGTCCTGAAGTAGATCAGGCATTGGAAAAAATTAAAAAGGACACTGAAGTGGCCAAGTCCATGGGAGCACCCTAGTGTCCGTCAAACAGAGGTTCCTTTCATCATTCCTTTTACCGAGGGGGGGTTCAAAACCATATTCTCAGACCAGAACACCTCCACCTACAAGGTTACAACAAGTCCTCTTCCCCAATAGTTTTTTTTTGAGGAGGTTATAGAGGGAACATTTTTAAAGATAGAGGTAAGGGCAACACACCCTTAACTCCTCTTCCTCTAATAAGCAGTGACTTGCCAACGCTTCCCCCAACTATATTACACCTGTCAGAGGAAGACTTCAACAATTTCTCCCTACTTAACAAATCTAAACTAGCAGACACATGAGTGATTGTAATTATCCAACATGGTTATAGCCTGGAGCTCACCAGCAACCCTCAAAACATTCCACCTCAACCTGACAAATTGTCTCTGAAAAACCTACAATTGCTCGAACACAAAGTGCAATCTCTCTTACTAAAGGAGCTAAGGAGCCGGTTCCAATACTGTACCAGGGCTCAGGGGTCCACTCTGTATTTTCTTATGACCAAAAGGAAGATTCCCTAAGACCTATTCTGGATCTCAGAGAGTTAAATTAGTATATACTGTCAGAACACTTTCACATGGTGACCCTTCAACAGGTAATTCCACTTTTAGAGAAGGCAGATTTTATGTCTACTCTAGACTTAACAAACAAAACAGGTGATGGACCGAATGTGGATCAATGTCACACATTCATCCCAGTCCAAAGATCTGGGCCCAAATCCATCGTTTTTTTGCACTCCGCACCACCCTGGGTTAGACAATGGCGATATGCAAATCAGCTCTGACCCTGTGCCCCATGGGAACAGTCCAGTCCGAACTACAAAAGCCATGTCCTTCCCAGAACGGAATCAAGCATCCGAGGACCGGACCGGTTTCGAGGTAACACCTCATCAGCCCGGCTAGCTTGACTTCAGTGGTGTGGAGTGCCTGGGACCCACGTCTGAGCATCCCCAGCGCACTTAGGGCGGAATTTGCAAACAAAACAGGTGATGGACCGAATGTGGATCAATGTCACACATTCATCCCAGTCCAAAGATCTGGGCCCAAATCCATCGTTTTTTTGCACTCCACACCACCCTGGGTTAGACAATGGCGATATGCAAATCAGCTCTGACCCTGTGCCCCATGGGAACAGTCCAGTCCGAACTACAAAATCCACTGGAGTCAAGCTAGCCGGGCTGATGAGTGGTGTTACCTCGAAACCGGTCCGGTCCTCGGATGCTTGATTCCGTTCTGGGAAGGACATGGCTTTTGTAGTTCGGACTGGACTGTTCCCATGGGGCACAGGGTCAGAGCTGATCACTGAGTAGAGTTGGTGAGCTACCGGCATTACCCTTAGAAGAACCCTTCTTTCAACTACACAAAGACAGGGTAGTTTTACTCACCAGCCCTAAATTCCCTCCCAAAGTAATTTCTTCTTTTCATTTAAACCAATCAGTTGAGTTACCATTTTTTCCCCTAACCTGATTCTGTAGCAGAACGCGCTTTTCACATGCTTGACATTAAAAGAGCTATATTGTACTACATAGATAGAACAAAAGATTTTTGCAAAACAAAACTACTGTTTCATTTGTTTCGCCTCACAAAGGCAATCCCATCTCTATATCTGGTATTGCACGATGGATTGTTAAATGCATTAAAACATGCTACACTAAAGCTAAAATAACTTTATCCATACCCCCTAGAGCGCATTCCACTCTCAAATTAGGGGCTTCTGTGACCTTTTTAAGCAACATTCCTCTAGCTGACATATGTAAGGCAGCTACATGGTCTACACCACACACATTTACCAAACACTATTGTGTAGATGTGATAGCACAACAACAAGCTAATGTAGGCCAAGCAGTACTTAAAACACTATTTCAGACAACTGCAACATCTACAAGTTAGCCACTGCTTTGGGAGTATACTGATTTCTAGTCTATGCAAAGCATGTGTATCTACAGCACACATGCCTCGAATGGATAAAGTTACTTACCCAGTAAGCATCTGTTCTCTGCATGTAGAGCTGTAGATTCACATGCGCCCACACTTACTTACTCCAATCTCACCCACTTGCGGGAAAACAATCAAACAATGGAGTCGATGGCCAAGCGCACTATCACCGAAAGGAGGAGTCACCTTACCTTGTAACTAGGAAAGATTCTTCGAAGACAAATAACTTGCAAACATCCGGACCCAACAATAGATGGCAGGAGTATGCAAAGCATGTGAATCTACAGCTCTACATGCCAAGACCAG
Source organism: Lissotriton vulgaris (assembly GCF_964263255.1). Classification (NCBI taxonomy): domain Eukaryota; kingdom Metazoa; phylum Chordata; class Amphibia; order Caudata; family Salamandridae; genus Lissotriton; species Lissotriton vulgaris. The sequence goes on along the minus strand of NC_141693.1, from coordinate 252,226,743 downwards.
ATGCTTTCTGAGTAAGTAACATTATCCTTATCTGCTTTAGTTCTGCTGCAATGCCCTGCAAATAGACATTCTGACACTTTTTTCCGTCATTATTTGCCATTATTACTTCTAAAATTCCTTGCAAAGTTTTTAGCATTAATAACATTGTGCCCAACATAGACGCTGTCAGGGAGGCCGAAATTTCCAAACCCAACAAGGCCTGTAAGGTTGGGGTGTAGCTCTATTGCTAGCTATGATCTCTGATCTTCCAACCGTCTCACTTTTGATAGCACAATTGATAAACTTATACTCTAGGTTCATACTTCTTTCTTCTAGGGATTCAAAGGGTTCTATGTCCGGCTCCACATTTAGACCTTTTTTTGACAGGCGATCTGTTCTGAGAAGGGTAAGATGAGGTAAGGATGATACTCCAGGTTGAGGGAGTGTCTTATTTCTCATTACTGAGCCTAACTCCTTCACAAAGGACCGATCTTGTACTAATTCCACTGGTCATGAACTAAATCGAGCTCCGATAAGCTTTTGCTTTCGCTCCTCCTCTCAGCCTTCATAGGCCTTACTCATAGGTGGCACTTATATGTCAAACTCTTTTTAAAGTGCTTACCCACAAATAATTTTATTGCTTGATTTAGTGAGGTCCTACTTGGAGCTCCAGGCTCCTCCCTAGGTTCAGTACTTAACTCCTCCCACTGATTTTTCTTATGGCCCTTTTCCATCATAACACATACTGTGCTCCCATTGAAACTCCCCAGTTGTTCTTGTTCCTGGATCAGGCTCACTACCTCACAGGCCTGCCCCTTTTTTGGTAGAAAAGCTTTTCGTGGACAGGGCTTATTTTGTGGCATGCCGCCCTGACTGACATTTATCAGGCGAGCTGTACTTCCCAGGAGGTGACGCTCTCCTCTTATCCACTCCTGAGACCGCTTAACGCGTATATTAACTCTGTTTGGGATACCCGTGTGAATAGGTTGAGCCTCTAGTTCAGCTGCTAGTTTTAAACTTGCATTCAATAAAGATCCCATTACTTAGCACCCCAACACTAAATCTTGTTCTGCAACTTCGTTTGCTGCTCCTTCGTCGTGCCATTAACGCTAGATGTTGCATGTTATCTCCTACTAAACCTTCCAAGTCACACCCTGATATCCCTCATAGACATTACATAAGGGACCTAATGGTCATCAGCGACTGTACAAATAGGATGTAAAATCAAACTACACCTTCACTTACCTCCTCCCTCCAGTAGACCACCTCTCCGCCACCGCCACCACCTATGACCAATCTCTTGACTGTGGTCACAAAATGCGAATGCTCATAAATCTACAAACACTCGGTCTGTACCGCCCCACCCCGATGCACATCTGCTCTCCCTGGGGCCAGGGGACACAGCAATGGGATGTCTCACCTAGTGGGGTTAACTTTCCAACACCTTCCAGAGGTTGTAGTACAGTGCTCCTGTTGCCGTCAGCTGCCATCTGCTGCTGTCCACATGCGGGACATACAGGGCAAATGTCGGACATGAGGCTCCAAGGCCGAGTTCCAGGGCAACCCAATATCTTTAGTAGCACTGATGCTAATTGTCAAACAATGATGGAACACATAACCAAATCAGGTGGTCCGTCGTTTTGAGCCCCCCGTCTGTTTGTGCCCTCAGGAAGGGAGGAGTTGAAAGGCTTGCAAGGGATCCAAGGAACCCCACTTAATCATAACTGGAATCCGAGGACTCCCGCTGAGTCACTACTGGAATCCGAGGACTCCCGCTGAGTCACTACTGGAATCCGGGGATCCCTGGCAACCTGGAATTCCAGCATAATTCCTTTCTACTAGTAAAACTTTAAAAAGATACAGAAACAACTATACATGAAACAAATGCACAATTGTTGAAATGTTTTATTTCATTCAGAAGCAAATTTTAGAAAAGTCGAAATGTACATTTTAATGGGAAGTTGGATGCTCTTCTAAGTTTCGTTTTTAAGTCTAAACGATGAAGCAATATGTTAAACTCTAGCATATCGCTATATCTCTTTTTGTTCCTAATGCATGCTCTGTTTTTGTTGGCATTTCAATTGAGGTAACCCATCAACCATACATTACTGTTTGCTGTTCTTGTGTTATTCCACACAATAAAGCTAAGGTTAGCAACTTCATTTTATGTCATACATTTTCAAAATCCTTCACATTTACAGCACGTTTTTCAATTTAAAATGTTAGTTTGTTTCTTTATTTCCTTTATTCATCTGGTAACATTATGTTCAAGGCATATGGCTGCAGATGGTACATTATGAATAGATCGCCATCTGGTGTTGGGCTCGGATGATTGCACTTCGTTTTTCTCTTGGAGAGTCTTTTGTAGATTGGTGACTCCTCCCTTGGTTGCTAGTGCGCATGGGCATCGGCTCCATCCTTAGATTGTTTTTTTCGGCCATCGGGTTCGGATGAGGATTGAAACGCTCCAGATCGACTTCGGAAAGAAGTGATTTTTCGGCGCGTATTCCCTTTCCAATTCGACGGTATTGTTATCGAACGCGATTTCATTTCTATTCCGACGCGTTTCGACTCCAACATCAACGAAAAACTTTGATCTACGTCGACGAACAGGAGGCCTTTCTCGACGTGGTCAAGCCCGGAGTCCATGGAAAGGACTCCATTTAAGAAATGTCCAACGTGTGGTGCTAAGTTCCCACACAAGGACCTACACGAGGTGTGCAACCTCTGCCTATCGCCTGAACACGAATCCAGGGACTGCGAAGCCTGCGCAGCATTCTCCTCCAAGTCGACGATTAGAAACCGTCGAGCTCGAAGACACGAGGTTTCCAGAATGCAGTCGGAGGCGATCCCGGAGCTGTTCGAGGACCAGCACCTCGATGAAGAAGAGGATCATGAAGAACAGTCCGGGTCGGAAGGGCACGAGTCGGATGTCGAGGAGCTCGACGTTCAACAAACCGTGAGTGACGACATCCCCTTACCAAAAAACCGATACCATGCGGTAACGACCCCGCCTTCGAGCCCGGTCAAACTGCAGAAAAAAGTTTCCGACGCCCCGCCTTCGGGCCCGGCAACGAAACCGAAACTGAAACCGAAACTCTCGTTCTCCCACCATGTCGGATCCGAGAAACGGTCGACTTTGACACTGAAGCTTTATGCAAGGGAAAGCTCGGCATCGAAACATTCCATGTCGAAACCGAAACATGCTTCGACGTCGAAGACTCACTCGACATCGAAAAAATCGGAATCAAGCAAATCCTCTGTGCCGAAAACACCGAACATTGACGATCGAAAGCAAAGGCACCTTTCGGAACCAAAAGCTTCGGTACCGACACAGGAGCAACAAACAGATCAGAAACAAAAGATTTTGTTTATCGATCCACAAACTGGCAAAGTAGTGACGAAGAAGAGGAAGAATGAACAGCTAGAAGACAAACCTCTTCCTTCTAAGAAGAGAACAATGGGGACAAATACAACTCTTCCTACTTCTCCTCGACCTAGAGTCACACCCTCTTCTCCTATTCCTCACACTATGCCAACTATTCCTCCACCTTCTACACCAAGACCATCTACACCGCAGTCAGATGTAGACAGTGATACAGGGGAGGGAGAACCTTATGAGGACGATAACACTATCCCAGATGAGGATGACCCATGGGAACATTATGACGCAGGGTCAGATGATGACAATGACCCAGAGTTATATCCCTCAAAGCCTTCACCACCTGATGATAACACAGGGTTTGTACAGCTCATTAATAGGGCAGCAAAATATCATAAGGTAGATCTACATACAGAACCTCAAGTAGAGGATTTCCTATTAGAGACACTACCTACTGCACAAAGAACATCAGGTACTCTACCTATGCTGAAGGGTCTTCTCAGTCACACAGCAGACATATTCAAAGACCCAGTGAGGGCTAGGGTGTTAAACCCAAGGATTGATAAAAAATATAAGGCAGCTCCAAAGGACCCAATATTTATCAAAGGGAAGGTACCTCTGGACTTGCTTGTAGTATCAAACGCTCGCAAAAGAGTGAACTCATTATCTACAGGAGAAGCCCCTCCACCTGATAAGGAGTCAAAATTAATAGATGCATCAGACAAAAGAGTAGCATCACAACCAGCAAATAGCTGGCGCATAGCCAATACACAAGCGCTACTTACACGCTATGACAGGGCACATTATGATGAGTTAGAGAAACTCATCACACATCTCCCTAAAGAACATCAGAAGAGAGCAGATCAGCTAATACAGGAAGGAAAGATAATAACTAACACTTCCATTAAGTGCGCCCTGGACGCAGCAGACACTGCAGCAAGATCTATCAACACCAGTATCATGTTAAGGAGACATGCATGGCTTAGAGTCTCAGGGTTCAAACAAGAAGTACAAACATCTTTATTGAACCAACCCTTTGATCAGAAGAAACTTTTCGGATCAAGCACAGATGAGATCTTAGAAAAGATGAAAAAGGACAAAGAAACGGCTAAGTCAATGGGAGCATTACAACAGCCAACACAAAGGGGTTCCTTTCGTAGATCCACCTATAGAGGGGGCTCAAAAGTACAGGAACAAGTCAGCAATCCACCTCTTTTACACCTACGTCACCCAGAGGTAATTCAAGAGGCAGTTACAGAGGTAACAACAACAAGGGTAGAGGTCGCAGAAATAATAACAACCGCAACTCCCCAACCCCAAAACAGTGACTTAATACAACTTCCCCCAGACCACATAACACCGGTCGGGGGACGTCTAGCACAGTTCCTACCTGTCTGGGAAAACATCACATCAGACAAGTGGGTGAGACAAATTATCCAACATGGTTATTGCCTAGAACTCACAGCTACCCCACCAAACATCCCCCCCAGACAGCGTCCAATGAGTCAAGACCATCTGACATTGTTAAAAGAAGTACTATCACTGCTACAAAAGCATACCATAGAGAATGTTCCAAAACATCAACAAGGGACAGGAGTATACTCTCTATACTTCCTAATCCCCAAAAAAGACGGGACTCTAAGACCAATCTTGGACCTCAGACCTCTCAATGCATACATAAATTCGGAACATTTCCACATGGTCACGCTCCAACAAGGGGGCTACTATAGACACAGAAAGAGCCAAAGCATACCCCAATCCAATCAGGATACAGACAATGGTCAAGTTGATACAAAGATTTCAACCACAACACTCACTACCAGCACAAGTGTTTATGCAGCTGTTAGGCATGATGTCCTCCTGCATACTGCTAATACCACATGCCAGACTACAAATGCGTCCCCTACAGGAGTGTCTAGCGACACAGTGGAATCAGGCTCAAGGTCAGATTACAGATCTGGTGTTGGTAGATGACCGTACGCATCGCTCTCTGAAGTGGTGGAACACAACAAACATTTCAAAGGGACGGTCGTTCCTAGAACCGATTCCACAAGTGATACTGACAGCGGACGCATCGCTCTCCGGATGGGGAGCGCACATGGACAAATACACAGTGCAGGGGAAATGGAGTGGGCAGCAAAAGAAACTGCACATCAACTACTTGGAACTACTAGCAGTATTTCTAGCACTAAAAGCTTTCCAAATGCAAATAACCAACAAGGCAGTCCTGATCAGAACAGACAACATGACTGCAATGTATTATATTCAAAAACAGGGGGGGGGACACACTCTCTCCAACTATCCAAACTAGCACAGGACATTTGGAGATGGGCCATTCCTCAAAACATCTATCTGTTAGCAGAACACCTACCAGGAGTTCAAAATCCGATAGCATACATCCTAAGCAGAGAGTCAGAACAAATACACGAATGGGAACTGCACGACCAGATACTGCAACCATTCTTCCAAAGATGGGGCAACCAGAGATAGATCTGTTTGCCAATCATCAGAACGCAAAATGCCAAAACTTCGCATCCAGGTACCCACACCACCGGTCCCAGGGCAATGCACTATGGATAAATTGGTCCAACAAATTTGCTTACGCTTTTCCCCCTCTCCCACTAATTCCGTTAGTGGTTCAGAAACTGCAACAGTACTCAATGACAATGATACTAGTAGCACCCACGTGGGCAAGACAGCCGTGGTTCACCACGCTACTACAACTCTCACAGGTGCCACATCAAAAGCTAAGATTATTACCCATGCACCTTACACAGAACCATGGAGAAATAATGCACCCAGATCCCAAACAATTGAACCTAGCGATCTGGCTCCTGAGGTCATAGAGTTTGGATATTTAGATTTACCCCCAGAATGTATGGAAATCATTAAACAAGCAAGACGTCCTACCACCAGAGTATGGTATGCAGCAAAATGGAAAAGGTTTGCTGTACACTGTAACAGTAATCACATCAACCCTCTGGACGCATCCACTAAACGGTTTATTTGCTATTTACTACACTTGCAGCAATGTAACTTAGCATATACCTCTATCAGAGTTCATCTCGCAGCTATAGCGGCGTACCTACAAAACAGGCAACATCTTTCCCTGTTTAAATTACCAGCAATTAAAGCTTTCATGGAAGGACTCAAAAGAGTAATTCCACCAAGACTGCCACCTTCCCCAGTCTGGAATCTCAACATAGTACTTACCAGACTAATGGGACCACCCTTTGAACCTATGCATAGGTGTGAAATACAATTCCTCACACGGAAGGTGGCCTTCCTCATAGCTATCACGTCACTCAGAAGAGTAAGTGAGTTACAAGCGTTTACAATTCAAGAACCATTCATGTAGTTACACCAAAACAAGGTGGTTCTTAGAACAAACCCAAAATTCTTACCAAAAGTAATTTCTGCATTCCACATCAATCAGTCAGTGGAACTACCGGTCTTCTTTCCAAAACCACAGACGGTAGCGGAAAGGGCCCTACATACATTAGATGTCAGAAGGGCAATATTGTATTATATAGAAAGAACACAAACTTTCAGAAAGACAAAACAGCTATTTGTAGCGTTTTCTCCTACACATAAGGGCAATCCCATCTCTAAAGCAGGCATTGCCAGATGGATTGTAAAATGTATACAAATATGCTACTTAAAAGCAAAGAGGACATTAACTGTTCCTCCTAGAGCTCACTCTACACGTAAACTAGGAGCATCTATGGCATTCTTGGGAAACATTCCACTAGATGACATATGCAAAGCAGCTACCTGGGTTACACCGCATACCTTCACAAAGCACTATTGTGTAGATGTGCACACAACTCAACAAGCTAGAGTGGGACAAGCTGTATTAAAGACTTTATTTCAGACTGTTGCAACAGACACGGGCGACCACCGCTAGGGAGAGAACTGCTGTATAGTCTATTCATAATGTACCATCTGCAGCCCATATGCCTCGAACGGAATATGCTACTTACCAGTATGCATCTGTTCTTGGCATAGAGGGCTGCAGAGTGGTACATGCCCTCCCAGCCTCCCCGGAAACCTGTGTCTGTTCCAACAATATCTTATTTAGATACACTTACATGGGCATTTATATCTGTATTCTATCATACTACTCCATCTAACCCTACTATGGCAAAACAATCTAAGGATGGAGCCGATGCCCATGCGCACTAGCAACCAAGGGAGGAGTCACCAATCTACAAAAGACTCTCCAAGAGAAAAACAAAGTGCAATCATCCGAGCCCAACACCAGATGGCGATCTATTCATAATGTACCACTCTGCAGCCCTCTATGCCAAGAACAGATGCATACTGGTAAGTAGCATATTCCTTAATTGTCAATACAGTCTGGATACCCTGAGTATTATTCTCAGACCCTCAGGCATCTGTGGACCACGTTTTAAGATCCACTGGTCCAGAACAACACTGTGCTGGGAATTGTTGTCTCACACATTTCTTGGCAGATGGCTTGACACGAGCCACACAGAATGCCTTGGCCATAGTCTGCATTAGCTAAAAAATCCTGTGTGTTGGCTGTCTTAGGTGAAACAAACAATTATTGCAAATACTCGTATCAGTCCCCTTCATTGATGGAGCAGCCCATTTTAGGTGCGTGTGGGGAATGTATTCCATTTGCCTTGACTCAAACCAAGAGCCAGCCGTAAGACCTTTGACCAGTTTTGGAAGTGGTCTTGGGCTTTGGTGAATCACAAACTGGTATAACCTAAGAGCGTTAATCTGCAGTTTTCTGTATACCTCTGGGGATAATAAAAGGTTCATATCCAAGAATGTGGGGTCAAATCTGAAGGACAGATCTATGCAGGGAGAATTCTGAACTCTCATGGTCCATGAAAAAATATGTCAATAGTGTGGTGTACATCTGTCAAGACCGGAGGCGGCCATACACCAGACTTTTAGCACATTGAAAGGCACCGCAGTGATGACATTTCCTTTCAGTGTATAGAGACGACTGCTGGACCAGCGGGCATCCCTAAACTTGGTGGGCAGAGGACCTTCGGGATGGCGGAGGTTATGTCCTCCAGAATCCAGACTGACACTACTCAATCCACCAAACGTCTTCAGGCCCCTAGTCTGAGGATGAAATCTGACCTGGGGGACCACCACATCATACCATTATGGTACCGGATTCCATCAAATGCTTCTCATCTCTCTGGCCCACTAAAGTGCATTAGTGTCCCAAAAGTGAAGTTTCAAGATAGTCTTTGTTGCAGTGGGGCAAGCATCAAGACAAGGACAGCAGTCCAGGTTATTCTAGTATATTTATATCCTGGGTGGGAATCTTTTCAGGGAAGATACTTCTGTACTAGGTGTTCTTTACAGAGGAACCTCATGTAGTTGGCTACAGTCCTAGAAGTGAAGGCTGAGAGGGGCAACTGCATTGCAAACCAACGGGCCTGCTGAACTCCAGCTATGAAGCAGACTACTAGTGATAAAAATGTCACCTTACCTCTGATACCTGCTACAAGTTTGTATCCCTATGTAAATTCATTAGGATACGTCTGATGTTACAAAGGAAAATAATTTGAAACTAAACATATTTTAGAATCTAATTTGATTCACACAGATGTGCACTTACACAATGGCACGGCTGAGGCCTAAAATATCAATTGTTTAGGACATCACTGCTTCATGTGCAATATTCCTGTTTACCAAACACATGGCTTAGCATAAGTCTTCCATTTGGCCAATACTTATAAATGAGTCCAACATTACTAATATCATTGTAAACACTCCCAAACTCACAACCCTGCTCCATCTTTTTCTTTAGTTAAAATTGCAGACATGAAAGTGGCAAGTCCTTCAGTCCATAACATTGCGTATTTGTTGGTTTATGAGTTGGAAATTAGAATGTGGAATGGGTGCCTCGGGGGTGGGTTGCTTCCTTGACCTGGGTGCCAATGGTTGACAAGGAATGAGTTGGTGAATTCACCCGAGTATGTGCCAGTCAGTATTGTTTACAGAGGTGATCCATCTTAACTGCATTATACCCAGTGAAACAGATGTTCCTGGAATGATGTGGCCTGTACTACTGTAATCGTTCTTCACTTTTTCTTTTAAAAGACCTATTTAAGTAAATCTTAAGTATTGATCAGTGTGTTCTTTTGTTAAATGGAGTCGCTCTGAACGAAGTGCTTGTTATTAGTAATTCTGTATCATTCCAAAGAGACACCTAAGCCCATTCAAAGTTCTACATCCGACTTTTACCAATTATCCATTTGCTGTGAATTTAAAGAATCAGTTTATCCTAAGGCTTATATTGTGGAATTTGATTTGTACTGTTTCGGGTACTGTGTTAACTTCATCGAACATTTCTCAATAGCCATACCTGATTTTAGCAGACACTGTGTCTCTATGGATGTAAACAAAAGAGGCAAATAGATTTATTTTAGTGAAATCCCATTGCCAAGTGCCACGCTCTGGCTCCTTTACCACTGGTGGCTTTGTGGCAATTTGTTGTTACTTCTACCTATTCACTGTTCTTTGAATGAGAGACTGGGTCACATCAGCATTATGATAGGCCTCGGGATGGTGCTGTGTTCTGTTGTAATGTACCTTTACTACTACATCCTCCCTACTCAGGTTCTCTCCCTGCTGCTCAGCCAGTGATGACATCAGATGGAATGTTGATTGTGTTGGTTTGGATGAGCATGTCAGTTGGTGTGGATGGGCTGAGCAGTGGAGAGCCTGCTCCTGGTGGGGCATTCCTATGGATCCAACTACATCTGGTCACCTGTAACTATGAAAGCTGCAGCTGCACTACACGTGAAGCGGTTGCTCCTGCCCACCTCCTACAAGCGCCTCTGTGGTATCGTTCTTGCTGCATAGCCTCTGGCTTTTATTCACTATTTGGCCTTCCCATTCCTATTTAGCACCCAGCTCCCTGCGTAGCGCTCCGCATTTGCGTAGCTATTTAATCTCATTCATTTTCTACGAGCATCACGCTGCTGGCTGCCGATTACCATTTCTGGGCTTAAGTATTGCGTTTGTTGACATATGTGCTTAGCGCTGCTGCTGGAATCCTCGCTTGTGATTATTTACTTGTTGCTTGACCTCCCATAGCGTCCTGCTGTTGTATTTGTGCCCTCCATTTTGTTGTGCCTGCAGACCGTCCCTCCCACTTCGCTAACGCCTCCCAGCTACCCCTCCCACCCACGAAGCACTAGGACCGACTCGGCTGAAGAGCCCCTGTGACCAGCTGCACTACACGTGAAGCGGTTGCTCCTGCCCACCTCCTACAAGCGCCTCTGTGGTATCGTTCTTGCTGCATAGCCTCTGGCTTTTATTCACTATTTGGCCTTCCCATTCCTATTTAGCACCCAGCTCCCTGCGTAGCGCTCCGCATTTGCGTAGCTATTTAATCTCATTCATTTCCTACGAGCATCGCGCTGCTGGCTGCCGATTACCATTTCTGGGCTTAAGTTTGTTGACATATGTGCTTAGCGCTGCTGCTGGAATCCTCGCTTGTGATTATTTACTTGTTGCTTGACCTCCCATAGCGTCCTGCTGTTGTATTTGTGCCCTCCATTTTGTTGTGCCTGCAGACCGTCCCTCCCACTTCGCTAACGCCTCCCAGCTACCCCTCCCACGCTCCGCCCCCTCCACCATCCATTTATGGCCAATGCCCCCACGCGCAGCGTCCACGCGCTACGTACATGCCGAAGGTGCGCCTAAAGTAAGCCCGTCTACGCCCGTCTGCGCCTGGACCGCGCCCAGCGCCAGACCCCCTGCCCCTCGCGCTGCCCAGCCCTCCCGCATTACCTACGATGCCGCCACCCTCCTAGCCCTCAACCCCGGTCGCGCCCCCAACTGCGTCCAAGCCGCTCCTGGACTAACCCATGGACCTTTCTCCTGCTACTCCTGCAAATTCAGCGGCGCCGACAACATCTCCGCTACGACCACACCACAGACTCCCGACCCCAACCACCTACAATGCATCCTTCTCAACACCTGCTCGGTCCACAGACACGCCATTGACCTATGGAATCTACTAGACACCATCTCTCCAGACGTCGCCTTCCTAACAGAAACATGGATGAACGCTTCCTCCGCCCCAGACATCACTATTGCCATCCCTGAAGATTATAAGATCACACGCAAGGACCGTACCGGCCACACAGGAGGAGGAATCGCTATCGTCCATAAAAAATCAATCCGCATCTCAACCAGCTCTGATGCCAACCTCGCCAACTCCGAACACCTTCACTTCCAGATCCACATCGACCCCAAAACCACACTCAGAGGCACCCTCCTCTACAGACCACCAGGACCCCGCGCAAAATTCAGTGAAGACATCACGGACTTCATCACTCCACACGCGCTCCCCTCCAAAGAATACATCCTTCTGGGAGACCTCAACTTTCACCTTGAAAAGATCAACGACCGCAACACCACCACCCTCCTGGACAACCTCGCCAACCTCGGACTTAAACAACTGGTCACTTCCCCCACCCACATCGCAGGTCACACACTCGACCTCATCTTCACCTCCAGCAATCATGTCTCCGTCAGCCACACTACGGATCTCCTCTGGACTGACCACAGCTGCGTTCACTTCACCTACAACAAGCCCAAACCCACCAACCACCTCCAACCAACTCTGCAAAGAAACTGGAACAAAATCACCACTGACCAGATCTCCTCATCGCTCCTTCTAAACACCCCAGACCACTCCTCGGACCCAAACCTAGCCGCCGCCAACTTCACCATATGGTTATCCAACACCGCCGACACCTTAGCACCACTGAAAAAACGTCAAAGCAAACCTGGCAACAAGAAGGCCTCATGGTTCAACGATGATCTTAAGAAGTCCAAGATACTCTGCCGCACCCTTGAAAAAGCTTGGAAAAAAGATCCAACCACCAGCACCAAGGACGCCTTCAAAAACGCCACCCGCACTCACCACCAACTAATCCGAAAGGCCAAGAAAACAGCATTCAAGGATCGACTTGACAACAACGCCCACAACAGCAAGGAACTTTTCAACATCGTCAAGGAGTTCTCCAATCCCTCGGCCAACTCCAACGACATCACCCCCTCTCAAGCCCTCTGCGACTCCCTAGCCTCATTCTTCCACAACAAGATTGCAGACATCCACAACAGCTTCGACAACCAACTCGGAGTCCAACCCACCCAACCACATGCTGAACACTCTCCCCCCGCGAACACCCTTAACGACTGGAACCCAATCTCCACTGAGGACACCATCCGCCTGATGAACTCCATCCACTCAGGATCCCCCACAGACCCATGCCCTCACCACATCTTCAACAAAGCAGACTCCGTCATAGCACCGCACCTCCGAGACGTCATCAACTGCTCCTTCAACTCCGCCACCTTCCCGGAAAATTGGAAACACGCTGAACTCACCGCCCTTCTGAAAAAACCCACAGCGGACCCCACCGAACTCAAAAATTACCGCCCCATTTCGCTCCTTCCATTCCCGGCCAAAGTAATCGAGAAAGCTGTCAACAACCAGCTCGCCGCTTTCCTCGAAGCCAACAAATCCCTCGACTCCTCACAATCTGGCTTCCGAGCAAAACACAGCACTGAGACCGCCCTCATCGCAGCAACAGATGACATTCGAACTCTACTGGACAATGGAGACACAGTCGCCCTCATCCTCCTCGACCTCTCTGCAGCATTCGACACAGTCTGCCACAGCACTCTTTTACAACGCCTCAGCAACATCGGAATACAAGGAAAAGCACTTGAATGGATCACCTCGTTCCTCACCGGAAGAACCCAGAGAGTCCGCCTTCCACCATTCAAGTCCGAGGCCACCGAAGTCATCTGTGGCGTACCACAAGGATCCTCACTCAGCCCCACCCTCTTCAACGTATACATGAGCCCCCTCGCGGCCATCGCCCGCCAACACAACCTCAACATCATCTCTTACGCGGATGACACTCAACTAATCCTTTCTCTCACCAAGGACCCCAGCACCGCCAAAACTAGCCTACACGAAGGAATGAAAGAAGTTGCTGAATGGATGAAACACAGCCGTCTGAAACTGAACTCAGATAAAACAGAAGTCCTCATCCTAGGTACATCCCCCTCTGCATGGGACGACTCCTGGTGGCCGGAAGCCCTTGGAAAAGCACCCATCCCGACAGACCACGCACGGAACCTAGGCGTTATCCTGGATTCTTCACTTTCAATGAACAGACAAGTCAGCGCCGTATCCTCATCCTGCTTCAACATTCTTCGCATGCTCAAAAAAACATTTTGCTGGATCCCCACCGAAACCAGGAAAACAGTCACCCATGCTCTGGTGACGAGCCGACTGGACTACGGAAACACCCTCTATGCAGGTACTACCGCTAAACTCCAGAAGAAACTCCAACGAATCCAAAACGCATCAGCCAGAATCATATTAGACATCCCACGCAACGAACACATCTCTGGTCACCTGAAAGACCTCCACTGGCTACCCGTCAACAAGAGAATCACTTTCCGACTGCTAACCCACGCACACAAATCACTCTACGACATCGGACCAGAATGCCTCAACTCACGACTGTCCTTCTACACCCCCTCCCGCCAACTACGTTCTTCCAGCCAAGCCCTCGCCACTGTACCCCGCATCAACAAGACCACCATGGGAGGCAGATCCTTCTCATACCTGGCTGCTAAAACATAGAACTCACTCCCCACTTACCTTCGCCTTACCCAGAACCACCTAGCATTCAGAAAGCAACTTAAAACGTGGATATTTGACAAGTAATCCTCCTCCCCTTCCTTAGCGCCTTGAGACCCTCTGGGTATGTAGTGCGCTATATAAATTCTCTGACTTGACTTGACTTGACTAGAATAAAGTAGAGATTTTATTACCTTCTTCACGTGGTCAACGCTTCTTTCATCATTTTAACATGTTCCTCCATGATTATCACTTAGACTTCGGAATCCGATTTCACTGATCCTGAACTTTATGATCCACTGAGGCCATGATAGAAAAGTGCCATCTTGCAAATGTCTCTTCATGTATGTGAATATCCTTTGCTTGAAAGCATCAATATGCTGCAATCGACCCTATTCCAAATGTTAAAATAACACATGGAGCCAAATAACCTCAGACCATTAGAATGGCTTTTTGATACAGCTCCTTTGGGACCTATGGCATTTCCTTGTAATGTACTGTCGTCGGGTCCTAGGTCAGATATTGATTCGAGGCCTGTGAGGATACTAATGGACTGATTTGGTTTGGTGAGGTCCAACATGAAGTCCCAGAGAATGTTGCTCAGGGCAAACGTGAAGTTGCAAAGTGCATTTGTGGTGCATCCCTCTTATAGGCACAAAAAGACCTTTTAGCAATCCTAAGGAACTGAGCATCCACTAAATCAAGACAGACGCTGTGCTTTACTTGAAGTGCTGTGTATGAAACATTTTGCATCAGTAAACATCAAGATCGGGCAGATCTTAGATCATGATCCATCAAGAACCCTGTCAAGGCAGAGTGAACCTCGCAGCAAACCTGTGCCACATATCCGGTGAAACTGCTGTGCCCACTTGAAAGTGGGCGAGTGACTGTAAAGACCCCTCTACAAGCGCGCTTTGATGAGCTGCAGACACATTCTTTAAACCCCAAGACAAAAATGACCTCCATTTGACTGTTGGATATTTGATGTAGCGGTTATGTTGAAGTTGAAAGACTCACTCTAATATCTTGTTGTTCTCTTTTTTTGTAGAGGATTTTAACTCTTGGCGAATTGTTTCTAATGGAGGTGATAAGTGGGTAATTGAGGACCTCCCTGGTGCTCATGGCCAGCCGTTTCCTCAACCCAACATCCGGAAATATTTTGTTACCTCATACGAGTAAGTTTGAACCTGTGACTGACTGGGGGTAGTCACTTGTAACATGGGATACACTGCTCTATGTATTCGTGGTCCATTTCACTGTACATAGTTAGAATGATTCTAGATTTGAAGTTTGCATGACTATTTCTCAAGTTACCATCTACACTGTATGTGACTTAAGACAACAAAATCTAATTTTTAGAAAATGAAATATGACTCCATGTATGTCCGAAGGACAACATTCTACTTCCATGTAGATGTTGCACCTCTCTGGATGACGGAACTACAGTGCTTCGTACATTCAGGTAGAAATCAGATAATGGCAAAGAAATTGTAAAGGCAGAACAAAATGCCATAAGAAAGGTAAGTAGCACATGCTACAGCTACATATGGTGTCCAGGGGGCATTACAACAATGGAGCAGCAATTGTAACCCGACAAAGCAACCAAGAACAGCTAGGTAAACTGTCGGGAAGGACAGCAAGACAACTCAGATGGTATGTCAATGTAACTTGTATTTGAGGGACCATGGTTCGTTGGACACGGGGGGAACGGGGTGAAAGGATAAAAGCATTTGAGGTGATGTCAAAGGACCTGCGCTACTATCAAACATGCTGCGGCTAGATATGATGGTGCGCGGAACTTGGGTATTTGTTCACGTATTGGGTATTTGCAGACACTTCGTACAGCTATAGTGGTGATGAGCAGCGCTTTGCCAACTCTCATCTCTGTGAGGAAGGCAGTGCAAGCGGGCCAGAGTTGGCTGGGCAGTGATGTAAATTGAAGCCAGCCCCAGGGGAGACCGCTCTGGGGTGAACGCTACGGCAGATGAATGTCATCTTGTAGGGCGTGGAAAGCCTTAATGAGGACATCTCAGCTTATCAACAGCCGGTATTTACGGGTCCCACAAACTTCTTTGCTACGTAACAGCCTGTTCTTGTCCTCCGCCCATGCAACGATTCTCCATCACCAGGTGGTAATGTTAGGAGGGGTAGGTGCCTTCCAAAGGTGCCTCAGAGTGAATCGCGAGTAAGAATTCCAAGGTGAGGAAACAAAAGAGAGCCCTGTCAAACCTGGGCTACGTGAAGAGGCCAAACGCGCATACATCCAATCCATGAAGGTCGGTTTGCCCAGTGACTTCCTGGAGATGGTTAGTAACCCCAGCCCAAAAGTTGCGAAGGTTCGGGTCTGACCATTAAGACTTTAAATTCTCTTGTTCTGTTTTTCTCCCTGTTTTTTGGGATTATACACATTTCTATGTTGTAAGGTGCCTGAAGGAGTATTGACATGGAATATGCAGGGGAGCCATAGGTGAAGTAGATCCTGATTTTAATGGGATCAGTAGTCAGATGTGGTATGTTATGGAAGAGACCGGAATCGACACAGCCTAGCACTCACTAAAAACGCTATTGCGTTTCAGGAATATTAAAGTGGAAAACACCTTCATTGTATCATTTGTGTGACTGAATAGTCGTTTCAAAGTACCTTTTTGTTCTCCTCATTTGCCTCAAGGTAAACCTCTAAGATCTTACTCTGTTTGTGCCCTTATCTTAGGAGATCCTCCACACCCAAGGCATAATTAGATTTTTCTTCTCATACCATGCTTTTGAGACCAGGTAGCGAAGTATAAAAGATGCGACTAGGCGTAATCATTGGACAGATACCTGAAATGTATCTTCCACAGAACCTATACCTGTACCACTCTCTAGTGGTGCCCAAAATAATATCTTTTTTTCCTAAATCCATCATATACAATTTAAAATGTATTTAATAGACTCTTTTTAATCTGTGGTCATCGGTGGAAGGTTACCTATCCATTTCCTGCAAATCACCCCAAGAGCCAGGAGGATCATGTCAAACAGCAATTTCGCTCCATCTTTATTGATTTTTGCCTGCTTCCCAATGTCTACCAAAAATAACCTGAGATAGGCTTACCTGAACTTTTATATCAAGAATGTCAATTAAAGCCTTACTCACGTCCTCCCATAATTTGTGAACTCCTGGGCATGCCACAAACATATGAATGTCGCCTTCTTTTTCTAGTCCACACTTCGCGGAACTCACTACTATTCTTTTCCCCCAACTTCGACAGCCTGAGTGGATCAAATATGCCCTGTGGTGGGATAAAAGATGGTTTCTCCTTAAATTGGTGGCTTGACAGTGCTGTAAAGAAGATTCAAAGATACTTGCAATAAATTATCTAACTGGTGCGAAGTCAAGTGTCTTTTCCACAGGTCATTCGGCAACCTGAAGTCTCCGTCCTCCAAGTCGATCAACAGCCAGTACCATGTTGAGACCTTCTTGACTTCTGGTACCCCCTGATTTAAGGTTTCTTACAGCACATTTGAAACTCCTATCTCCATATTTACTATTTGAAACCAGCTTTTTAATTGGAGGTATTTGAACTTTGAGATTGTATTATCTAGTTCACGGAGAGCGTCCCATGATATCAACCTACCCTCCTCTACCAATTGACCCCACTTCCGAATGCCTGCCTCTGTTAATGGGAATGCTAGTTTGAATGTACTTTTGAAAGGGGTTTTATTTCAGGTTTATGTAGAATACATTAGCTTTAGTTTTTTTATGGATAAGACGTTCATTTTCTTTTTCCTGTCATTGGCTTTAAAGTTTATTGTAGTGTCCTGAGTTAATGATGTCTACTTGTGAAATAGTTCTTGCTGCTGTACTGAGTTGCAACAAAGAAGTTTTTTTCTCCAGTATTAGGGGTGTCTTTCATAGATTCACATGCTTGAATATTCCCCGTCGTCGAAGTGGGAGTCCCACGGTACATAAAATAGCAATAAAGGCTAAAAAATATATGTATGTGAGAACATAACATAAGAAAAACTAGAAGTAAATACTTAACTAAAACCTCTAAAACAATTCCTCCATAGGAATGCATGATAGAGAAAGAAAACACTTGTAACATATCACTGTCATTATGTTAGTCCAAACTACAGCCAATCAGGCCCCAGCACCCTCTAGAACCTTCTCAGAAGCTCAAGCCCTCAGATTTTCTACCGCACGTCGTGTGAAAGGAGTCTCCCTGAGCTCTGCTCAGTTTTTTCCTAAACTGCTTCTTGTTTCCTGAACTTTCAAAATGTCAGTAAGAAGTCTTTATTCCGACCTTGCTCTTCTTGTGGGAAGTTGCGTCCTTTTAAGGAGGACCCCCACAAGAAATGTATTTATTGTCTCTACCATGAGCATGAAGTTGGCAGCTGCAAGTTTTGTAGAACCTTTTCTAACAAGAGTCTAAAGGACAGAGAAGGCCGTCTCCTACTTTGGCTCCAACGTCTTAAAGTCAAGGATTCAGTTCTGTCCGATGCTGAGAGTCTTCAATCTGGACTCTCCTCTGCAGCCTCTAAGCGTAGTAGTGTGCAGGATATGCCTTCTCCTTTTCTAAAGAAGAAGAAACTGGCCCTGCCTTTGGCCTCTGTGGTGTCCCCACCAGCTCCTACTACTGCTGCGCCCACGAGACCTGGCTCTCAGGCATCTTCTGCTGCCTCACAGCGTGTTTCCATACCTAAACATGCTTCGTCGTCGACGGGAGCGTCTACGAGCATTCCGACGACGAGATCTGCAGTGTATACATCGACGACGACACTGACGACGTCAGCTTTTAGCTTGTCGACGACGGTCTCGTCGACGGCCTCTACATCGACAGGAGTTTCATTGGCCTTTCAGACTGTCTCGTCGACGATTCCTATTACCTCGTCGACGAAGAAAACAGCATCGTTGACGAAATCTATCAAAAAGTCTCCATCGTCGGCGAAGACTCCGTCGACTAAAGCTTCGTCGACGAGGGCTCCTTCTACAGGGGTGTCTACTTCGTCTGCGGTTTTGTCATCAAGAAAACTTCCGTCGACGACGGCACTGTAGACGACGGCTTCGTCGACGAACTTGCCGTCGACGATAGATTCATCAGTCATCTTCATCTGCGGCCATTTCAGCACCGTCAACGATAACGTCGACTGCACCGTCGACGGTGGCACCATCTTCATTTGCCTCGTTGCCTCTAGTGCCTTTACCTTCTTCAGTTTCTGCATCTGTCGGCACCAACCTTCCACACCATCGCCGACCAACGCCATGCCACCAGTTGTCTGCTCCTGATCCGCAGCCTCCTTCACCTATGTTTGCCAACTACCTCTGAGCCCGACTCGGACTCTGGTAATTATGTGGATGACACTTTTGCGGCGGCCCACAGTCCGTCTGATCTCATCATCAAATGTTAAGATTCCGGCAGTGACGAGGAAGGCAGTGATCAGGAGTCCCAAGCTGAGGAACAGTTTGTCCAAGTTCCAATGGCTTCTATGCCTGTGTCTTTGATTTCAAATCTCCAGCATATGCTGGACGACTACAATTGGCGTTTTCCATCATCGCCGCAAGGTACTCCTAGACCATCACCTGCTGTGACTGCGACAGGTCCGCCAACGGTTCCGCCACCTTTGCCATCGACGCCTTCACCCCAGGTTCAAACGTCGGTTAAGATTCACACAACTGTGTATCCACAGGGTGCTGATGAATAGGCGATTCCAGAACGGGAGGACGGAGAGGTCCACGATGACACAGATAATGATGATGCCTCAACCGGCATGGCAGAGTGGGACAACTACCAAATGCAGCCACCTTCCCCTCCGCCAGGAGAATCTGGAGATTCACCTCCAGTAGATATTGCCAGTTTTCATCTGTTGATGGATAGAGCGGCTCAGCGCTTTAAATTGCCAAGGACACAGAGAGAGGAGGACTGTTTCCTCTACGACTTCAAACATCAGCCTTTCAAACAAGTCCACACGATTCCAATAATCGATTTTATATGGAAGGAGGGAGTTAAGCTCATGCAGGCTCCGAATTCATTACCTGCCCAAGTACCACGCCTTGAGAAGAAATATAAGGCCCCAACTGGTTCACCAGCATGCCTGGTCTCTCACCCTCACCCTAAGCCGGATTCGGTTGTAACTCAGGCAGCACAGCGTCGGGCCCGTAATCCAGTGTCTCCAATCACTGCACCTCCAGATAGAGAAGGTCGCCGCCTCGACGCCATTGGACGAAAATTCTCCACCATGGCTTCCGCTACAGTACGGGCGGCGAATGCCTTAGCCATTTGGGCCGCTACGACCGGCAGATGTGGTCGGACATATCTGCCCTAGTCGACCTCATCCCGGACGCTTCCAAAGCTGACGCACAGCAAATCCTCCTGGACGGACAAAGAGCATCTGAAGAGATGATTGACTGCGCAGTCGATATTGCGGGCACTGGTTTCCGCCAGCTTGCTAGTGCAGCTGCCTTACGACGCCAGGGTTGGTTGAAGGCCGATTCCTTCCGGCAGGAAGTTCAATCCAAGATCCTTGATATGCGATATGATGGTGAATCGCTGTTTGGGTCCCACATTGACGAAGCGCTGGAGTCCATTAAGAAGGACACTGATACGGCTAAATCACTGGGCACTTTGCAATTTCGGAAACAGCCATTTCGGGGTGGACGCGGCACTTCTTCCACTTTTCGAGGAGGACAATCTCAATATCGCTCCTACACTCAGAGCAACCAACGTTACTCTTCCACTCAACAGCAATCAAATCGACAACAGTCCTCAAAGCCCTATAGGGGAAAGTCATCCTATCGGGGATCCACTACCAAACGCCAATGACTTTCGTCCTCCCCAAAGTGTTGAGGTTGAATCTCTCTGTTTTATTCTCAGTGGTCCTACATCACTTCGGACCACTGGGTTTTGGATAAGCCTGGGCGTAGTTCGCGTAGTGGGGCTACGCGGAGCTAGGCAAAGTGGGCAAAAAGCTACGCCCACCCGCACACTCCGCGTAGCCCCACTACGCGCCACCTGCCTCCCTCCCGCCCTCTCTAAATCCCCCCCTTAAAGTGTAAAATGGCATAAAAGTAAGTTTAAATCACTTACCTGGTCCGCGGCGCATCCCGGGGCTCCCTCTTCTATTTTGCTGCACGTCGTCAATCCCAATGCGCATGCGCGGCAGCCCGCGCATGCGCATTTGTCACGAGAAATGCGCATGCGCGGGCGGCCGCGCATGCGCATTGGGATTGACGGCGTGCAGCAAAATAGAAGAGGGAGCCCCGGGATGCCCGGCGGATCAAGTAAGTGATTTAAACTTACTTTTATGCCATTTTACACTTTAAGGGGGGGATTTAGAGAGGGCGGGAGGGAGGCGGGTGGCGGCCAGCTACGCACCGTCTGCGGAGCGTGCGTAGTGCTGGCAGATACGCATGCTACGCAAAATGCGTAGGAACCAGCACTACGCGCACTCCGTGTACGGAGCGTAGCTGCCCGCCCAGGGTTAGTTTTGGACATTGTGCTGAAAGGTCATACCTTAGAGTTCGTCAAGATTCCTCCTCATACTCCACCGTCTAGCCCGACTCCTCCCCATCTCAAGGAGCTTTACCATCAAGTCCGTCTTCTTGTTCAGAAAGGTGCAGTCAAAGTGGTTCCAGTGTCTCAGAGAGCGGTTTTTACTCTAATTTCTTCCTCATACTCAAGAAGACGGGAGATTGGCGACCAATTCTGGATTTGAGGGCTCTCAACAGATACCTAAAGAGACAATCTTTCCGCATGCTGACACTACTGGAGATTCTGCGTCTTCTGGCCAGCGGGGATTTCATGACCACCATAGACCTTCAGGATGCATACTTTCATGTCCCAATTCTCCAACAGCATCGAAAGTACCTGCGCTTCAGGGTGGGGCAGACAGATTATCAGTTCAAGGTGTTGTCTTTCGGACTCCGCTCCGCCCCTCGTGCGTTCACGAAGGTGTTGGCTCCTGTGGTGGCTCACCTACGCCTCCGAGGCGTCCAAATTTTTCCATACTTGGACGATTGCCTCCTCAAGTCTCAATCACGCCATCAACTGAGCCGAGACACTAGTCTTTGTCAAAATGTGTTTTAATCCCTCGGCTTAGCCATCAATGTCGACAAGTCACAGTTTGCACCAGCGCAAACCAGGAATTTCTTGGGAGCGATCTTAGACACAATGCTTTCAAAGGCGTACGTTTCACAGGAACGACAACAGAAAATCCTCCGCCTGGTGTCTCATTTGATCAAGGCAGTCCGTTTCTGTCTGGACATTAAAGTCATTTCTGGGGATTGCATCATCTTGTATTGCACTGATCCCACATTGCAGACTGCGGACACGTCCCATTCAAGAGGAACTGGACGTATAGTGGCGTCAGGTCTCCGGATCTTTCAACGACCAAGTGGCTGTTACAGCTCGCATGAGAAAGGGTCTGTGCTGGTGGGCACAGCCGACCAACCTGGCAACTGGAACATCCTTCCGCGTCAACGCGCCAGATCTCACGCTCACAACGGATGCCTCTCTGGACGGCTGGGGTGCTCAACTTCAAGGTCTCTCCATCAAGGGCAAATGGTCTCCACCCCAACGCTCTTGGCATATCAACAGTCTAGAGTTGATGGCGATCTTTCTGGGACTCAAGTCGTTTCTTCCTGTAATTCAAGGGGAGTCAGTGCTTATTCAAATGGACAATACCACCAGCGTGCACTATGTGAACAAGCAGGGAGGGACCAAGTCTCAACGCTTGTCTGGACTGGCTCAGTTGATTTGGGATTGGGCTCTCCGTCATCAGATAACCTTGACGGCGGTGCATCTGCCGGGCGTTTCAAACATCCTGGCAGACTCCCTCAGCAGGTCCACATCGTCGGCACACAAATGGGAGCTGCATCAACCGACTCTGGATCTTGTGTTTCACTAATTGAGTCGCCCATCTCTAGACCTCTTTGCGACACCAGAGAATCGGAAATGCCCGTCTTACGCAAGCTGGCATCCCCGCCCAGGATCGTGCGGGAATGCCCTTTTGATCGATTGGTGCGATCTATTCGCTTATGCCTTTCCGCCGATCCCGTTAGTACCACGGATGCTGTGCAAGATGCGGAGGCAGCCCTGCCACATTCTATTGATGGCCCCTCGATGGCCCAGACAGGAGTGGTTCTCGGAGTTGATCCTTCTGTCCCAGTGCGAGCCCATTCCTCTTCATCCTCGTCCACACCTTCTGACGATGGACAGGGGCCAGGTTTGCCATCTGGATCCATCCACTCTACAATTGTCGGCATGGAACCTGAGCACCTTGAGTTCGCAAACTTAAATATCTCGCAAGACTGCAGAGAGATCCTCGCTCATGCTAGGGCTCCGTCTACCATCAAAACTTACAAACTCAAGTGGAAGAGATTTTGTCATTGGTGCTTGGCAGCAAATGTCCATCCAATCCATTCTACTCCGGAGCAGCTTCTTCTGTTCTTCTCGAGTCTAGCTCAATCTGGACTCTCGCATGCTACCTTGAGAGTTTTCCTAGCTGCAATCGCTCGCTTCCGGCAAGATGGCTCCTCCTCCCTCTGCTCGTCCAGGATTATCCGCCAGTTTTTCAAAGGACTTTTCCGGAAGTTCCCGCCTATTTGGCGCCCTCCTCCACCGTGGCATCTCAATGTTGTTCAGTCGCAACTTGTGAAATCACCATTTGAGCCCATCCATAGAGCGGACATTAAGTTCCTCACCTGGAAGGTTGTTCTTCTTCTTGCTCTGACCTCATCTTGTCGTGTGAGTGACCTCCACGCCTTTACTATCAAACACCCATATCATCAATTCAAACCTGACGGCGTGGTGCTTCGCACCAACCCATCTTTCCTACCCAAGGTGCCTACGGACTTTCATCTAAATAAACCTGTGTTCTTGAAAACTTTCTTCGCTGAGCCCAAGTCTCCGGCTGAACAGCGATTGCATTCCTTGGACATCAAACAATGCCTTAAATTTTACATTAGTAGAACTGCCTCCTTCCGCAGGTCCGACCCACTGTTCATTGCTTATGGACGACTGCGTCAGGGGCATCCAGTTACCAAACCAACGATTGCCCGTTGGATTTCTTCGGCCATTGCCTTCTGCCATCAACAGGCTGGCAAGCCTTTGCAGTCTTCGGTGAGGGCTCATTCTACAAGGGCTATGTCTTCATCCACTGCCCTGTTTGCTGGTGTGCCACTTCATCAATTCTGCCGTGCAGAGACATGGTCCAGCAGGCACACCTTCACCAAGCATTACTGCTTGGACGCCATCAATGAGGCGGATACCGCAGTGGGACAGGCAGTACTTCCTCATCTTTTCAAATAAGGTGAGCCTCTGTTCCCGCCTCCTTTTTATTTTTTCAATGATTGCTATTTAAGCTTCCATGACTGTATTATTACTGTCTTCGAGCTTTTCCATGCTGTGCTTACCAATCTCTTTGGAGGTTACTGCTCTCTATTCTATTCAAGCATGTGAATCTATGAAAGACACCCCTAATACTTGAGAAGAACTATTGTTACTTGCCTGTAAACAGGTGGTTCACCAGTATTGGTGTCTTTCATAGATTCACATGCGACCCACCCTCCTCCCCTCAGAGGCTCTCTTCACCTCATGCACTCTGGGTCACTTTGGTGCTCCGAAAATCTGAGGGCTTGAGCTTCTGAGGAGAAGGTTCTAGAGGGTGCTGGCGCCTGATTGGCTGTAGTTTGGACTAACATAATGACAGTGATATGTTACAAGTGTTTTCTTTCTCCATCATGCATTCCTATGGAGGAATTGTTTTAGAGGTTTTAGTTATGTATTTACTTCTAGTTTTTCTTATGTTAAGTTCTCACATACATATATTTTTTAGCATGTATTGCTATTGTATGTACCGTGGGACTCCCACTTCGACGACTGGGAATATTCAAGCATGTGAATCTATGAAAGACACCAATACTGGAGAACTACCTTTTTACAGGTAAGTAACAATTGTTCATCTTACCAACCTGTGTTCATTATACATCATAGTTTTCTTCTTTAAATTGGAGTTGAACTCTCTCTCACTTGCATATTAAGCATCATTGCCAGCTGCAATGTATCCCTTTCCAATCTACTTCAATAGCATATACCGCACCTTACTTTTAATACATTCTCTTTCAATGGCATTTTACAACTTGTTGCAGTCATTCATTAAGTAGGGGGTATTATTAACTATTACCTGCTATGTTTGCTTTATTGTTGAGTATTGAGCACTGTGTTCTGTCTGTTGTTGAAATATCTGGTGCTGCTCGTGACTTTTGCCTCCCTAGTTGCTTAGACAAATTGTCTGATTGTGCCTTGGGACTAGAATGAGTTGCTTTAGCACCAGACCTGTCCTGGGTTTAACTTTCTCATTCTTACATTTCTCTACAGTGAATGCAGAAAATCCCAGCTCATTGACCTGAAGAAGGAAGGATACTGGGGGACTCTGATGGACACGGTGCAGCCAGACATCGTAGTGACAGACTGGTAAGTTGAATCTGCATTATTCTGGAGTTCGGGGGGCTCTTTGGGTGCTATGGGGCCCCTATGGAACTGTTTGAGTGGAAGGGCTATGATTGAGCTGATGAGTGGGAAGGCATCCCTTGGAATGGTGATGGGGAAGGACTCTGATAAGATTGAGGACCACATCAAACTGGTGAGTGAAACTTCCATTGCACTGTTGAATTGGTTCCTCTGTCGTGTATATGTGTTTGTGAACATTGATTAGTGAATGGAAGCTCCATGATTTTGATTAGTCAGAAAGCCTCTATTGCACGTCTGAGCTGGTGCTTCTATTGAATGAGCGAGTGAGAGCATCTATGGACTTACAAGTTGAAGCCTTTATTACACCAATGACTGAAAGGCCCCAATCTCATTGGTAGAAGCATGGCATGGAAGCTTTTTGGCAGGAGGTTTTAACATGAGATTAACATTTCAGTTTCTAGGGTGGGAGGACCAGTTATATAGCTGAACCTCAATTGCTTCTTGGCATGCATCTTAATTACTTTTGCAAGGCCCACCATCACCTACAGCCCCCTTTTCGAATTGATATATTTTATGTATTCTTCTAAATGTTCTGTGGTCTTTTTTCAAAGAAATATCGGGAAAAACCATCAAGAGACCCATCCATGGGAAGTGTGTACTATGGGAATGCTGTGAGCCAGTCAGCAGCCAGTCAGTCAATGTTTGAAAGTAAAGACAAAGCAGGGTACCTAGATCATTTACGCCAAACAGCTTGTCCGCACTCCCTGGTCACAGAACTTCAAAATTAAATATTTCCCTCTGCATTGCTTATTGAGAATATGTCCGCTTCAGTGAAAGGTGTGACTCCTTTTCGACATAGTGTCTGTCTAGGCAGTCTGCTTCGCTCCAAATAAAGCTTTGTCTCCAATTCAAGATGTCTATTTTATTCCGTATAGCTCAGCAGCGTATAGGTGCATGATATTTGTCAGACTGGTTGGTAACATTGCTTGTGGTCTCAATCTTGGGGTTGGTTCTAATCATCTTTTGGTTTTGAACTGTAAGTTAGTAGTTCCGTGCCATGCCCAAAGCTTCAACCCACATTAGGACTTCTCCCTGCCTCTTTCTGTTGAACTGTGAAGCAGTGCTTGCTCATCTTGTGTGCTTGCATTGATCCTTTAAGATTTGTTGCCTAGCCTTCTCTACTAGTTTGGTCCAGAGACCAGAAGTTGCATACCTTGCCTCCTGCCTTAAAACCTTAGTGGGCGTGGGGGGTAGATAGAGAGAAAGAGAGAGAATGTTTAAGTTCTCATATAATGTTGTAATGACCTGATAATTCTGCCAATCACCAGGGCATACTTACCTTATCCCCTCTCGGGACCCAAAAGGATATAACACTTCACAATACTTACCCAAGAAAGGACTAATACTAATATCTATACATATATGGCAGTAGCCGGGGAGCTTGCAAACAGCAACAACAACACAAGAATCAATACCAGTGACGACAACAACAACAACCTGGGAAAACAACGCCACTCAGTAAAACAACGCAAGAAACCAAGGGCCACAAGGTAACAACATACCACAGGGTTCGAAAACACAACACAGTACCAAGGGCCACAGGGTAACAACAATGCGAAACAAAGCCCACCCTGGTGGGACTGAATAAACACTGCACGCTCCTAACAATGCGTCGGGTGGATTACTTATCAGTTTTGGCTTCCCTGGATGAGAGCGGGGACATCCTTCTCTCTACAACTGCCTACAGGAGGGGAAACTTACCATCCTTCCGATGCTACAGCATTTGAGTCAGAAGGGCCCTGACCTCCCATCCCAAGGAAACACAGGCAAATAGTGATATACTCTGGGGTTTCTTCATTACATAATGATAGAAGGACAAAAGAAAGAAATTACTACTATGTCACGATAGGCCTTCCTAACATCAATCCCTAAGCAATTGCTAAATGCAATTAGGAGTTACATATACAGAACTTATATGTAAATCAGTATATAACCTAAAAATAGGAGACAATAGTTAGATAAGAACAGTTAGGAAATAAGAGTTAGTGGAACACCTCACCAAGTTTCTACACATCCCGCTTCCACTTCGCCAGAGGGAAGCCC
Source organism: Lissotriton vulgaris (assembly GCF_964263255.1). Taxonomy (NCBI): domain Eukaryota; kingdom Metazoa; phylum Chordata; class Amphibia; order Caudata; family Salamandridae; genus Lissotriton; species Lissotriton vulgaris. The sequence continues at coordinate 252,199,163 of NC_141693.1, read as the reverse complement.
GTTTCTCCAGCCGAATCAGGATTCTCTGCTCCACTGTCACAGCTGCATGTCTGCACCATGATGGGCTTCCAGTGGTCGAGACCCGAACACCCCCTTTAGTACAAGTGGAAACGTTGGTCGAAGCTTCTAGCAAGCCTCGCCCCCTGTTCCCATTGGATTCCGTACCAATACGCGCCAAGGCCACAGCATCAGCTAGCTATGCGTTTGTTATGACTCCGGGGCAGAGCGGGCACATTCCTCCAACAAGAACCGGTTCCTACTAACATACAAAGTGCGGAAAACAAGTGAGAAGTAAAACAGAAAAGCTTAGAAGATGACGACAGCTTAGAAAATGGAGTCGCTTAAGCATAGGCCACTATTCCTGCAAAGAGTCCGGATTAGTATGCAAGATGGCATTAGAGTATGCCAAAGCCAATAGGTAAGCCCTGCCTTTGAGCAAGATACAGTCAGACACAGAAAGAACATTATCGAGTCTTACTAGTTCGTATTATGCAGGCCTACACAGCATTATATTAGAGCTAAATATACTGAGATGGTAGTGGGCAACGGTCATAATCGAGCCGTTTTCACACAAAATGGCTCAATCACTACAAATGTGTAAATGGGTCTAACACTATTTCTAAATGTTATTTTCACTGATTGATGAAAATGTCATTTTTTCTTTTTTCTTTATTTTTATTGAGCAGAGCAAAATAGTCATAACAAAAAACAGTTATCAACAGGAAGTTTAACTTACACTTTTCAATATAAAACCTGTTCGCTATACATAACAAGTATTGGCATAGCCAATAGGTCTCGCCTTTGGGGCCTTATAAGTGTATAGGCAGAGCTATTGACTTTGCCGATGTGTTTAAGCTGTGCTGTAGAGAAGTGTGGCTGCTTTGCAGCCTGCAAAAAAGTTTTAGTAAAAAAGTGCCACTTTAGTGATGCTGTGCTGGCTCTGCGTGATGCTGTTCGGGCCCTGCGTGATGCTGTTCGGGCCCTACGTGATGCTGTTCGGGCCCTGCGTGATGCTGTTCGGGCCCTGCGTGATGCTGTTCGGGCCCTGCGTGATGCTGTTCGGGCCCTGCGTGATGTTCTTCGGGCCCTGCGTGATGCTGTGCTGGCCCTGAGTGATGCTGTGCTGGCCCTGAGTGATGCTGTGCTGGCCCTGAGTGATGCTGTGCTGGCCCTGAGTGATGCTGTGCTGGCCCTGAGTGATGCAGTGCTGCCGCTGAGTGATGCTGTGCTGCCGCTGAGTGATGCTGTGCTGCCGCTGAGTGATGCTGTGCTGCCGCTGAGTGATGCTGTGCTGCCGCTGAGTGATGCTGTGCTGCCGCTGAGTGATGCTGTGCTGCCGCTGAGTGATGCGGTGGTGGTGCTAAGTGATGCGGTGGTGGTGCTGAGTGATGCGGTGGTGGTGCTGAGTGATGCGGTGGTGGCCTTGATTGATGCTGTGGTGGCCTTGAGTGATGCTGTGGTGACCTTGAGTGATGCTGCTGTGGTGCTGAGTGATGCTGCTGTGGTGCTGAGTGATGCTGCTGTGGTGCTGAGTGATGCTGCTGTGGTGCTGAGTGATGCTGCTGTGGTGCTGAGTGATGCTTCTGTGGTGCTGAGTGATGCTGCGGTGGTGCTGAGTAATGCTGCGGTGGTGCTGAGTAATGCTGCGGTGGTGCTGAGTGATGCTGCGGTGGTGCTGAGTGATGCTGCGGTGGTGCTGAGTGATGCTGCGGTGGTGCTGAGTGATGCTGCGGTGGTGCTGAGTGATGCTGCGGTGGTGCTGAGTGATGCTGCCGTCGTGCTTAGTGATGCTGGGGCGGTGCTGAGCGATGCGGTGGCGGTGCTGAGCGATGCGGTGCTGAGCGATGCGGTGGCGGTGCTGAGCGATGCGGTGGCGGTGCTGAGCGATGCGGTGGCGGTGCTGAGCGATGCGGTGGCGTTGCTGAGCGATGCGGTGGCGTTGCTGAGCGATGCGGTGGCAACGATGAGCGATGCGGTGGCGGCGCTGAGCGATGCGGCGCTGAGCGATGCGGTGCTGGCGCTGAGCGATGCGGTGCTGGCCCTGAGCGATGCTGTGCTGGCCCTGAGCGATGCTGTGCTGGCCCTGAGCGATGCTGTGCTGGCCCTGAGCGATGCTGTGCTGGCCCTGCGCGATGCTGTGCTGGCCCTGCGCGATGCTGTGCTGGCCCTGCGCGATGCTGTGCTGGCCCTGCGCGATGCTGTGCTGGCCCTGCGCGATGCTGTGCTGGCCCTGCGCGATGCTGTGCTGGCCCTGCGCGATGCTGTGCTGGTCCTGAGTGATGCTGTGGTTTGTGCTGGCGGATGCTGTGGTGGCCCTGAGTGATATTGCTGTGGCCTGAGTGATATTGCTGTGGCCTGAGTGATATTGCTGTGGCCTGAGTGATATTGCTGTGGCCTGAGTGATATTGCTGTGGCCTGAGTGATATTGCTGTGGCCTGAGTGATATTGCTGTGGCCTGAGTGATATTGCTGTGGCCTGAGTGATATTGCTGTGGCCTGAGTGATATTGCTGTGGCCTGAGTGATATTGCTGTGGCCTGAGTGATATTGCTGTGGCCTGAGTGATACTGTGGTGGTGCAGAGTGATGCTGCCGTTATGCAGTGTCTTTGCTAGTTACAGTGGGTAGAAGAGGGGTAGAGAAGTAGAAGTGGGTAGAAGGGGTAGAAGAGGGGTAGAAGAGGGGTAGAGGGGTAGAAGAGAGGTAGAGGGGTAGTAGGGGGTAAAAGAGGTGTAAATGAGGGGTACTAGAGGGGTAGAAGTGGGGTAGAGGGGTTTAGGGGTAGTAGAGGGGTAGAAGAGGGGCAGAGGTGTAGATGGTTAGAGGAGTAGAAGAGGGGTAGAGGGGTAGTAGAGGGGACGAAGATGTGTAGAGGGGTAGAAGAGAGGTAGAGAGGGGTAGAAGAGAGGTAGAGAGGGGTAGAAGAGAGGTAGAGGGGTTGAAGTGAGGTAGAGGGGTTGAAGTGAGGTAGAGGGGTTGAAGTGAGGTAGAGGGGTTGAAGTGAGGTAGAGGGGTTGAAGTGAGGTAGAGGGGTTGATGTGAGGTAGAGGGGTTGAAGTGAGGTAGAGGGGTTGAAGTGAGGTAGAGGGGTTGAAGTGAGGTAGAGGGGTTGAAGTGAGGTAGAGGGGTTGAAAAGTGGTAGAGGGGTAGAAGAGTAGAAGAGGGGTAGAAGAGTAGAAGCGGGGTAGAGGCAGAAGAGGGATAGACGAGGGGTAGAGGGGTAGTATAGAGGTAGATGGGTAGTAGAGGGGTAGGACAGGGGTAGTAGAGGGGTAGAAGAGGGGAAGGGGTAGAAGAGGGATAGAGGGGTATTAGAGGGTTTGCAGAGGGGTAGAAGAGGGTTGGAGGGGTAGAGGTGTAGATGGGTAGAGGGATATTAGAGGGGTAGAAGAGGGGGTAGATGGGTAGAAGAGGGGTAGAAAAGGGGTAGACCTGCTGACCTTTAGAAAACTCCTCAAGACCTGGCTTTCTGAGCAGCAGCAGCATCCCCCACCCCAGCGCCTTGAGACCCTCACGGGTGAGTAGTGCACTTTACAAATGATATGATTGATTGATTGATTTAGTAGAGGGGTAATAGAGGGGTTGAGGGGTAGAAGAGGGGTAGAAGGGTAGAAGAGCGATGGCGGGTTAGAAGAGGGGTAGAAGGGGTAGAAGAGTAGAAGAGACAGTAGGGTTGCTGCACATATCAAGAATACCAGCACTTCGCAGCAGGGTTGCTGCATATATCATTAAGTATATCAGTAGTTCACAGCATGGCAGCTACACTAATACTAACCGTTGCAGCTGTGCAGGTACGGGCTTTAGTAGCCGCAGGGTGGTAGGGAGGTTTCTTGGGACCTTTGCTTCTTTGTCACATTAATTGATTTAATTGCTATTTGTGGCCTTCTTAACTTTGATATGAGACTGGAAGATCCCTGCACAGAAGCTAATAACAACCAGAAAGGGAAAGGCATACCTAGCTAAAGGATGAGGCCTATTGGTTCCAAAGAAGGCAATCTTTGTGACCGAGAGAGAGAGCAGAAAAAATGAAAATTGGACAAAAATCAGAAGAGAGAGGGGAAAACAAGCGAGTGAGAGGAAAATTAAAAAACATATAAGCAATAACCGAAGTTAATAAGGAAAGATAATACTTTTGAATGGAAAAAAAATGAAGCAGAAAAAGCAAGCAAAATAGAAGAAAGGCAATGAAAGTAAGATAAAGCCTATAAAAAGAAAATGTAATATTTAAGAAGGGAGAACTAAAGAATTAGAAAGCTGCAAACAAAAGATAAGACGATGAAAGCCAGAGAGGAGAAAAGGAATAAAAGATGAGAGATGAAACGATGGAAGGAGAGGTGGGAAGAAAGTGGAATGACATGCAATCTAGGATACAGAATGAAAAAGAAATAAGTAAAGAAATAAAAAACAGTAATACTGGAAAAAGTGGCGGCTGTACTTATGAATAGTAAATGCACTTCGCAGCAGGGCTGTTTCATTAATAGTGAACAGTACAAGCACTTCGCAGCAGAGATACAGAATTAATATAGAACACTACAAGCACTTGACAGCAGGAATGCTTTACTTATATTGAACGGTACAAACACTTTATAGCAGGGCTGCTGTATTTATACTGAACCATACAGGCACTTTTCAACAGGGCTGCTGCACTTATCGTTAAGATTATCAGCATTCACAGCAGTGCAGATATGTTTAGGACTTCCAACACTTTATTAAAGAAGGTCTGTCGTATTTATAATTACGTGTACTAGCAATTCATAGATGGACTGCTGTACAAATAAATAAAAACACCAGCACTCCATGGAAGGCCTGTCATGTTTAAGAAGGCCGAATCTCACTTTACACACACAGCGCGTTGTAATGGGTAGTAAGCGCGATTTAAATACAATTGCAAAACAATACAACATTTCACAGCAGGTCTATGCATATGTCTGTGAGGAAACAGCAAAGCGGCTGCGAAAGTGAAAGAGCCTGAATAAAGCTGACGAGAAGGGATGGGGGAGTGCAAGCAGAGGGGCCATTAGAACAAGGCTTAATGAGATAAGATAGACAGATTGTGGCTGCGCGCGTTCACGCGCACATGCAAACAAGCTTTAATCGAGGAAAAACTTGTGGGTAGCACTTCGAAAAGCCCCTTACTAAAAGTCGAGCAGCAGCGCATGAGCTGCGCTAGGCTCGACCTAAAATACCACCATGGATTAAAAAGCAAGAAATAGAAAAAAAAGCATGTTATAAGAATAATCTGGCTACATCCTGACAATTTAGAAGTGTGCAAATCTTGCATGATGAAGTGCTAAAGTGCTACAATACCCAATAAGACCCATAATTGACTAATTAGAACCTGAACTCTTAGCTTAAAACCACCATAGATTAAATACAAGTAGATAGCTAAAATTATATTACAACTATAATCCAGCTGTACCCTCAATTTTTTGGGCAATGTTAGAGTCAATATCACGTCTATTTACAAGGGTTAAAATTGTATTTTATTTTTCTTCAGATAATGGTGTTAAAGTGCTAAAGTGTTATGGTACCCAGGCAGACCCACAAACTACTTTTTACTGACATATAACCAGCAGGAATTAAAGTAAAAATTGAAATAATTGAAACTATAATCTGGTCATTTATTTAAGATTTCTAAAAAGAGCTTTGGTCAGAAATCCCTTCTTTTTCTGGTTATGCATATCAAGCATAATAAAGTGTAAGGTGCGGAAATTCCAAAGTACTGAAGTGCCAAAATCTATAAAATTTCTGTTACCACCATGGTTTCCAGGTACATTAAATATTACCAAACAGCAGTGAATTTTCTTGTAGCACCAACCCTCCTGGCGGACGTTTCTTCAAATTTCATAGTTCTTTTCAATTTGTTTAATCATTTTAAGTAGGAAGGTACGTCTTCCGACTTCTAATTCTGGAGGACTAAAGAACGAGCAACGAGGTGTGGAAGTGGAATATTGATAACCCACCGGTGCAGGGTCACCCTTAGCCCACGGGTTCTTGACAAGCAAGGAGGAATCAACAGTGGAGTGAAGTACAAACCGTAGGTCATTTATTAAGCATTAATGAATGGGGCTCCGTCTGACAAGCTCCATAGAGATACTCAAGGAGAGAGCACACTGAACGATGGTTTCATGGGTTTTTATAACAAAAATCACAAGCAAGGGACGCCCAGAGGTAAATAGAGCTTTGGGAAGAACACTCAAATGAGACAATCGGTAAGAATCAACAGCATCGGTGCCTTGTGTAACTGTCGTGTCCTGAAGCTCTACAACAAGAGAGGCTATCTTAACAAACTTTGTGTAAGGCTTTACCATTGTTTAAAAAACCCAGTGCAGACACCAGCTGTTCTCTTGTGCTGACTTTGCATGTTTACGCAGCCTACAATGTCCCAAGCTAGATTCTTTACCAATGTTTATGCAGGTGCGGTGTCAAGGATAGAGCCAGGCTGAAAGCAGGGCAGGGGTGAAAAATGGACGAGGCACAGCTTAATCAAAAAACAAGAGAATTCAGATGTTACATTTTAACAGAGGAAGCAAGCAGGGCAGGGGTGAAAAATGGACGAGGCACAGCTTAATCAAAAAACAAGAGAATTCAGATTTTACATTTTAACAGAGGGAGCATATCGCTGTAAAGGTCTCCTCAGCTTTTGTCAGATCTTTCCTTATTTTTGTAATACCAAAGAGGGCTATGTCAGCCTCCGGGTCTAGCCTCTTTCGAATTACCTCACTGATAGCCAAATTTGTTTTGACCCAGATTGGCTCTAATTTTGGGCAGGTGAAGAATGTATGTGCCAAGCCCCTTCTCCTTCTGCCTGACAGCGGAAACATCTATTCTCCACTTCCGGATATTTTTTACTAAGATTCTTTGGAGTGTAGTATGCCATCCACATAGACAAGAAGGCCATCCTTGTAAAATTGGACATTTAAAACATTGGACATTTTAAAATGTCATTTTTCAAAGCTACCTTATCACTGGGTTGCCTGACATACAAAGCCCTGCCGGAGAGCATGCCACCTTATTTAGCTAACCTGGTCAGCATCTTTAGGGACTAGAAGGATTAAGAATTAAGAGAACAGTGCCCTTCCAACCACCTGTTTTAGAATGGCCCAAGCCAAGCATCAGTCCTTGTATGGAGTGGCAACCTCTTTTTGGAAATCTCTGCCTGCAGATCGAAGGATATAAAACCTCACATACTTTCACTGCCAAAGCAGTCAAACCAACGTATTTAATGCATACAATTTTTCTCCCATTTGAGCACTTACGCGTAATATAATTTGAGCAGAAATCGTGATTTCTTGCTTCGATTTTTTAATTCCATTTACAATCAGCTTGGGGCTTGTGGTGCATCTGGATCTTAAACTGGCATATAAATAATATGCATCCTTATTAGGTGGTACACCTATGGAAACTGGTATCTTATAATGTTCATTGTAAGTCAGCATGTTTAAGTCACAATGGTAAATTATCATGAAAGGAGATCTCATTCTTCCGCTCCAACTTTCTGTCTGTCCCCTCTACATTCCATCCCCCATTCCATAGGATCTCATTACATTCTAATCCTACCTAACATACATACAGACACACAGGGCAAGGTGCTGGTGTTTCAGCGGAAACGCAATACAGTAATACAGAAACTAATGCCGCAACACCCTCACACAAACTGGCTTTTTACCACCCAACTTAATGTCAAAGACTGAATTAAGCCTTAACCCTCCACTTGCTAGTTCTTTATTACTCTTTGTGGGAATCATGATACACTCTGACCTCACTCTAGGTTACATGTGATGCGTAGTTACCTTTATTTTATTGGCCATCTAGGTATGCAGCAAGACATGACTGTGGCTGCAAGTACGAGGTATGCGTGCAGCTTCTCTCCATTGACTACGTAGTTCTACATGAATATAAGCCGGAGCTCGTGATAATTCAACAGTGGAGTGGCGCTAAGTGGAGAAAGGTATGAATTGTGGGTTTAACAGACTGTGGGGTGTTGCTCCTAATCTCTGTCACATAGATTGGTCAAGTATGGCTAGCACTCCACATGCAGAGAGCTGTCTGTAAATTATTTTGTTCTTGCATTAGATGTTTCTTGTACTCAATTCGAATATTTCGCGTTGTCAACATGGACATCCTCGGTACACAAATAACATAGTATTTTTTAAAAGCAAAATCAACATAGTCAATACATTTTGTTTGGTGCTTCCTTGCATTTCCAAGGATAGACTGAGCTTAGCCTCCACCCAAAAAAAATCCGCTATACTGCTTGTTGCAGGACGAACCCCTGGGAAAGTTTCCTTCTCTAGTTTTGGATGAAATCCTTTCTTTCTGCCTCTGAATAAGTGCATATTAGCTTCTAGATGGCTGTCCCTTTTCTATATTTTTTTGCTTGTTTTTTTCAATTCGTTCGCCTTGTCGCTCAGTGTGCAGACCTCTATATTTTGTCCTTAAATCACAATTTTATTTTCATAAAGAGATACAGTATCATAAAGCTCTCAGTTTATATTATTAATACTTGGTGAGTTTTTTTTGGTTTAAATGGAAAAGATCATAAAAAGGTGGCTGCACAGATGCTGAAGTCCACTGTCTGGTATTTACAGTGCACACACCTTGCTGGGAAGCAACAGAGAGCTTAAGAGTGAGCAGGAACCTGATATATTAGTTAAACTGTTTACACAGAGACAGGCAATAGGTAAGCTATAATTTGTCTGGGGTAATGATGTATGAAAAATATATGTCTCTGTAACATTTTGGTTGATTTGACACAAAAATTAAAACCATAGTACCGGAATTCTGAAGGGCCCTCAAGAACTGGTTGTTCGAATGAGCCTCGTTAACCTGCAAGCGCCAGGATACCCTATCAGGTGATTAGCCATGCTTTATAAATCTTGATTGATTGTAGCTGCATCCACCTTTGTTTTTGAAGTAATCATATTATTATATTAATATGGTTTACAGTATCTATCCCTAGTGCAGAATGAGATATGCCTCACCTTTTTATATGTGATTTGTTGGGACTGCTTTTGGTTTCATGCTCAGTTAACCAGGGAGAGGGTGGGTCGGACTCTATATTATTAATTAGCGACATATGCTCTTACATCCTGTAGGTGTTCATGACATGGTTTAATAACACATACCCCTGGTAAACAAGTACTACTTTTTATAATTACTTTATTTTCAGTGACCGTATTGATATTCCTTGCATTACTGAGATTTCATTTTCTGAGAGCAATGTATTTGCCTTCATTGATCTTTGTGGCCGCTATTTATGAGACATTTTTTAGACATAGGCAGAAATAGCACACAGAATGGTAATGCCAAGACATTGTAGTTAAAATATCACAGATAATTTGTCTGTGACCCTTTTTGTTTTTAATTGGTCTTCCGACCCTAATCTAGTTTTCCTTCAGCATCTGTAGATTGATACCTTAGCCCAGCATATTTATTTAATTTCTTGTTCATTTATTCTGGACAATGTAATTTCTGGTTTGATCTCCCTCAGAGAGACTAAATATTTGTATCTGGTCTTGGCTAAACGTCATAGTAAAGTTGCTTCCTACTTCATATTATAGTAGGCCATGGGCCAGAACCAGAAAAATCGATATTGATGATCAGACCAAACTTTGCTAGATCCAAATGTTCCTGACCCAAAGTATAGGAGAAAGTCTTTTTATCAGTTGAGCCATTAGTATCATATTTATAAACTAGCTGAGGCAACTTCTGGTACCATATACTCCAAACGTATTGGAGATGGTCACCCACTTTCATTGACTAGGGACCAAAATTCCTTTACTTCTCCTTTCTGAATTGAGATATACTTTATCTTGCTCCTTTTTCAGACAGTAGCTCTTTGAAATCTCCAACATTGGCCTCTCACCCCAATATAACACACATATGTGTGGTCCTGGTGTGAAGACAGTTTCCTCTTTTTGTAGTAGCTGGGACTCGCAGTGGATCACCTCTGTCTATCCCTTTCACATTGTACTGAAAACAATTGCAAAACCAATAATTGTGATGAACAGGTAGTCATATTGGACAATCTGATGAGGCATTCCAGTGGTGGTTCTAATAACTTGCATAATGTGAATTCTTGTAGTAGCAAGTTGTGAGAGATTTTCTCCATTGCAAATGTCTTTCCTAGTCTCTGGTTCCACTGGATTCCATTCGAAGGCTGCTCCTTTCTCCAGTACACTGCAAAACATTAAAGTGCCACCACAAGGGGGGCGTGGCTTGGACGCCGAGGAAGATGGCGGTATAGAGCGTCTCTCCTCCCGTCACATGTTCTTTCATCAAGAATTGGGACGTTTTCGCTCGTCTGAAAAACCGATGTGACCGCAGATTCGGTGTCCGGAATACTTTCGGAATGCGGTGAGCTGCTCTATATGGCTGAGAAGGCGCCAGACCCGAAGTTACACCGAGCGGGACCCCGGACGTCCCATGCCGCACCGTGAACGAAGAATTGAAGGCGGGATATTGAACATACACCGAAGGGGCAGTGGCGTCTGCAACCACTCGGTGTGACTGGCATACGCTGAAGCAGGTGGTGCACAGGCGAGAATTGAGTCTCCGACCCAGGATCACGGACGCAGACGCGTGAGTAAAGTTAAGTCCGATCGGCCATGTGGGTACCCAGGGCTTCAACTGCCTTAACCAAGATGGCGGCCACCACTTTGTACTGCCGAGAAACGAAAGGGAGTGACTGTTAACACACATTTAACACCGCTGATCTCCCCAATGAGCCGCATGAAGAGCAATGCTGGCAGATTTATTAGCCTCTGGGGAAGACAGGGCACATATTCCTGATCTGACAAGAGGGGTTTAATGCATCTGTGCTATGTGCCTGAAAAGCCTGCTATCGGATTAAAGCGACCTCTCCTGTGATATCACATGCACACCTTAAATGAATCTATGGGACACCCTGCACTTCGGGTCCTTCCTGGTGGCGCACCACACCTATTGAGTACTCTGGGAGCTAACTGTCCATTTTCCTCTGCCGATCTGCCCTCACTCATCTACCTGCATCGGCGCAATTGCGCCTGCGTTGCTAATAGACTGTTATCTAATCTACCCCAAGTGCTTGCCGGGGAAGACTTTCAAGGCACCACCTAAGGCTCTAAAGATTCACAATGGATACCAAAGATCAGGGCACCCTTAAAAGACTTAAATCGGATCACTCGAACCCGGGGTCACCGAACAAAACAAAGAAAGTTACTACGGAAGCGCTCGACATGATTCTGAATAGGCTGGATGAAGTAAAGGATCTAGCCAAGGTCACTAAGGAGGAAGTGGTGGCAATCCGTCAAGATATCAGAGACACTAATGCACGTCTGGCAGAAACGGAATCCAGGATTAGTCGTTTGGAAGATATAGAGGTTAAGACCTCTGCGGCTCTGAAACACCTACACATTTCCTCCGACCAAACTACTAGAAGACTGGCCGAGTTGGAAGATAGAAATAGAAGAGGGAACCTACGCATTTTTGGGGTCCCGGAGGGATCCGAAGATTCAGAGGGGTCGTGTATTCAGTTCTTGGAATCATGGTTTGCTAAAGCCACAAACCTGACTTTTGCCAACCCTCTAGAATTCGACAGAGCGCACAGAGTGCCAGGAAGAATCACTAAGACGCAAAAAGGTCCTAGGCCCATCGTCTGTAAGCCGTTGCGTTACCAACATGTGGAGCAAATACTTGCCTTTGTTCGGAAGCACAATCATATCCTGTGGAGAAACGCAAAGATCTATATCTCTCAAGACTACAGTAAAGAGACTGTAGAAGTAAGGAAGGCCTTCTTAGCCCTGCAACCACAATTGAAATCGAGGGGATATCAATTTGGCTTTGTGGGCCCGGCGAAGTACAGAGTAACAATACGTGGATCACCTCACTTTTTCACAGATCCTATGAAACTCAAACGCATGCTCGAGGAATTGGAGGAACGCGACATGGAACGCGACCTGGAAATCAGCAACCCGGACAATATGGCGGCCTCGGCTTCAGGATACAAATGAACATCTCTGAGAGTTGCTGTCTACAATTGATTATCTCTACCCAGATAGGATCGCAGGACTGGTGGGCCTAACACTTGCCGGATCAGGCTTTATACTCGAAGTCACCTTCTGACACTGGGAGTGATACCGTGAGTTGTAATATAGCGTAATGGTTTGGCTCAACGTTTTGACAATTTCTTTGCCCTTCACTCCTTGTTATCGAACTGCTATCGATCTGCTGTTGCTGATCTAACCTCTTTGATTTGACTTGATTTGACTTCTTTGGTTTAAACTGTCTCTAGTCCCGAAGAGGCGTAAATCTGAATGATCTAAATATATCAATATATCAGCGCACCAACATATTACTTCGGCGCTAATCAGGCCTCATCACGGCCGTGCTGAGATTATTGACTAAGGGTCCGCTTATTGCTCCCGTTTCTGCTACTTATCAATATTGAATAGGCCTAGAGTCTACTAACTATTAGGGTGCCCTAGACGAAGGATATGATGTTATAATATCTTGCGAGGGTCCTCATTGTACTTTTACTGCTTCTACTTGCTGTTCTACTGCTAAATTCTCATAGGAGTATTTCAGAATATGTCAGGTTATCAAGAATGTACTCTATTGGTTAAACCACACCATTTAAATGTTCTCATTGCTTATGTGTATGGGTTTATACATTACACACAGTTGTTCCAATGTTCATGCAAGATTGGTATCGACGGGAGGGCTACTGCGGTTTTCCTCACATCGCCTGCACTGCAGTTGGGGTGGGTGGGGTGGGGGGGGGGGGGGTGTTGTATATTATGGTTTGCATTTTTACTTTTGATTCCTTCATCTTCGCTTTTCTTTTCACCTCGAGTCTATTCCTTTTCTCTTGACTGGACAAGTTGTATCATTTACATGCTGTATCTGTGTACCCACACTTGGATCATTCATGTGCCATATCTGTGTGCCCAAGCGTCTGCTCAAGGTTTCTGTCAATTTAGCTACAGATTCGTTAAGGCAGGGTACTCCTCACATAAGGTGCCGCATGGCACGCTACTCCTTAGGATTCATAATGCACTCATGATACATGTAATAATATAAATGTTACATTCTACACTCAACACTCCGCTCGGAACGGCCTCACTTGACCAGCTAAAAATTCTGTCTATGAATGTTAAAGGTTTGAACCAACCCATAAAAAAACAGAAGATATTAGATTATGTACGTAGGCAGAGAGGCGACATTCTGCTACAGGAGACCAAACTAGACACGAAACAGTTCTATACTCTACGTAATAAGTTTTATTCGGAGGTTGTGGGGTCATGTGCACTTGGTAAAAAGAATGGGGTGCTGATACTACTATCGAAGAGATCCAAGATAGAACTGCTGTCTTCATCGTCAGACGAAAAGGGGCGCTGGGTCACAGTAAAGCTCGCCAGGGACAACACAGAATTGTTTGTCATGAATATTTACGCACCTAACACTAATGATCTAAACTTCTGGCAAGACTTAGTCAATCAGATTGCAACGATACCTGATACAGCAGTTCATATATTAGGAGGAGACTTTAACCTCCCATTTGATCCTGCCCTGGACAGAGATTCGAAGTGTGTGTTCAAACCGAACAAATCACATAACGCTTTGATTAAATTGTGTCAGCGCTTTAATTTGGTTGACACGTGGAGAATACAAAACCCTACTGATAGGGATTACACATTTTACTCTTCCCCTCACGATTCGTACTCCCGCATTGACTACATCTTCATTACACAAAATGGAGTTGCAAGGATAGAAGATACATCCATAGAACCAAGAGTACTGTCAGACCACTCATGCATTTCCCTTTCCATCAGCAACATTAAACCCTCCCCTAAACAAACGTCATGGAGACTCAATGAAGAAATCTTAAACTAAGAACAGAATAAGACTGCCATTCAAGCAGCCATCCGGTCATATTTGGATATAAACAGGAGAGGGGACACTTCAGATCTTGTTCGCTGGGAGGCTTTGAAAAGTACCTTAAGGGGGGTGTGCATCAAAATCCGTTCGGCAATGAACAGAGATTACAATGCAAAATTAGAAGCGCTAGAAAAAGAGATAGCCAATCTAGAAAACAGACACCAATTGACAAGGGACCAGGAGACACTTAACACCATGACTAATAGAAAATACGAACATAACAAGCTAGTGAGCGAAAGGGCGGGAGTATGGCTGGACAGAAGGCGGAAATTTAAGCTCTGCGAATCTAACAAGGCTGGTAAAAGCCTGGCTGCATATCTAAAATTCAAAGTGCAGAAAAATTCTATTAATGTCATAAAGGACTCTACGGGAATAAGCCACTCTGACCCCCTAAAAATAACTGAGGTCTTTAAAGACTTTTATGAGGGCCTGTATGCTAAAAATGAATTGGTTGACGAGGGTAAAATTCAAGGGTACTTGCAGGAGTGCGATCTGCCAAAACTAAAGCCGGAAGAACAACACAGCCTAAATGAACCGATCTCGACTAGTGAGGTAGAGAAAGCAATCAGAGGGCTGAAATGTGGAAAGGCACCTGGCCCTGATGGCTTTACGGCTAAATTTTACAAAAGTTTTGCAACGGATCTAGTTGAGCCTCTTCTACACCTTTTCCACGAATTCATAGAGTCAGGTGAGGTAAGGGGCACACTAGCGGAGGCGATTATCGCAGTTCTACCAAAGGATGGCAAGGACCCATCGTTACCAAAAAATTATAGGCCGATTTCCCTGATTAATCTAGATTGTAAGCTGCTAGTCATGATTTTATCAGCCCGATTACAAAAAGTTCTCCCTACCCTCGTATACCCATCTCAAGCGGGTTTACTAAAACACAGGCTATCAAGCGATAACACCAGAGTATTAGCCCACGCATTAGAAAAAGCAAAACTTTTGCATACCCCCACAGTAGCGATCACATTAGACGCTGAAAAAGCCTTCGACAAGGTAGATTGGGCCTTCCTTGAGGCAGTCTTACACAAATTTTATTTAGGGACGACATTCACTAAACTTATAATGGCTCTGTATGCCGGACCTACGGCTAGGGTTAGAGCGGGAGGCTCCTTTTCTTCATCCTTCTGCCTGAATCAAGGAACAAGACAAGGATGCCCATTATCACTATCTCTGTTTTTACTAGCAATAGAACCTTTTCTATATCATATCCGGAATAATGAGGCCATTGCCGGTGTGCCGTTTGATGATTGTACTGTGAAATTAACTGCATACGCCGATGATGTGCTCATTATGACGGAGAGAGCAGATGAAGCTATCCCTGCTTTAATGGACACGATTGACGAGTATTCTAAAGTTTCAGGGTACAAGCTGAATAAAGACAAAACAGAAGTCAAGCTTTTAAACAACGTCGGGAGTAAAGAAATAATTGGTTCATCTGGCCTCACCTGGCAGCCAAAAGCTTTTAAATATCTGGGCCTAGATTTCGAGAAAGACTTAATAACAACCCTGAAGGTGAATGAGGATCTAACTTTAAAAAAGATTTCTGCGTTATTAGATAGCTGGTCACCCGGGGGGCGTGGCTTAGCACGCGAAGTGAATGGACGCTTGTGGGTGAAGCTCCGCGCCGAGCTCCCCTTCCCGGTCCTTTTATCCGGGATTATCCTCGGCGAAGCCAGCCGAAAACCACGGGCGACTGCACCGGTGGTCCTGACGCAGCGCCTGCCCGAATTTGGCGCGGATCGGAGCAATACCCCGACACCGGGAGACACTGGCCTCCCGCGGCCGCGAGCATTGCCTCTGATCCCGGCGAGTGCCCAGGAAACACCGGGGATCCAGACGAGGCGGAAGGCCCGAAATCGCGGCCCACCCTCACCCCGCACGGCCTGCATACCGGTGCACTGAAGATCGCCCACCACCTGTGCCAGGGCGGCCCCGGGGAGAGACGACCACATCAGCCCGGCCGGACTCCTCCTGCAAAGTCCGCGCTGACGGACGGACCCCAGGGTTGGAAGTAGCAGCCTTCTGCGACTGACACCACGCGCATCCGCTACATAGCGAGGCGCAGAGGTGAGCGATCCAGCCTTGAATCCCTGGGGGCCTAAAGGACGGCGGCGGCGGGGACCCACAGCGAGACGGCCACAGCCGGGAGGCGGCAGACGAACAGGCCGCAAAACACCACACACGCAGCCCTGGCCACCAGCAGCACTAGAGCGGAGTCGAGCACCCACAACTGCATGTAGACCCCTGACTACCCACGGCGCTGCGACCCACTGCTCACCGGCGGCAATAATACCAGCCATCCAGGCACGCAGGCCCAGCCCGGGAGAAACAGCGGCCGTCGCCGCCCACAGCCACGCGTGGTGCCACCGGCCCTGGCGTCCATGCGGGAGACGCCGAGGGTCAGGACGGATCGGAGGCCACGGGGACACAGTACGCACCAACCCTGCACACCCGCGCCCCAGTGCACCAGAGACCGCTCGCAGCGCACGCTGATGGGACAATAAGGCGAACCGACTACATTGGCACGGCCGGTACCCTCACACACTCGCCGGAGCTGATCGCAGGACACACCCTGAGGCTGGGAGCGGCTGCTAGGCCCGGACGCGACCACATCGCGACGAACATCGTGCAGGCCCAAACACACGGAGAAGAGGTAAGGAGCGCGACTGGGCTCCCAACGCCTGGAGAACGGTTGGGCAGTGGCGGCCGGGTCACACACTGCGACAGCTGCCAGCCGACAGCGGTAGACATTCAGACTGCACCACACCGGCGCAGCACACACCCCGCATGGATACACACAGAACCTGCGCATACAACCCGCAGGGATATGCACAGAACTTAGACCCATTGCCACAAGCGTGCTCGTAACTGACCAGGGACACACCGAGGAAACACGCCGCAAACTCGGCGACACCCAGACGCACTGAACTGTGCCGGGGAAAACGGCACCCACCGGTCACCTACCGCCCAAGAGAGAACGAAAACCTCGCAATCACCACGCGAGCTGGCTCTGCTGACGCCGGTTGCCAAGCCTCCGCTGGGGGCCGATAGCCTACAACCACCAGCCCACCATCGCCCAGGCTGAGCAGGACCACGCCGGGGCGAGGAGAGCAGACTCTACCTTGGACACTGATGTCTGGCGGGGCCAGGACACGGGCTGGCACCGGAGGCGCGATGTCTAAAGGCAAAATGGACAAAACCAGTAAAACCGCGGACCAGGACCAAACGGCAGCAAAGCTAGACACCATGCTCGCAGCCATGGAGCGGCTGGAAGAATCGCTTCAACTCACACGCACCTCTCTGGCCACCAAGATCGATAGCGTAGCCATAGACCTCACGCACCTCCGAGCAGACCACAAAAAACTTACCGACCGTACCTCGACACTGGAAGGAACTGTGAAAGAGCTCCAACCCCAAGCCAGTCAGACACATACCCACATACAAGATTTGCTGAACCGAGTGGAGTTCCTAGAGGACAGGGCTGAGGATGCGGAAGGCAGGGCACGAAGGAATAACATACGCCTGGTCGGCGTTCCGGAAAAATGGGAAGGGAGGAAGCCGGAGGAACATATGGAAAGATGGCTGGCATCCATCCTGCCTGAGGGCTCACTCTCGCCTCAATTCGTGGTGGAACGCGCCCATCGAGTCCCGACCACACCCCTGGCGACAGGCTCTAATCCACGACTTATGCTTCTCCGCATTCTGAATTACAGAGACGGAGACTCCATACTGAGAGAAACGCGCAAACTCGAGGAGGTGAGAATAGAAAACACCAAGGTAATGTTCTTCCCAGACTACACCATACAAGTACAGAGGCAGAGACAGTCCTTCCTGGCGGTGAAAAGACGCCTCCGCCAGCAGGGCCTACAGTACTCCTTGCTATTCCCCGCAAAACTCAGAGTGATAGCCGGAGAGAGAACCCATTTCTTTACAGACCCAGACGAAGTGGAGGCGTGGTTGGACAGCGGCACAGACTCTACCCCCAGAGCACCGGCGGACCGCACACGCGGGCGACAACCTGGCGGGAGTAGGAGACGACGCCGCCCGAGGCAACGGGCGCGGGGAAACGCGAGCAGGTCGCAGAGGACGTCTCCCCCTGCGGACGCTGCACAGCAGGAAAAGCAAGAAGCCCTCCGGCTTGTACGGGACCTCAGCCGCTCCCCGGCATCTAGCGAACCACCTGGTAATGACACAGGAGACCCCCCAAGCGACGACGAAGCACTATATGGGATATCGGACTCTCCTGTGACGGATCCTGGCCCGGACGTCACCCCCCAAACATCAGAGTACATTGGCTGACCAGCTCCCAGAGCATCTCCACCGGGGCTCCCCCAAGAACACTCGGTAGGCCATCTGCGGTGTGCTCGCAGTCTCGGACTGGATAACCCTGGCTCGGCGAGACCTCTGGTAAACTGTGAGCTACGACTCGACTTGAAGATACCCCGACAGACACTGTCCTCCACTCCTGTGGACACCCATCCTGCTACACACTGATCAAGACACGTAATGTATGGCATTGAATGTTTGCTTTGTACCAGTGACTCTTATGATTAAGGCTGGCTTAGGCTTTCATATACCCCCCGGGAAGGGGAACGACCCCTATATGATGACTCTAGAAACTTTTACTCAGCTGCTACTGCTAGCACTGCACAGCCACCCCCAGAACTGAACTAAACTTTGTTACTCTCCTTGAGAGCATGGACGGGAGCACGTTTGCCCACCGACCTTTTGGTATTTCGCATGTTTGCGATGTTCATTGGCTACCTGTTTTATTGGCCATGTTAACCACCTGTTTTCCCCCTTCACAATACAGCAATGGCGTGCGGGACAGACAATATTCCTTACGAGCGGCGGGCGGGGGGGAGGTGGGGCGGGGGGGCCGCTTCGGGGAGACCGTTAATGTGATGCAATGTCTGTGATTAATATATGCACATGGAATGTGAGAGGGATGCACACACCGTCCAGACGGTATCAAATATTCTCATACCTTAAACGCCACAATGTGCAGATTGCTCTCTTACAAGAGACGCACCTCTGTGAAGCAGAAGTCACCACCCTATGCCGCAGATGGCGAGGCCACCTTTATGCCACGCTTTACAAAAGGGGGTGGTGATGAACAGAGTGTCTGAATTGAGCAGACCACTCTTACCCAGTCCAAAGATCAGGGCTTGATCCATCACCGTTATTTATCTCACTGCCCCATCCCAGCTCAGAATCTGGCTATATGCAAATCAGTCTGTCCCTGGCCCAGTGCATCATGGGAACAGGGCAGACTAAACTACCAAGCCAATTCTTTACCAGAAAGGAGACAAGCTACCGGGGACCGGTTTCTGGCATTTCAGCCTCTTCGGCCCGGCTTGCTTGAATCCTGATGGAGCAGTGAGAAAGGGACTCATGTCTGAGTATACCCTGCCACACCTATAGTGGCCAAAATCGATTTACAAAAGGGGGTGGTGATGAACAGAGTGTCTGAATTGAGCAGACCACTCTTACCCAGTCCAAAGATCAGGGCTTGATCCATCACCGTTATTTATCTCACTGCCCCATCCCAGCTCAGAATCTGGCTATATGCAAATCAGTCTGTCCCTGGCCCAGTGCATCATGGGAACAGGGCAGACTAAACTACCAAGCCAATTCTTTACCAGAAAGGAGACAAGCTACCGGGGACCGGTTTCTGGCATTTCAGCCTCTTCGGCCCGGCTTGCTTGAATCCTGATGGAGCAGTGAGAAAGGGACTCATGTCTGAGTATACCCTGCCACACCTATAGTGGCCAAAATCGATTTACAAAAGGGGGTCCACCCTAAGCGTGGAAGGGTATACTCAGATGTGAGTCCCTTGCTCATTGCACCATCAGGATTCAAGCAAGCCGGGCCGAAGAGGCTGAAATGCCAGAAACCGGTCCCCGGTAGCTTGTTTCCTTCCCAGTGTAAGAATTGGCTTTTGTAGTTTGGTTTGCCCTGTTCCCATCATGCCCTGGGACAGGAACAGACTAATTTGCATACAGCCAGGTTCTGAAACTGGGATGGTGCAGTGAGCTAAAAAACGGTGTTGGATCTAGCCCTGATCTCTTGACTGGGTGAGAGTATTCTGTTTAATTCAGAGACTCTGTCCCTCACCACCCCTTGTTGTAAATATTTTTGTCCACCCTAAGCGTGGAAGGGTATACTCAGATGTGAGTCCCTTGCTCATTGCACCATCAGGATTCAAGCAAGCCGGGCCGAAGAGGCTGAAATGCCAGAAACCGGTCCCCGGTAGCTTGTTTCCTTCCCAGTGTAAGAATTGGCTTTTGTAGTTTGGTTTGCCCTGTTCCCATCATGCACTGGGACAGGAACAGACTAATTTGCATACAGCCAGGTTCTGAAACTGGGATGGTGCAGTGAGCTAAAAAACGGTGTTGGATCTAGCCCTGATCTCTTGACTGGGTGAGAGTATTCTGTTTAATTCAGAGACTCTGTCCCTCACCACCCCTTGTTGTAAATATTTTTGTCCACCCTAAGCGTGGAAGGGTATACTCAGATGTGAGTCCCTTGCTCATTGCACCATCAGGATTCAAGCAAGCCGGGCCGAAGAGGCTGAAATGCCAGAAACCGGTCCCCGGTAGCTTGTTTCCTTCCCAGTGTAAGAATTGGCTTTTGTAGTTTGGTTTGCCCTGTTCCCATCATGCACTGGGACAGGAACAGACTAATTTGCATACAGCCAGGTTCTGAAACTGGGATGGTGCAGTGAGCTAAAAAACGGTGTTGGATCTAGCCCTGATCTCTTGACTGGGTGAGAGTATTCTGTTTAATTCAGAGACTCTGTCCCTCACCACCCCTTGTTGTAAATATTTTTGTCCACCCTAAGCGTGGAAGGGTATACTCAGATGTGAGTCCCTTGCTCATTGCACCATCAGGATTCAAGCAAGCCGGGCCGAAGAGGCTGAAATGCCAGAAACCGGTCCCCGGTAGCTTGTTTCCTTCCCAGTGTAAGAATTGGCTTTTGTAGTTTGGTTTGCCCTGTTCCCATCATGCACTGGGACAGGAACAGACTAATTTGCATACAGCCAGGTTCTGAAACTGGGATGGTGCAGTGAGCTAAAAAACGGTGTTGGATCTAGCCCTGATCTCTTGACTGGGTGAGAGTATTCTGTTTAATTCAGAGACTCTGTCCCTCACCACCCCTTGTTGTAAATATTTTTGTCCACCCTAAGCGTGGAAGGGTATACTCAGATGTGAGTCCCTTGCTCATTGCACCATCAGGATTCAAGCAAGCCGGGCCGAAGAGGCTGAAATGCCAGAAACCGGTCCCCGGTAGCTTGTTTCCTTCCCAGTGTAAGAATTGGCTTTTGTAGTTTGGTTTGCCCTGTTCCCATCATGCACTGGGACAGGAACAGACTAATTTGCATACAGCCAGGTTCTGAAACTGGGATGGTGCAGTGAGCTAAAAAACGGTGTTGGATCTAGCCCTGATCTCTTGACTGGGTGAGAGTATTCTGTTTAATTCAGAGACTCTGTCCCTCACCACCCCTTGTTGTAAATATTTTTGTCCACCCTAAGCGTGGAAGGGTATACTCAGATGTGAGTCCCTTGCTCATTGCACCATCAGGATTCAAGCAAGCCGGGCCGAAGAGGCTGAAATGCCAGAAACCGGTCCCCGGTAGCTTGTTTCCTTCCCAGTGTAAGAATTGGCTTTTGTAGTTTGGTTTGCCCTGTTCCCATCATGCACTGGGACAGGAACAGACTAATTTGCATACAGCCAGGTTCTGAAACTGGGATGGTGCAGTGAGCTAAAAAACGGTGTTGGATCTAGCCCTGATCTCTTGACTGGGTGAGAGTATTCTGTTTAATTCAGAGACTCTGTCCCTCACCACCCCTTGTTGTAAATACCTTTATGCCACGCGCCACTCCTCCTATGCCAGGGGGACGCTGGTATGGATACGCCCGGGTACCCCGTGGATAGCGCAGGACACCTTAGTGGACCCTGGGGGGAGACATGTAGCAGTCAAGGGCAGAATAGACGGGAACCCGATAGTGCTAGCCTCGATCTATGCACCCAACACAGGGACTCAGGATTTTTTAACACAGCTATCCAACATCCTGGCGCCTTGGCATGGCATACAGTGGGTACTAGGCGGGGACTACAACTGCACACTAGATCCTTCCCTGGACCGCTCCCGTCCTCCACCACCTAATTCCCAAGCTCATCACGCAGCGCGAGCCCTCCTAGACTGGTCCGTGCAATGGGACCTACAAGACGCATGGCGCAGCCACAACCCAGACACAAGGGCCTACTCCTTCCACTCAGGGGCACACAACCTGCATGTACGCCTGGACAGGTACATGGTGTCTAGAGACCTGCTACCGGCGATCAGAGACGCGCAATACATGGGCCGCACACATTCGGACCACAACCCACACCTTATGACACTCGCCTGGGAACAGCCGAGGCCGCCAATCCCCACCTGGAGATTGCAACCAGACCTCTTACTTGACGGCACATTCAGAACCTCAATAGGGGCACAAACGGCACAGCACTTCGACAATAACAATAACACTGCTTCCACACCCCAGCTAGAGTGGGATGCATTCAAAGTGGTCCTAAGGGGGCTATGCCTCGGCACCCAGGCACATACCCGCCGACAGCTAGAAGCAGACCTGAAACGGCTGGAAAGGGATTTGCTACAAAAGGAACAGGAGGGGACAACACAGAACTGCTTGAGGCAAGGACGGAACACGACAGACTGATAGGCAGACTGAAACTGGTCAGCTTCGCTGCACACTCGGCACGCACACATCGCTACGGCGACAAGCCAGGCAAATTACTAGCCTGGCTGATACGGCGAGAAGACCGTTCTGCCCCAGTGACGGCCATAAGCCCGACCGCGGACACTGTGGTATACACCCAGACGGGCATACATGATGCCTTCGTGACACACTACAAGACATTATACCGGTCGCAAATGTGCAATCCGCAACCAGACATCCAAGCATATCTGGAGGAACTCACACTTCCCACCCCAACTGACAGCCAACGAGATGATCTCGGAGCGCCGTTGGCAGCGGAAGAACTACGTGAGGCCATATTTGCCCTCTCTAACGGGAAAGCCCCTGGCCCGGACGGGCTGCCTGCAGAATATTATAAAGCATACTCAGACATCCTCATCCCCGAACTGCTTAGAACATATTCGGCGGCTCTGGACAGCTCATCCTTACCAGCGTCCATGAATGAAGCACTACTGGTATCACTTCTCAAACCCAACAGAGAAGAGACACTTCTTGGGTCATATAGGCCATTAGCCCTGCTCAATACGGACTACAAGATCCTGGCATCAACATTGGCCCGTAGACTGGCGGCCCTAGTACCGGCCCTGGTACACAAAGACCAAAATGGGTTTGTCCCAACAAGATGCACCTCCCAAAATATTCGGAGGCTGTTTCGAGTGCAGGAATATGCAGTCCAGACGTGGCCAAGATCGGGTTGCCTAGTGCTGGACCTGGAGAAGGCGTTCGACTCTGTCGAATGGCCCTATCTGTCGGCAGTGCTGCGTAAATTTGACCTGGGTGATGATTTTATAGAACTAGTGGGCTTGTTGTATGGGAAACCCGAGGTGAGGGTGCGCACTGGGAAATTGATCTACGAGCCCATCCATGTCAGAAGAGGGACCAGACAGGGCTGCCCGCTTTCCCCATTACTATTTTCCCTAGCGATCGAACCCCTAGCCGAACGGCTGCGATCCAGCGGAACGCGATGGGGCATTCCGCTAGCAGATGGCACACATGTCGTGTCACTATATGCGGACGATTTACTTTTGTACATTAAAGACCTAGATAATATGCCGCCGGAACTGTCGGACATATTCCGCACGTTCGAACTAATGTCGGGCCTCAAAGTCAACTGGGCTAAATCGGGGGCATACTCGTTCACTCCTGACGCCCCAGACCCTGTACTCCACATCAATAATGAACGATTACCATGGTATCACACCACGTTCAGGTACCTGGGCATACATATATACAGGACCCCCCTAGACATATTGGACGGCAATCTGACACGGGCCATAACGTCTGTTAGAACACAGATCGCCTTCTGGAAAACCCTCCCCATCAACGTGCCAAGCAGGGTGACCTTAACGAAAATGATAGTACTCCCCAAGCTCCTGTACTATTTTGCCAATCTCCCACTATACATCCCTGTCCGTACATTTAGAGAACTGGAGTGCATGCTCAGAGATCTGATCTGGAACACGGGCAGGCCAAGAGTAGCGCTGACGAAGTTACACAACCCGGTCACGGAAGGCGGCATGGCAGTCCCGAACCTGGAGCTCTATTATCTGGCGGCACAGGTGCAATGGGTGGTGGCCTGGATCGCAGGAAGGAACCTCGAGGACACGGCTACGGCCACAGACATCCTCTCCCCGCTGCAGATACACACCTTATTCCACCCACTGACGAGCCCCAGGAATCACACTCAATTACATGTAGCTGTGGCCACGAAATGCTACGGCAGATGCTTACGTCTCACTAAAACCACCATACCATATGCACCAGCGTTGCCACTCCTGGGTACCCCCAAGGCCACGACAGTCGTGACGGAGGCGGCATTGGAACAGTGGACACGTGCAGGCATAGAAACAATGACGGATCTGTACGCAGATGGCGCCCTGCTCTCCTTCGAGACGTTGACTGCTGACACGGGACTGCCTGCGGGACAATTCCTGCAACATGCCTCAATACTAAGGACACTTACGCGGAAATGGGGGAACATTGCTAACGAGCTGCCCACACACCAGTTAGTTCAATGCATGCACGTGATGGGCAACGGGACGCATGTAGTGCACTGGCTCACACAGGCGCTGCTCTCACACACACAAACCACATTACAACCTCTGCGGGATAAATGGGCGGTAGACAGAGGGAAGGCATGGACGGACAAGGAGTGGGCGGTGATACTCTCGGGCCCCCGCAACATTCCACGTAATGCACGCTTCAAACAGATACAATTTTACGTTCTGCACCGCGCATATCTATCCCCGGACAAGATTAACTCATACTTCCCGGGCACGGAGGCCAAATGCCCAAGATGCGACACTGAGGGAGCAGACCTCCTCCACATGCTATGGCATTGTCCCCGGCTTCTAGCATACTGGCAATCGATACTAGCACTGTTGAAGCGCTGCACGGCGATGCCGATCCCATTCTCGTGGGAGGCATGCCTGCTGGGCCTCTTCCATAGGACCAAATTAAACAGGGTACCTTCCCGCTTCTGGGACCTTGGCCTCATCACGGCCAAAAGACTCATCACAAAACATTGGAAAAGGGCGGCACCACCAGCGATGGAACACTGGCACGCTTCGCTAGATAACTGGGCGAAAGCGGAGAGTATATCTCTACATAATGAGGAGACGGCGGGACTGCGTAAATACCCCATAGCGACACTCTGGGACGACATGGTCCGCTCCTTCCACAATGACTCCCGGGCACCAGGGACTCCAGAGAGCCAGCCACTCCCAGACGGGGAACACCGTGATGGCCACCACACGCCAGGCGCCACAGACAACAGACACACCGCCCACGCACCAGACACCTAGATCCCCCCTCTTCCCCCCCCCCCTGCCCGGCCGACACGCCGGGACTGCTACCACCCTCCCGTATTACCAACATAGCTCCCGCACTTGCAGGAACAGACAGAACATGACAGCCGCGCTACCACCGTACTCTCCCCTTCCCCCCCCCCTCTTTTCCCCCCAGCCTCGCCCCCCCCGCCACAATCTTCACTACCTGATACACCGCACGCCGCATGATTCCAAGTTCGATATCCCTACCCTATTACGCTTTTATTGAAATTGCTCGCTCAACAAGATCCGACACCAGAGATAGCATGATCACGCAATGTTTGGACGTCAGCTTTATTAGCGAACTGTTGCAACACACTTTGCGATCCGCCCCGTGATCTATGTATGTACTTCTTTAACTGTTGACTCTTCATATACCAAGACTCTGTATGATATATGCTTGTAATTCTTTTTTTCAACATTTGCGCTGAATAAAAGATATTTAAAAAAAAAAATAAATTAGATAGCTGGTCACCCAAGTGTTTGTCCTGGTGGGGTAGGGCTGAGACCCTTAAAATGATGTGCACGCCTCTGGTTAATTACCTGGCCAGCATGCTCTCAATGACTTTTACGGACGAGTTCATCAAAAAGTAGATAGGTTGTTTGGGGAGTTCCTGTGGCGAGGGAAAAAAGCCAGGATATCATTGAAAAAGTTGCAACTGGCAAAAGAGAAAGGCGGCCTGGGCCTTCCCTCGTTCAGGAACTACCAGACGGCTTTCCTTTGTAAGCAGGGGGCTCTTTGGCTAGTTGACTCTACATGTATACTCCAGTATGGCTATCTATTGAGCGATCATTAATGGCACATGCACCCCTCTCAGCCCTCCTCAGCATGGACTTGGCCCATTTACCTCACTCCAAATACATCCTACTAAATACCAGAAGGGCCCTCCTCAGGCTCGACCAGTCCCATAAAACTGATTCAGTGATCAAGAAATCTACCCTAGTATCGCTATGGAATAATCCTATGTTTCGGATAGAGGGGAAAACCCTTTATTGGGAGTTGTGGGCTGAAAGTGGTATCCATATGGTAAAAGACCTTTATGAAAACGGTCTGCCCATCCCTTTTTCGACACTGCAAGAGAAATTTAATTTGCCACCCATAGAATTCTATCAATTCTTGAAATTGAAAGCCGTTATCTCTAAACGTACCCTCACTACGGATTTACCCTGGCACATGACACGTCTCCGGTTACTGTACCATGCTGACCATTTCGTCTCCAGAATATATAAATTGCTCCTCCCCCTGCCCAAGAAGCAACATAAGTTAACGGAAAGCAAGTGGGAGTCGGAACCTAACTCGACAGGGATAACAATAGATTGGGAGGTAATACACAACACTGCATTATCAAACAAGGTCTCCCCGATTCTCTGTCAAACGAAATACATGTTGCTGAACAGAGTGTTCTGGACCCCTCAGAAGCTGTTCAAATGTAATCTAAAAGATACGCCCAATTGTTGGAACTGCCAGGCAGCACCTGGAGACCTGGCGCACATGCTTTTTGATTGTTCCCTATTAAGAACATTTTGGAGAAAAGTCTTTGCTTATATTCACCAAGTATTTGGAATCACACCCGTTCAGGAATTCTTATACGTCATTTTATGCCCTTTAGAAACACAATTACCTGACATACATCACCGACAACTGCTAGATATCATGTTGACATTGGCGTGCAAGGTCATCCTCTGTAAATGGAAAAATTTTGCAGAAGTCAACTTTAAAATATGGTTGGAATGGCTCTCCTTTTTGAGAGGGGCGGACAATCCGGCACTGCAGTCAGCCACATGGAAGCCTTCTAACAGGAAATTGTGGTCCTCCTTGGATGCGTCATCCTCCCACTTCGAACCTCGATGATACAAACTTCAACAGGTTGACTGTCTTTATGTAAATCAGTGTCTCTGTTTGGCCCCATATATTCCAAGTTTAAATACTTTACTGTATACTTATTGTCTCCTATACTGCGACCCATGCTTTTGTAGGCCGATTGCTACTGATATATTGATACACCTGTCCTTTTCTCTTATTCCTCCTTTATGGTCACTACTGTATTAATCTATGTATTGGATGATTTATTGTATTGTCTTTGCTTTCATTTTTTTTTCAATCTTCAATAAAAAAGATTTGAAATAAAAAAAAAGAAGTGCCACCACAAGCATAACTTTAATCAGAGTGGGGGGCGGAGCTTGCCGGCAACTAGGATGGCCGGGTGAGCCTTGGGCTCCGCTAGCTGGTTCTTAATATCCTTCACTATCCTGCACCAACAGCGGGCAAAATAGCTGCTATCTGCTGATTCCGTTGGGGAAGAGACGCGGCACCTGCGACAGCTTTCCTTGAGTCGCTGCGCCCAGCGACTGCCCCGGGAGAGTGAGTGAAGCTGGCCAGCCGTGCTGGGCCGTGAGCCGCGACCTAGAGTGCCGCGGGGGGCCGACTGGCGTACTGCTGCGTGCGCCTGATTGGCCCCGCCCACCCGGGAGTGGAGCAGGTAGATTGCTGCTTTCGGCAGGCGTGCTGGCGGCCAAGTGGAGGCCGTGCCGGAGACTGGCTCTGCGGAGGGGCGCATCGGCGGACTAGCAGGCCGCCTGGGAATCCCCCCTGCGGCACCACGATCTGCCGTCTCCCTGGTGGGAGACTAGCACGAGGAGGCGGCAGCCATTGTGAGGAGGAGCGGTGGCTGGCGGCCCGATGTGACGGTGAGAGCGGCTGCCTCATAAATTTGAAAAGGCTGTATGCTGGTGACAGAGGGCTGATTTAAGTAAAGAGAAGGCCCACGAAAAGAACATTTCCTATAACTGGGCTGGACACACAGCAAGAAAACTGACATAATTGCTTGTGGCATGGAGAGTGCACGTGTGTTGCTGTGCAGCCTTTCAACAGTCAGGAGAACACTTGTTGAGTGATGTCAAGGACAATTAACAGTAATCTAGTGCTTCTGACACCATTGAGGGATTGGAGACAAGAAATCACATGCTGATTTCCCCTTTGAGCTGCTTGTGCGCTGCATTGCCGCTGTGGGGATCCCCAGGCACACTGAGCGTACATTGGACTATGTGGGACCGAGTGTGATACAAACGGACCCGTCCTGCGTACATTAGACGCGACCTGCGACATTAGCAACTGGAGGCTGGGTCCGGACATCGTGGGGCGGGCGAGGAGCGAGTGAGCCTACGTAGTGCATCTACCACCAGGCGGCGGTGGCGCTGATTGGCCAGCAGGTGGTGGGGACAATTGGTGGCACGGCCACGGACGCCCTTGAGACGGCACGCTGCGCTGGGCGCAGGGATCTGTGAGGGAAGGGTCTGCGGCAGCCGCATGAGAAGACAGAAGGAACAGCCTGGCGCCTGTGGAACCTGTGAGTAGCGGCATACGTCCACGACAGAACAAAGCCATTGAGACTGCTCTGGTGCGCTGACGCGATTGTCGGAAGCGGTTGGATGGTGGCACTTGGTGTGGTCCTGGTTGATCTCACGATTACCTGCTGTGAACTGTAATTTCTGGAAGGTGGCAAGTGCGGAGAGGCCTGTGTAAGCCCCAGGGCCAAGACAAGTGCTCAGCTTAAGGACCCGAGCAGCCCCCGTATTGGCGATCAAGAATTCTACAGTATCCGGAGCAATACTCGAAGTGGTGCCCGATTTGGAACCTCCACGGACATGGGTAAAGGTGATAAAACTCCGACTAAGCTCACCTTTGGTCAGCGGCGGGCCAAGACGCTTGACGCAGCAGACGCAGAGACGGGATCCATGCATCCAGACGACGAAGCTGCTGACACTACGGATATTAGGACGCTCCTGCTAGCCATGAAGAAAGGCCTACAGACCAGTAGAACTGCCTTAGGTTCCAAAATTGATGCCTTGACCTATAGGATGGATAGAATGGCAGAGAGGATAGATAAGCATGCAGAGCGGCTGGACATGTCTGAGAGAAGGCTCACGGAGGTGGAAGAGTCGCAGATGGAACTTGGCACGGACCATAAGAAGGTGGAAAAACTGATGCAAGCACTGCTGGATAAAACCGAGGACTTGGAGGCACGTTCACGTCGGTGTAACCTCAGGATAACAGGCCTTCCCGAGACAACGCAGACAGGCAACATGGAACGTTTTGTGGAAAAGCTGTTGGTCACCCTGCTGGGGAATGAATCTTTTTCGCAGGTATTCATCGTCGAACGGGCACACTGCTCGCTGGGCCCTCGTCTGCGCCCGGGTGCGCCGCCTCGGCCTGTAATAGCCAAACTGCTAACTACAGAGACGGGGATACTGCGCTGTGCCTAGCCCGGGAGAAGAAGTCGCTGCAATACGAGGGCTCTGAAATATCATTATATCCGGATTTCACGCCAGGGTACAGGAGGCCCGTAAGCACTTTGCTCCCTACAAAAAACAACGTAGAGAACAGGGGTTGGACTATGCAATGCTTTACCCCGCCAAACTGAGGGTCAACAGGCAAGACCACTCCCACTTGTTCACGGACCCTCGGGCCCTGCAGCAGGCCCTGAAGAAATGGGCGAAGGAGCGGCGCGGAGACGCAGCGGAGCAACGCACCGAGGTCGAGGCGGCAGTCATCTGGACGAGCAAGAATAGCGGCCCTACTGAAGCAGGTAATGTGAGGCGGTAAGGTGGAGGAGTGTCCTTCTCCTGAGACGGCTATGCCTCAGACTTGGACCACGGACATCGTGATATTTGCTGGACAGACCTGCTGGGGTGGGGGCAGCGCACAGTGGTGGTCCCTTAGATTCTGTTCGTACCCTACGAATGGCCTGTGCTAATTGTGCTTATGATCGTTCCGAATTTTGCGATTCTATGTGTAGACACCCTCGCGGGGCGTCCCTCCCTAGCTGATGGAAATATGTGGCTTTCTACACTGTCCTTCATAAATGGAGGGATCTTGGGGCCGCTCCAGGTTCCTTGCTTAATGGTTGGTGTTATTATGGAACCACGTTGGGAGCCATACGAGGCTGCCGAGTTATTGTGTACTTCAGCATTAGTAAATGGTGGCATGGCAACCTCGGCCCCAGTGCACGATGATCCCAATTGACGCTTTTGAGACGTCGAATTCAAGTGGTGTGAATATTGGTGGGGGGTGGGTTTGGGGACGGCAAGACCAGGTTGGGGGGGGGTCTGCTGTGGGTGGGGGGTGGGTCTGTTTGCTGATTGTTTGGTGGCAAATGGTGGATTGAGAAGTTTGTTGTGGTTTCTTTGCTTATGCACATCGACTGTTCGGCCATTAAGACACTGCCTAATGCTACCGCTGTCCTTGTATCATTCTTATGTCTTCCACGCCGACGCTGAATAACAGCGCTCCACAAACTTTACTCAGAGCCCTCACGTGGAATGTACGTGGCCTAAATGACCACCGAAAGCTCAGGAAGGTGATGAACTACTTACTGAGACAACATGTAGACCTTGCTCTCCTACAGGAGACACATCTACCCCTCACAAGTAGAATGCTGCTTAGTAAGGGTTGGGCGGGTAACATAGCTACTGCAGGTTTTACATCCCACGCCAGGGGTGTGCTGACTTGGGTCAACCCTAGATGTAAGCTTACCCAGACTTTGCTGGTTGCGGACCCAGAAGGACGCTTTGTGGTGTCCCGATGTGCGGGGATGGGACTAGACCTGTTGATAATCAATGTTTATGGCCCGAACTACGACTCCCCGGAGTTTTTTCACAAAGTGACAGTTGTGGCACGCACTTACCCTGCCGCGCGAATTTTGTGGTGGGGGATCTAAATTTCGTTCTGGACCCAGCGCTAGATAGGTCTACAGGACCACTGTGCAGGCCCTCGGCTGCGCCGCAAGCGATACAGCGGGCAATTACCACACTAGACCTGGAAGACGTCTGGCGGTTTAGGCATAGCAACCAGGGAGGGTATACCCATTATTCTGCTTTCCATAATATTCATACCAGAATAGATTACTGGTTGGCCTCCTCCTCCATGATGGCCCAAATTCATTCATGCACGATACTCCCCAGGACGCGGTCTGATCACTCTCCTCTTCTGCTGGTGCTGGAATCGTCTAAGAAAAGGATCACGCCATTCACCTGGCGCTTTCCGCCCTACTCACTGTTAGACCCAGTGTTCAGAGGTGAACTAGCGGAGGAGATCGACATCTTCTTCGAGGCAAATGTTGGCTCTGTGGACAGTTTCCTCACGGTATGGGAGGCCTTTAAGGTCTATATTCGCGGAGTGGCTATGTCAAAGCACTCCAGCGTGCTTAAATCTATCCGTCAGAGACTGGCGACACTTCAAAAACAGCTAGCGTCCCTTGAACGACGACAGCTGGCCTCGCCCTTTGACGCGGTTACTGAGGAAATCAAGACACTGCTCACTGAATATCACGAGGAGGCTGACAGAGAGGTGCAGCATATGGAGAAATATGCCACTGCGTGCACATATAGGGAGGGGGAGCGGCCGAGTTCTTTACTAGCTAAACTACTCAAAGGGAATAGGGGGAAGTCCCTCATTTCAGAATTGCGGGCCTCGGACGGGCGTACGGTGACTGAGGAGCTGGAAGTTGCAGACGAATTTCGGAGGTATTACTCTGATCTTTACTCCGCTAAAGGGGGGGATCTCACAGATGAGGCGACTGATTATCTGGATCACATTGATCTGCCGCGACTGTCCGATGCTCATCGTGAATTCCTCATGCATCCTATAGAACGGGACGAAATAGTGGAAGCTCTTGCAAGCATGCGTTCAGGTAGCGCACCGGGGGCGGACGGCCTGACTGTTGCCTTTTACAAAGCCTTCCAAGACAAATTACTTCCCCCATTTGGCGTCGCTTTTTGATGACATTTGTGTGGACGGCGCTATGCCGCCCTCGATGAGAGAGGCTCTTATTGTTACCATACTAAAGCCGGGGAAGGATCCTAGTGAGTGCAGCTCATACAGGCTTCTCTTGTTGTTGAACGTAGACACCAAGATATATGCTAAAGTGTTGGCGACTCGCCTCGCCCTCCTGGCCCATGAAATAGTAGCGCCGGAACAGGCTGGATTCATTCCCAGCAGAAACTTAACGTATAATATACGGACGGTATTGGGCACTATACAACATGTTCGGCAGGATGCAAAGGTTATTGCAGTCTTCCTGGACATGGAAAAGGCCTTTGACTCCGTCGAGTGGCCATTTATGACCCTGGTTCTACGGCGGTTTGGTGTAGGTGAGCCGTTTCTACAAATGATAGGGCCACTATACCATAAGCCGACGGCGAGGCTTCGTCTGGGAGATCTGGTTACTGACCCTATCCAGATCGGTAGAGGAACAAGACAGGGGTGCCCCCTTTCTCCGCTGCTCTATGCCTTGGTCGCTGAGCCACTGGCCTGCGCACTGCGGGAATACCATGGGCACGAGGGAGTCAGCTTTCCGTCTTATAAGATTGTCGTCTCGACATATGCGGACGACATTTTGCTATATGTCCGTGACCCTGAGCATAACTTGTCCTCCATGATTAGAGAGGTTGTTCACTTTGGGGCACTCTCTGGTTTGCAGGTTAATTGGTCGAAATCGGTCGCATTCCCGCTCACCCCGGCAACAAAACAATTTGACATGGAGTTCCCCCTGCAGGGGTCTAGCGACCCAGTCAGGTACCTGGGGGTCCGGATCCACACTGACCCTGAGACATTACTTTGAGAAAATTATGGGGTAGCCTGCAGTAAGTTGGAAGATGATATTGATGTTTGGTCCAAACTCCCCCTTTCACTTATGGAGCCCATTGCTATCATGAAAATGATAGTGCTCCCAAGATTCCTCTTTCTATTTAGTGCGATTCCGGTGGTGCTTTTGAAGGCTTTCTTTCAGACTTTGACACAACTAATGGTTAAGCTCGCCTGGGCGGGCAAACAGCCCAGAGTGCGGTGGTCTCTTCTGACGCTTCCATATAACATGGGTGGCCTGGCAGCCCCAGATCTCGTGCTCTACTACAGAGTGGCACAGGCAGCCCATCTTCACACCTGGATACATGGAGATGAGCAAATACCTCATGTTCGGATGGAACGGCTATTTGCAGACCCACTGCCAATACCGGCCACGATATGCCGGCCGCTTGACCGCAGGACTGTCATATTAGACTCCATCACAGCCACGAATCATGCTTAGCACTCTCTTTTACGGGCGCAGGGTGGACCTCTCATGTACTTGCCCGCTATGCCAATAGAATGGGCCCTCTGGCTTTCACCGCTTACAGAGCGAGGCGTTATCCAAGCGCTGCATAGCCTGGGCATCTTCACGATGGGAGACTTGTTCTTGTATGGCGCGGTTAGGAGGTGGGACCAGGTGGTGACAGACATCGCCCGTAGCTCAATGTTACTGAAGTTCCAGTATCATAGGATTCGCAGTGCGTTTCTGGAATTGTTGGGGCCGGATTTGGCGGAGCCACCGGAGGTGCCGGAGCTTACCTATGTAATTAAGGCAGAGTCACCCCGCAAGCTCGTGACAGTGCTGTACAAGACCGCAATGACGCATAGGGAGCACCAATACATGAAGGCCAGGGCTGCCTGGCAACAAGACTTGCAGACCAAAGTCGATGACGACATGTGGAAATATTGCTGCACAAGCACGAAGAGGATTTCGCTAAATAGTAAACATAGGTTGATTCACTTTAAATTTCTTCAGAGGGTTTATTATACCCCAGAGCGATTGCATAGATATGGCCTCCGGCACTCGGCAGAATGTGAGCGTTGTCGCGTACAAGTTGCGGATTTTATGCATCTGGCGTGGACTTGTCCGGGGGTCAGTAAATATTGGAATGGAGTCTACACTGAATTGAATGAGATCCTTGGAACAAACTTGACCCCTGATCCGGCGCTGGCGCTATTGGGATACTCCAAGCCTTTGCCGGTAGCTGTTAGGTGCCTTGCGGACATGGGAATGCTGATGGCCAGGGGCGTGCTTGCGTTGTGCTGGATGAGAGGGCCTCTTTCCACGGTGAAAAGATGGTCGCATGACATGTTGTACTGCTGCACCCAGTCGGAGCATTACGGTGAGCTATTGCCGCCAAATAGTCGACCAAAGAACTTCTGGGGTCTATATCAGGCGCGCCTACAGCTGAGGATGCTAGATGTAGCGGAGGACGAGGCGGCAGCTGGGGAGGGGTGAGCAGTTGGAGTAATGCAAACTGCTGAGGTGGAATAGTTCCTGACTGCGCGGAGCAGTCCTGGGTGCTGGCCCAAAGGGATGGGAGTCTGAGTGCTTGGTGAATGTGATCGGGTTGCCCTTGTTTGTCATCTCAGAGCAATGCCCAGTTGAGAAGGGGCGTGGGGTTGGCAATGGTCCTCCCCACAGTGTGTGGTTGGGCGCGCAATGGTGTGCTTTGATCATCGAGTTATTTATGAGGCAGCAGAGCAGTCTAGATGTAGATGCAGGTGGCGGTGGGCGTCTTAGCTCAGAATGCAGATAGTTGTGCATGGTGGGTGGGGGGATGAGGTGGGGTTTCTTCTGAGTTTTTTGGTTGTGTTCTGACCTTCTTGAGAACCTGGATGACTGGCGTTGTGGAGCAGGGCTTGGGACCTGAGCATACTATTGGACACAGTAAGGCTCAAGTGGGGAGGTAGGATGGCCCTCTTTTTCCACTGTTCTCCTCCCTTCTACTTTTGCTTATGTTTCACACTATGAAAATACTTTGCCGCCGGACCTCCGGGTTGTCGGCCTTGTGGCTGTGTTGTACAAGAAATGTTTAAGTTATTCCTCCCTGACATTTCGAGCGGCCATCCCCCGGGTTGTAGGCCATGTGCTGTGTACAACACGAGCTATAACCAATAAAGGTCTCTGAAATTAAAAAAGAAAAAAAAACTTTAATCAGAGTGGCATTGGACTGCGTAATGTGCTCCACCCTTTTATCCTTTGGTACCAGTACTGATGTCTCTCAGATCTCTCAAGTGAGGTCATCTTAACACCTTTGTAATGTGGATCAAAATGTCTTACCAAAGTTGCACAATTGTTTCGCAAGACCACCAAACATTGACCAACATATCCTCCTCTTCTCTCATCTCCAACATCTGCTATAGGAATTGGGATACATTTGCTTAAACCCATGCAGTGTGAGGTACACCGGTATATGCACCTGGAGAGGGTTGGCTTCTATGTTTAAATATACATTTATGGCTCTTATTTTTTCTTTTCTAAGGTCCTTATAGCTCTGAAAGTGCCACCAGCACCATAATATGTTGAAAGACCCTCTCAAATTCAGAACAGGAGTTTCACCCAGGTAAAACTCCTTCTCTTTCATTTCCAGTACTCTTATAGCACCCAAATTTCATATGGTAAGGGCCAGATTTAATCATTTGACCATATGAGCTGTCTCTGTTACGCATAGCCATCTCTCAAAAGGTGTCCATATCATACCAGATGAACCTTTATGCACAGCCGTTTCCAGAGCATGTACTCACCTTACTGCCCGCCCCAGCTAGTCACTCGCCAGTGAGGGGGGCTACTTGCAGTCATTGCCTGCATATTTACCTCCTGGCCTGCAGAATCATATAGAAAAGTAACCTTCGCCAGTTTGTCTTTGTGTCACACTTTCCTCCTTCCATGTACTGTACGCCAAAAAAAACCAGGAGTGTGCTTACCTGAATATCAAGCTCTAGTAGCGCGGATAAGACAGGGTATGCCCAGACGTGGGTCCCTTGCTGACTTTGCCACTGGATTCAAGCTAGCCTGGCTGATGAAGGGTGTTACCCAGAAACCGGTCCCAGGATGCTTGTTTACGGTTCAGGGAAGACCTGGCTGGGCAGTTCGGGCTTGACTGTTCCCATGAGGGACAGGGTCAAGACTGATATGCATATGGATGGGTCTGAACTGAGGTGGCGAAGTGAGATAAAGAATGATGATGGATTCAATACAGATCTGTGACTGGGGGTGAGTGTCTGAAAAGTTTCAGCGCTCTGTCAATCATCTCCTTGTGAATGCTTTGTTCGCCCTAAGTTGGCAGGGTATACCCAGACGTGGGTCCCTTGCTCACTTTGCCACTGGATTCAAGCTAGCCTGGCTGATGAAGGAATGGTACCCAGAAACCGGTCCCAGGATGCTTGTTTCCGGTTCAGGGAAGACCTGGCTTGGCAGTTCGGTCTGAACTGTTCCCATGAGAGACAAGGTCAAGACTGATTTGCATATGGATGGGTCTGAACTGAGGTGGCGAAGTGAGCTAAAGAATGATGATGGATTCAACCCAGATCTGTGACTGGGGGTGAGTGAAAACATTCAGCGCTCCGTCCATCATCTCCTTGTGTTTGTCATATAGAAAAGTAGCCTTCACCAGTTTGTCTTTGTGTCACACTTTCCTCCTTCCATGTACTCTACGCCAAAAAAGAACAAGAATGGGCTTACCAGAATATCAAGCTCTAGTAGCGCTGATAAGACATTCCCCACTGCCTGCCAATACAATCTCGGGGCTCGACTGTCCTACAACATATGCATATTGTTAGCATTCACCAGACTACATCTCTTTCAGCAGCTGTTCTCACTTTTCCTACACTTTGCCAACTTCGGGGAGTTCAATAACACCGATTTAATGATGAAAACATGTTTTTCTTGAGAGTGGCAGATTTGACTGTTGTGTACAATTTGAATGATACTTGCCATAGTTCCTTAATTTGGGGCGCATCCGACATCCAAAATGCGTATACCGACTTGGACCTCTTATCTAATGCTTATACCAGATATCCGTACCACATAGAGATTTTCTTCTCCTTAGGCCAAGGCCTTGTAGATTGTTTTCCATCTCATTTGACTTGGCATGGGGCCCGTCCTGTATCCTTAGCCATGATGTGATTTGCATGTATTTAAAAGGTGAAATTGAACTCTCAGTTCTCTTAATCCACTGTTCCCATGAAAAAAGGCTTACCCCCACACCACAAATCTCCCACTTCATAACTAACTCCTTAAGGAATTGACACAGCCTACCATTAAAGCATTATGGTGTCCTAGGGTAGTCCCAGACTGGTGCCCACATGCTGGATTAAAGAATCTTCAGGACGTTCCTGATCTCAAACCGTAGCCAGGCAGCTGCTTGTAAAATTCTCAATCTCACCTTCTTAACCACTTGGCTGCTAGGCGTTCCCCCCCCCCCCTGTGCTGGAAATTGCCATTTTAGTGGCACCATGACGAGCTCAGCTCGTCATCAGCACACAACACCCGTGGGTGATGACGAGCTGAGCTCGTCATCAGCATCGAAGGGGTTAAAAAACTTAGGAGAGTTGAACTTGTACATAAAGCTCACTTTGGCAATATCTTCTTCCATCCATTGCTGTACTTTGACTTTTGTGCTTGCGTCCGGTGTTCCCATTAGCATCCTGCATTTTCTTTGTTGGAATGACCAGCAATAGAGCTGTATGTCCGGAAGCCCTAGGACCCCCTTAGCTACTTTCCTTCTCTGCTTCTTCCACACCACACTAACTCCTCTTGAAGCCCTCACTAACCTACTTATATCTCCATGTATTTTCCCTAGCGCAATCCTGTCAAAGCTCAAAGATATGTTATCGAATAAGAAGGTTAGCTTAGGTAGAACCAACATTTTAACCAAGTTGGCCCGACCATACACTGCTGAATGCATGTTCACCCACTTTCCAAATATTAGTTTAATCTCTCTTGTTGTTCTATTTAAGTTTAGCTCCGGACATTTCTCTAAGAACTTAACTACCAATACAGTGGTGGCCGATATCTATTCACAGTGGTGGGGCGGGTGGAGGGAGCGCAAGGAGGGCATGATTAGGGGGGACGCGAAGGGGAGAGAAAAATACAACTTACTTCATGCTGCTTCTGCCACCTCGCACCTACGACCTCCTCTACTTCCTGGTCCCAGCAGACACTGGGACAGCAACAGACTTCCCATCCAATCCCGGCGCTGCTCTCATGCTGCATGAGAGCAGCACGGAGATTGGCCTGAGCGGGCTGCTTTTACAGACAGGTTGGAGAAACCTTACTGGGCATGTCTGTTTGGCCGGCCTGA
Source organism: Lissotriton vulgaris (assembly GCF_964263255.1). Lineage (NCBI taxonomy): Eukaryota > Metazoa > Chordata > Amphibia > Caudata > Salamandridae > Lissotriton > Lissotriton vulgaris. Next base: position 252,160,719 of record NC_141693.1, on the reverse strand, counting down.
AACGGCCTGCCAAGCAGACATGCACAGTTAGTAGTGCACATCCCTCCACCCCTCTCCCATTGCCCCACCCAGCCCCACACACACTGGCTCAGCCAGCAGCTGAATAATAAAACAATATATTGTTATATTGTCGGCTGCTAGCTGAGCCAGTGGGGCGGAGCTCCTCCTCCATTGCGAGGAGCTGCTGCTGCACCAATATCCCTAGATATTTGATCACCTCCTTCCTCTCCAACACAGCCCAGTCATAATACCAGCTGAGTATTTGTTTTATATTGGTTAACTTGATACCCTGATAATTGACCAAAAACAGCTATTTCATTCTGTAACTGTGACAGTCTTATGCATGTTTGCCATATAAATAATGAGATCATCAGCGTATAGGGATAACTTTTTATTAAAACCCTTGCACTCGAAAGGGGCTATCTCTTGATTTAGCCTTATTCTTTGTGCAAAAGGCTGTATGTACAGATTGAAAACATGGAGGAGAGGGGACACCCTTGCCTAGTCCCTCTCATTATCCTGATCTGCCCTGTCAAATTAGCATTTACCAAATTCTAATTGTTGGCGCTGAGTAGATTTTCTTAATGATATTTCAAAAAACACAACCTAAGGCCATATAGTTAAGAACTTCCCCAGATATATCCAATTTACCTGTTCATAGGCTTTGACTGCATCATTCAATACCACCCCTAATGGAACAAAATAGGTGGATGCTAAATCTATAGACCCTATTGGGAATATGTCAATTGAGAAGGTAACACACAGGGAAAAAACCCATCTGGTACTCATGAATTTGTCATTTTACATATTGGGTTAACTAATTGGCCATAATTGTGGTAAATCTCTTCTAACCACAGCTGTATGATTCACATATATCAGGGGGTTTATCTGGTTTCAAGATTAGAGATGACCGCATCCTGTCAAAAAGGTGGAATGCCAGAGGCACGAACCAGAATCCTTTCAAACAGGTACTATTTCTTTGACTAGTTTAGCATAAAGCTCTATGGGGATACTCCTTTTGACGGCTGCCTTGATGTAAAAATCAGAGATTTCCCGACTCTGTGCCACCTTGCTACTCATGGCCTAACTTATTTATACCATTCTTACTTAACCAGGATAGTAGCTTTCATATGTCAGGAGAAGATTCATCACCATCCAAATTATCAAAGTTTTTAAAAAAGTCATATTCCAATCTCCTGAGTAGTATTTGCACTAATATTCGATGTGCCCTCCTTGATCTCCTTCATATGATTTATGTACCGTTCAGATCTTGCTTTCAAGGCAAACAACTTCCCACACTGCTCACCAAATGCAAAGTTGGCTACCTTGCTGCTTTCCCATCTCTTCTTAATCTGGACTTCTGCATAATTTATGAAGGCTTCTTTTGCTGCATGAAGATCTTACACTAGCTGCCACTTCTCAATCTCTCCCAAATTTGCAACATTCAAATTGTTTTGGATACATAGTTTCCCTTTCCAATATCTGAGCTGCTTCTCTCGTTTTTTATTGAGATAAGAACAGCTCCCCTTACTCAGCCTCTTAAAAAAGCTTTATAAGCGTTCCAAAATATATGGATATCTGGATATCTGCCGTTACCAGATAAAAAAAAGTGTTCTGTATCTTCCCTTAATTTTCGGATTACATTACCCTCTAGAAAAGTGTCCATTCTTAACTCAGTCCCTTGTGTCTCTTTAGTGGTAAGTTCCATGTAGACCACTGTATGATATATAATATATACATTATATATATATATCGAATATAAGAACATCCAAAAGACGCAAAGGACAATCATCCGGCACTCCACGGTAGGGGTTTAAAAACACTCAGTTTATTTCGGTCTTGACAATATACATCAACGCGTTTCGAAAGTCATGCTTCCTTGTTCACGATGCAGAGCCAAAATATTTTCGGATTAAAATACAAAACACAGTGGTAGTAAACATCAATGAGGGACATAGTATTTCACCAAAAAGCCTTTATCTCATGCAATGTGGCGGCCATCATACAATGTGTTACTATCAGTATTCACAAGTATATTTCATTAAGGCTCACTTTTTACTGGGTCTTACTAATGTTTTAGTTTAAATACAGTGGAATTATAGAACCAATACCCACAATTATTGATTGGGAAAAAAACAATTCCTCATTTTTGTACATTTGTAACAAAACCCAAATTACTTTGCAATTGTAAATTATACAATGCAAACATTTGAAAGTGCAAGTGCATTGAGAAATTTGGCCATTTCAGCTTTTTGATATCTTTTTCAGCTGTTTTTTGAAGTGCAATGGCTAGTGCCTATAACTGTTGGGTGCCAGTTCAAACAAATTCCAAGTGCCAGTGCAGTAGTACAAAAATGCATTATACAGTCATTATTCAACTAACTCCAAGTTCATGCACTATGGAGTATAACCGTCCATGGATGTAATATCTCATGACCTATATACAATTAAGAAACAGATCATTCTATACATCCAATTAAAAGTCAGTTCACAAAAAATCGTATTAAAATTTAGCTCCTAAAGTGCAAGTTTTTTCCGGCACCTTTAAAGTGCTTGTGCTTGTGTAAACAATGATAACTTTTCAATGTAAACATATCACTCCCCTTAATGTAAACAAGACTTCAGTACAGTACCAAGATATAGAGATAACATGCAGATATATATGTAAACAAGATAACATTTCTCTATGTAAACATTCCACTCTTCTCAATTTCTAAAATCCATATAATACAATACAATAATCTCATAAAGTGCGAATGCATAATTGTTCTTAAATCAATTGAACTCATATTCCCAACTGAATGGCATGAATTCTCTCACTTCATATGAAAAAAGATATATACTACCGCCGTAAAAAATAGTTTAAAAACAGTAAATCCATGGTTTTCAGTGCAGATTCTCTTATTCTAACTCTTCATCAAAAACATCAAGACAGACAAGTAAAAAGTTCCTCATCTACGTTGAGCCCATACGGTTCCTTACAGTTAAACTCTAAAATAAAATACGTTTCTAGTTTCCGGAGTTCTTTCTCTGTCCCCTCTCTCTTTTTCTTGGGGACTTCTGCTATACATGTGTACTGCAGGCTCACAGGGTTACTTTGGTGATGGGACTCAAAATGTCTAGCAATAGGATATGTTCTGTCTTGCTTAACAATCGCTCGCCTGTGTTAAAGGATTCGTTGATGCACAGGCAGAGTGGTTCTACCTATATATATTTTTGGACAGGAGCACTGTAGCAAATACACAACAAAACTACTTTTACAAGTCAAAATGCTTCTAATGGTTACAGTTTTGTTAAAAAATGTTCTAAAATCTGTACGGGTCATGCCGTGTTGGCAAGCCTTACATTTAGTACACTTTTTGAAACCAGTTTTCTGTTGTAGCCAATTCAAGATGCCCTTCTTTTTTTCAGAGAATTCACTTTTAACAATCAGGTCTTTAAGAGATTAGATCTTTTATATGTAATTTCTGGCTTTCTTTTAACTCTAGTACCTAATACCGGATCTCTTTTCACAAGATGCCAGTGCTTGTTCAGGATAAATCTAATTTCCTTGTGCTTTACATTAAAGGTGGTTATAAATCTAGAGTTATCATGGTTTACCAGATGTTTACTCTGTTCCTGTTGTTGTTTCCTTCTAGAAGGTTCAAATAGAATCTTTTGTCTCTCCAGATTTTTAGCTTTGGTTGATGCCCCTTTCAATATATCTCGATGGTATCCCCGTAGGACGAATCTCGGAGTCATTTCTTTTTCTGTCCTGTCATATTCTTCCTCACTGATACAAGTTCTCCTAGCTCTATAGTATTCTCCAAATGGAATACTCCTAATAAGCGCAGCAGGATGAGCACTGCCTGCATGGAGAACTGAATTTCCAGCAGTGGCCTTCCTGAATATAGTTGTCTCTAACTTACCATCAAAGGGTTTATCCGAATATCTAGGAAGTCTATTGTGGTTTTACTATAATGACCTACAAATTCTAAATTTAAAGAATTTTGATTAAGATCCTTGATAAACAGCTCGATGTGTCTCCATGCCCTGCCACAGCACGAAGACATCATCAATGAACCGAACCCACAACTGGACATGATCAGTCCACTGGTCCAGGGGACCGTCTCCGAGCACCCGTTCCTCCCACCAGCCAAGATGTAAGTTGGCATAACTTGGGGCATATATATAATTTTGCACCAGCAACCTTTGATGTCCGGGTAAATTTTTTCTATAAACGGAAACGTTGTGGAATAATTTTCGGGCTACCGGTGGCCCCAACCTGGACCGTCCGCGAGCTAGCCTATTCTCATACCAGAGCTGCTGTTGCGTATATATATATATATATATATATATATATATATATGTATATATATATATATATATAATCAAACCAAACAGAGTCGCTTTTGGAACCCAGCCACTACCAGAGGCGGGCCTGTAACCAATCCTGTGTGCAATTTGACACAGTGCCTGACATTTGGGAAGTGAATTGCCCTTTGTGGTTGGACTTACAATGCAGTGACGGAACTGTTGGATTGATTAATTTGTTAAGTCAAGTGGAACAATCCTACCCCTTTTTGTTTGAAATGCCCACCTAATCCTGTGTGTATTTTCGACATAGTGCCTTACGTGTATATTTACACTTTGGGAGGTAACTGCCTACCGTGGTTGAATATACAATGCAGTGATGGAACTGTTGCACCTTATTGTTGCATTTATCTGTTAAGTCAAGGGGAACAAACTTAACCTTTTTTGCTTGACATGCGCAATTTATCAGACGTACCAATTCTCCTTGGATTGAGGCTTACTCTGTCCTACGAAGTTGCCCACTTGGGCATCACCACTGTTCAAATCTGCCTAACCACTTGACCAATTATATGATATGTGACACTCTCTGCAAGTCAACACACGGCCAGGGCTCACTTGAGCTAGAACATGTTGCTGTATACAAATTGTGACAATACCTTTGGTCGTGCTGCATGGGGTATATATTGTGTATTTTGTTGTATTTTACTTTACTCTACTTACTTACAAAAACCGTCACCCTGTATACAATGTCCAGTCCAAATACTTTATTTAAAACTTCATTTAACATATTCCAATCGAGTCGTACTCAGCCCGCAGGTAGACCACCAAGTCTGTCTTCCATTGTAATGGTATGATGTTAATACCACGTGACTGTATATATTGCTCACTTTAATGTTGGTTCGTTCTCGTGACAAAGCAGGTTTCCCCTGCGAAACGCGTCGAGAGAGCCGTTGAAAATAAACCACGTTTCTGCATTTCCAAGTGGCCCGGATTTCTTTTCTTTACTGGGGAAGTTTCTGGTTGAGAATATATATATATATATATATATATATATATATATATATATATATATATATATATATATATATATATATTCTATATATTTATATATTTATATATTTATTTTTTCAATTAGATCTAAATAACAGCACGTTCACCAACGTTATGCGTTTCGAGACTCGAAGTCCTCAGGTAAAAGGCACAAGAAGTCGAAGAGGTACCATCGCTCTTCTGACTCCCCCCGACGCTCGCACGACGTGGCCAGGGTTTCAGGCTACACCGCCCACGCGGCTCCGCCGGAGCCGCAGGTGTCGCAGCCTGCTCCATACCCGCCGGTCCCTCGGCAAAACGCGACGCCGGGGGAGATTGATGACTTCCTCATGGCCTTGAGGTCGCTCGCTCCTCTGTCGGGTTCCGTGGCGCCTTCGGGCCAAGCGGCCCCGACTGGGTCCCCACGCGTGCCGGGTGCTTCAGCCCTGGCGCCGTCGGGTGCTTCGGCCCCGGTGCCATCGGCGACTTTGGTCCCGCCGCCGCAGGGCCCCACTGGATCCGGATCCGGGTCGCCGCCGGTCGACCTCACTACCTCGCCGGCGCCGACCCCAAGGGTATCGCCCCCGGCGCCGACCACGGTCGACGGCGTCCCTGGTCCTGCCCTCGAATCGGGTCCGGCGTTGGAGCGGCGCCGCGTTCGACGCCGATGGGAGATTTTTACTTCTACGATCCGGCCCCATCCTTTGAGCCTGAGTACCAGGAGATGGATAACGAGGGGGAATGGGAGGGGTCTGAGGACCCTCTGGCACATGAGTGCCAGTCTTCTGCGGACTGGACAGGAGAGCTTGGGGATGCCAGTGGTCTGGACACTTTGCCCGACACTGGTTTTGTCTCCCCTCCTAGCGTGGCTACGGAGGAGGGGGCTGCTTATAACGTGGTGCTGACGAGGGCGGCCAAGGCCTTGGGCCTTGAGCTCCCCGTCGCGGCCGTGAGGACTAACCTCCTCACTGAGGTCCTTAAACCGCAGTCAAGCTCGGCCGAGCCTCTGCTGCTGTTTAATGAGGCCTTATCAGACGTTCTTCTGGGCACTTGGTCCAAACCCGATACAGGTCAGCCTGTGGATAGGAACGTGGCCTGGCTCCGGGCGACCCTTGCTTTCTGTCTACCCACCCCACTCCCGAGAGCCTGGTCATACAGGCCTCTAATTCCGAGACCGCATTCCCGTCGGCTCCCCCCGACCGGGAATCCAAGAGGTACGAGCTATACGGGAAGAAAGTATTCTCCTCCCTTCCTCCCTGAGTTTAGGGTTGCAGTCCGTCAATACTGCATGTCTCTTGGGCCGCTACACCCACTCTCTGTGGGACACGGTCGCGGACGTGCTGCCAGAATGCCCGGTGGAGGTCCTGGCTAAACTCGGCCCAGCCCTTTTGGAGGGTAGGGATGTGGCGCGTTATTCCATCCGGTGTGGGCTGGACACTACTGATTCACTGGGCAGAGCGATGGCAACGATGGTGGCGATTCGTCGCCACGCCTGGTTGAGATCTGCCAACTTCTCGGCTGATGTCCAAAACACACTTATGGACATGCCGTTCGATGGCCGTCGCCTCTTTGGCGACAAGGCAGACCATGCGCTTGAGCGCTTTAAGGACTCCAGGGCCACGGCCAAGTCCTTGGGCCTCTCGGCCCCGCACCAGCAAACGGCTGCCTTTCACTCCTTACGTGGCTAGGGAAGAGGCGCCCTCACACGTCCTGCCTGCCACAGGCCGCGGACTACCATCCAGCGAGGTGGCGGACGTGGAAACCGCCGTGGCGGCGGTCGGGGACAACGGCGAGGCCAGCCCACACCTACCCCTGCAGCATCCACCTCAAAACCCTCCTAGTCCGTGCTTTCAGACCCATGTGACGCCAGTGGGGGGCAGTGTTCGCCATCACCACCACTGGTGCATTGTCACTAAAAGATAGAGATAAAATACTAAATGCGTGTGAATAGAGTTTGATTCACAAACAATAATAAAGAGAATTCTCTTCCAGGGGATCCTCATCAATAGTCATAAGCATTAGAATATTCCCGCCCATGCGCGGGACCCCGGAAACACTATATTATATGTGCCCCATATATATATATATATATATATATATATATATATATATATATATATATATATATATATATATATATATATATATATATATATATATATATATATATATATATATATATATATATATATATATATATATATATATATATATATATATATATACATATATATATGTATATATATAAATAATATATATATAAAAACAAGCAATAGAAGCCAAATCACATTAGAGCTGAAATATGCTGTGAAGAATTTCCACCATACATGTATAATAAGCATTAGAAACATGAGAAACAACACCAAAGATTGTTTAGAAATTGTTTTAATGCTCAGAAAGCAGTAGAAATTCTCATAACTCACTGGAAGCATAGGAAGCTCCCAGGCTGCATTGCAAACACACAGTCTAAAAAGACTGAAAAGCTAACCTGTAGCTGAATAGCAATAAACTGACACCGTGCCTTTAAGGCACTCATGACCCCCTGTATCCCATCATGCCCCAGGGGTGACAGTTAGGTCAGTTGTTCTTTCCGGCTCCTTCAGAGAAGGACCCTGGTTACACAGCTCCACTATTTTTCTGGTTTTTGACAGAAAAATATTTCATTTTTGACAACTTTTACTCTTACTTCGACATTTAACATCTAGCCAAGTAAGATACTGCTTGTTTCAGTCATTTTAGTGAACATTTTCTTCTGAGAATGCCTTCACTCTTTGATAAATGTCCTTCTTGTGGCAACAAGAAGGCAAAATCAGACAACCACAACGTCTGTATCCTATGTCTGCCTGAAGATCATGATCCAGGCACCTGTCCACATTGTGAGCACCTGTCAGGCAGAACTCTCAAAGACAGGGAAAGGATTCAAATTTATGGCCTGGCTCACAGGATTTCAAGAGGAAGATCACCAGTGAAGAAGGGCTCCAAGAAGGCTCATACATCTTCAAGAAAGAAGTCTTCATACCCTTCAACTTCAGCGTCGGGCTCGGCGCTGAGAGAAGAACCACAGGTGGAATTTTCCCCTTCAAAACTACCGTTGACGGCGGGCTCGCCGTCGAGGAGAAGACCAGGTACGTCGACGACGTCGAAAGATCCAGCTCCGTCGCCGAAATCCCCTCCGCCGACGTCAACCGAGCGACGATCGGCGTCGAGGAAGGCTACTCCGCCGCTGTCAACCGGGCGACGGTCGGCGTCGAGATCCATTACCCCTCTGCCGTCGTCAACCAGGCGACGACCGGCGTCGAGGGAGGTCACTTCGCCGTCGTCAACCAGGTGACGACCAGCGTCGAGAAGTGGGACCCCTCCGCCGTCATCCAAGAAGCGGCGCTCGTTGTCGAGGACCAAGACCCCTCCGCCGTCGACAGCAGCTCGTCGATCGGCGTCGAGGACGCAGTCTCCGTCAGTGCAGTGTCGGCGCTCGGCGTCGAGGGTGCCCAATACCCCTCCGCCGTCGTCGCACAGGCACTCGACGTCGAGACAGAGATCTCAGTCGACGGCCGACCATCGCCGTTCGAAGTCGAGGCAGAGAGCTCCGTCGACGACTGGACATCGTCGTTCGACGTCGAGAGAAAAGCTTTCGTCGACGACAGGACATCGTCGTTCGACGTCGAGGCAGAGAGCTCCGTCGACGGCCGGTCATCGCCGTTCGACGTCGAGACAGAGGACTCCGTCGACGGCTACTCATCGCCTCTCGACGTCGAGACTACAGATCCTCTCATGGACATTCGAGGTCGAGATTGTTTGATCCTCCGACTCCTCGAAGAGGTTCGACGGCGAGAAAAGAACGCTCGACGTCGAGGCATTCAGATGCAAACATGGTGACGGAATCTGCTTCTCATCACTCATCTTATCGGTCCTCTGGCTCCTCAACTGAACCTTCGAGGTCCAGAAGCCCTGTAGACTGATCTCCTGAGCGTCGACCAGATCCGTCGGCCGAGCGAATCAGGCTGTCACCTAGATGGTACAAATCTTTGGACCATTGGCGAGATGCTGGGGCTACCTACCGTATGCAGGAATATGCCAGCCCACACCACAGGTCTCCGCTTCAGGATCTGGTGGAGGAGATGGACAGGCGTAGCCCTCCCAGGCGCAAATCCCCTGTGAGACCACCCACCAAATCGCCCAGAAAATCCCGATCTCCTAGAAGGGAACCTAGAATGGAAGGTCAGATAAGGTCTCGCTCTCCTAGGGACAGATCGCCCGTGAGATCACCAGCCAGATCTCCCAGAAAATCCCGATCTCCTAGAAAGACAGAAGATCGGATCAGATCTCGCTCCCCTAGACGGAAGGAGCGTTCAAGAAGGTCACGGGAGCGGAGTCTCAGTGCTCACCGTAGACGTCGACGTACTCCGTCTACTTCTTCTACCTCTTCTACCAGATCGTCCAAGAGGGACTACTCCCCGACACTGACGGACAGTCCTGCGTCCAGGTCCTCCCCAGTGGATGACATTGGCACGTATCTGGATGTGCTACAAAGAGGAGCGCTTAAACTGAACATCGAGATGTCTGTCCCTCAAGTAACAACGACAGTCATTTTTGAAACTTTACATAAGAAGGCCATCTCCAGACCTCTGCTGCCTTTAGTTCCGGGGATTATGGATCCTGTCAAGGAGGTTTTCCTAACCCCAGCAGCAATCAGAGCGGTACCAGCCCGCATTCAGAAGAAATACAAACCGGCGGGTTCGGACCCGGTGTTTGTAAAATCTGACCCTCCAGCAGACTCTGTGATTGTGGCAGCGGCGAGGAAGACGCATGCGGTTGCTGGTTCCTCTTCAGTCCCTCCAGATAAGGACAGCAAAATACAAGACTCCTGGGGTCGAAAGGTTTGCAACTCAGCTGCTTCCACTCTTAAGGTAGCTAGTGCAGCTGCGCTCCTGGGTCGATATGACAGAGCCTTATGGGACTCGATGGAAAGATTCAAAGCCAAGCTGCCAAAAGAGGACCAGCAGGACTTTGAAGAAACTGTTACAGAGGGGTGTCTGGTGGCGAATCAGATGATAAGCACGGCTGCGGATGGGGCGGTGCTTTCGGCTCATTCCTATTCCCATGGAGTTTGTGCCAGAAGATCGGCCTGGTTGCGCCTCACAGGCCTGAAACCGGATGCTCAGCATAGGATTCTAAATCTTCCCTTTTCGGGTTCCGCTCTCTTCGGAGAACATGCGGACGAAGAGATGGCCCGAATGAAGACTGAGCTGGACACGGTGAAGGCGGTGGGCTTGGAGAAGAAAAAATAATTCAAGCGCCGCTTCAAGACCAACAGGGGGAGAGGGGCTCAACAGAGGGTTCAAACCCCTCAGTGGTCCCAAAACAAAACTCAAGGGAAACCCCAGTTTCGAGTGTAGAGGAGGTCACCAACAGTCCTCCAACACCACAATAGGAGGAAAGGCCTGAACAGAGGCTTCCTCTGGTGCCGTTGCCCACTCCAGTGGGAGGAAGTGCTTCACAACACCTGGCAGAGTGGGTCAGCATCACAAAAGATCAGTGGGTGCTGAATATACTGCGCAATGGATACAGGATACATTTCCGTGCTCTTCCAAAGAGCATCCCTCCAAAGAGCTCTTGCCCTCACCAGCTAAGCTTGCTCCGACGAGAGGTGAAAATCCTGCTGCAAAAAAGAGCGATAGAAGAAGTTCCTCCCGCTCTAAGAGGAAATGGAGTTTACTCCAGATACTTCCTTGTCCCCAAAAAAGATCAGGAGGACAAGTTCAGACCAATACTCGACCTACGACTATTAAACAAAGTCATTGTCAAGGAAAAGTTCCGCTTGTTAGCGCTTCACCAAATATGTCCACATCTTCAAGCCGGAGATTGGATGTGTTCGGTGGATCTGCAAGATGCGTACTTTCACATCCTGATTGCGCAACAACATCGCAAGTACCTAAGGTTTGCTGTAGGAAACAAACACTACCAGTACAAGGTGTTACCCTTCGGTCTCAAGTCCGCACCACGAGTCTTCACCAAATGCATGGCAGTGGTGGCGGCTTTTCTTCACAAGAAGTGTCTCTTCATTTACCCATACCTGGACGACTGGCTCCTAAAAGGTCCATCTCCGGTACAAGTAACGCGCGATCTGCAACTGTGCCTACACCAGCTACACAGACTCGGCCTCCATGTGAACCTGGAGAAGTTAGTCCAGCGGCCTACACAGTCCATCCACTACCTAGGCTCCGTTCCGGACACAAGATTGGGAAAAGCGTTTCCTTCGGAGGAGAGACTTTTTTCCATGAGTCAGAAGTGTGGGATTCTGCGAGAGTCTCGGCTTCCAACAGCCCGACAAGTAGCATCTCTACTGGGGTCCATGGCGTCCTGCATTTTTCTCATCCCAAACGCCAGGCTGAGAATGCGTCCTCTACAACAGGCTCTGGAGGATCAGTGGGACCAAGCGACAGGCCGCTGGGAAGATCGAATCACTCTTTCCCAGGCGACAAAAGAGGCCATCAGATGGTGGACTCGGAGAAAGAATGTGATGGTGGGAGTGCCGTTTCACCAACCCGTTCCTTCCCAGTCTATAGTGACGGATGCCTCCCTGCAAGGCTGGGGAGCACATATGGGTCCGCTTCAGATTCAAGGCCAGTGGTCTGCGCAGGAGCAGACATACCACATCAACATGCTGGAACTCAGAGCGGTATTCCTGGCTCTCGTGGCTTTCCTACCAGCGATCAAATCCAACTCAGTCCTAGTTCAGAAGGACAATACGACCACCATGTTCTATCTGAACAAACAAGGAGGCACAAGATCTCGCCCACTATCTCGAGAGGCTCAGGCAATCTGGCATTGGCTTCTCTCTCGAGGTCTCGCAGTAGTGGCAGTGCACCTCCCAGGCGAGTTAAACATCAAAGCAGATGCACTCAGCAGGCACTTCGAAGATCAGCCAGACTGGGTGCTAAACGACGAAGTAGTAGAAGAGCTTTTTCGTTGCTGGGGTCGTCCATCCATAGACTTGTTTGCAGACGACGAAAACACCAAATGCCACGCCTTCGCGTCCAGGTTCCACCGGCCAGGAACGCAAGGGAACGCTCTACTGTTGGATTGGGCAGGGATGTTCGCATACGCGTTTCCTCCCCTAGCGCTGATCCCGAGAGTAGTGTCCAAGCTCCTCAGATCGAACATGGAAATGATCCTGATTGCTCCGGATTGGCCTCGGCAGTGGTGGTATCCGGACCTTCTACATCTGTCTGTGTGTCCACACAAACGACTCCCTTGCAGGCCGGACCTGTTGAGCAAGATGAACGGAAGGATAATGCATCCCAACCTCCCATCATTGAACCTAACAGCATGGCCCCTGAGGTCCTGCAATATGGACATTTGAACTTGCCTCCCGAATGCATGAACATTTTAAAGGAGGCTAAGAGACCTTCCACAAGAGCGTCCTATGCATTCAAGTGGAAAAGATTTTACTTGTGGTGTAGAGATCATCACATGGATCCGACTAAGGGACAGGAGGACGTCATCTTACCATACCTCCTTTCCCGGGCAACTGCTGGTTTAATGTACACTTCAATTAGAGTGCATTTGTCAGCTATTGTAGCATACCGAAAATCACCTGATCAGATGTCTTTCTTTCAGGTTCCAGTGGTTAAGGACTTCCTCCAGGGGTTGAAGAAAGTGTATCCCCCTGTGCGAAATCCTTCCCCTCCATGGGAATTAAACCTAGTACTATCCAGGTTAATGTCACCTCCTTTCGAGCCCATCCACAAAGCTTCCTTGCAACATCTCTCTTGGAAGGCAGCTTTTTTGGTGGCGATTACCTCTGCGCGCAGAGTAAGTGAGATTCAAGCGCTCTGTGCGAAGGAACCTTATACTATTTTCCACCACAACAGAGTAGTCCTAAGGGCTCACCCATCTTTCTTGCCTAAGGTTGTAGGAGAGTAGGGTCTGCAATCCTATGATCACCCAGATTTTTTGCTTTTGTTTCACTGGTTTACGACTTTCTCTGGATGTGGGCCTGCCAATCAGACCTACAGCCTAGCTGTTCTCTCACTAAATTGACATGTGTACCTCAGGTGCATTAACCAATTGGGACTGGGCCACCTTATCAGACCCTGTAACTCAGGGCATAGGTGTACCCAGGGCCTACCAGGGGCTGAAGCATGTATTATGCCACCCCTGGATGGCCATCTAAATCTGACACAACTGGCTGCACGACAGCTGGGGCAAGGTGGTGTAAGCACCCTTTGCTTTAGATGTAGTATACCTATATCTAACCCTAAAAATGGACACACAGATTCCTATCAGTCACTCCTATGGCAGGCCTTGACAATCCTGAAGGCAGAGTGCTTGGAATCGTGTGAGATGGTGCTCTGGCATGAGCTGAGCCCGTTTGCAGCTTGCGGAACCAAGTCCTAATAGCTGTTCCATGATAACGCATACCATATACTCTTAAGTGCATTATAATCCTCGCGGTTAAATGCTATCTTTGGTATTGCTTTATCAAAACATGTCGAGTAAGGGTCATACGAATTGGAATACTAACCCCTCGCCAATTCTGGCGACGGGGTTAGCATTCCACCCTTCTAGAGGGACACGACATGTATGTAACTGTGAACCCCGGTTAAAGTTAACTGAAGCCTCAGCTCCACAAAATGGATGCTGCCACCACAGACACGAGTCTGACCTCCTGCTGCTGGGAGTCCTTCCAGCGAGGAGAGCTTGGACAAAGGGTTTCCTGTCAGGGGCGGTGCTAGCACCATCCCAGACAGGGTTTTGTGTATCCCTGGTAGGCAGGGCTTTACAGGAAGGTGACTGCTGAGTGGCACCCCGGTGCTCACTACGCATCTGCCGGCTAGAACCAGTTCCAGGGGCACACCAGCCCCTGGCCTGGGGAAGTCCGGCATGGGAGAGGGGTGTAACCACCCCCCTTCCTGGTCCCACCCCTAGGGCAGGACCTAGTCGCGTACCCACCCCTTTCTTTAGGATAAAGGCAGGAGCGGGGACCCTTCCAAATGAGATCATCTTTGAATCAAGAAACGACTTTCTACGAAAGGACTTCAAGACTCTTCTCAAGATTTCTCCCTTGTGGCAAAGGAGTAGTCACCCTGCATCTGCAGGCACCATCTAAGAACTCCGCGGTTTGCTGCACGTCCTTCTTCAAGAAACCGACCGACCAGCACGACGAGACCCGGCTTCCCTGGCACCTCTGACCTCTACCTACCTCTACAGCTAAGCTGAGAACCGTAGGTGCGACGAGACCTCGAGGGACTGGCTATCATCAAAACTGCACGACTTCTATCCAGCACGACCGCCGAGGGATCCTCTGGTGAGTGCTTTGGGGTCCGAGAAGCCCCGACCCTGAGCAGCTCCAGCACCGAAGTCCAGCCTCCCAGCATCTCCACGATCTGCGTGGGGCCCTTCCGCTTTTTGCTGCTCACCGCGTTGTTTGGCTACTAGCCCGCTGGCTTGTGGCCTTCTGAACGACGCCCGACGACATCACTGCTGCTGGTCTGGTTGCTCCAGACTGGCCCTTGCTCCCTTCCAAAAGAGGAGCACCCCGGACCCTCCTGGTCCACTCCAGACGCCATTTTAGGTCCACCGCGTGGGCTTGAATTTGCCAAGACTTGTTGCCCCAATCCTGGGTCCAGCGACGTCGACCGCTTCATCCATCGTGGGACAGCTCGCTCCTCCATCCTGGTCGCCGACAACGCCTCCTGGTCCGTGAGATCTGCAGAGCACAGCGTCGCCCACTCACCTAGTCGAGGTGACTACCATCCGGTGCCCTCCTGGTGCCACCTGACTACTGGCTAGTAGTCACGAACTTGGTCCCCTCTGCTTTCAGGTGTCTTCCATCTTCGATCCAGGCTTGGATCACTCGAACTATCTTCACTGGTCGCCTGCCAGCAACTTCTTTCTTCAGGCTCCTGGTTCGTCTACGAGGATTCCGGACGTCTTTTGAGACCTATGCAGCTGCAGCCCCTGGGCTAGGTAACTTCGGCATTTCGGTGCCCCAGCATAGCCTCACTATCCAGGGGTCAGGATCCACTGTCGTTTTCGATCTATCTAGTCGGGTTCGCCCGAGAACACTAACTTTGTCTTTACTAGCTACCATAGACTTTGTCCCGCATCCCGCGTGAGAGTGCACACTCTGCACACGAGTCCCCTAGGCCTCCTACTAGTAATCTGAAGGTTCAGTAACGTAGTCCTAGCGATTCCAAAGCCTATTAGTCCAGTACTTACCTGCTAGTAATTTCGCATTCCACTTCCATAGTATATGGTTTTCCGTGCCCCTCGGGCATTTGTGTAAATTGTGCAACTAAGTATTTTCGTAAGAGTTTTGTTGTGTGCTTAGTACCCTGTCCTCATAAAGAGTACAGGGCTGTTGTGATTCTAATAAATACACTGTTTATTTTCATAACACTTGTGTGGTGTCCTTTCACTTGGTGTTCAAGGGGTATATGTGATGGTATAACAGCTGGCTTAACACGCCCTCTAGAGTTTAGCCCGAAGACTGCTCGTATCCATGCTACTAGGATAGCTGGTCTATAAGGTTGACTTACAACCAATCATCAATAAGGGTTGTTTGGACTGATACATAGTGCTCACTAGAATAGTGAACATTATATATCAGGCCAACTTCTCACAAAGGTCATTTCTGATTTTCATATAAATCAGTCTTTTTCCCTCCCTTCCTTTTTCCAAAATCCTACGACCCCAGCCGAGCGGTCACTTCACTCCTTAGATCTTAAGAGAGTGCTTAAGTTTTATTTGGAAAAGACTGAAGGGATTAGGAAAACGGACCAGCTGTTTGTGAACTATGGCTCAATGAGAACAGGTTTTCCAGCGGCCAAGAGGTCCATTTCCAGATGGATTGTCTCTTGCATTAAGTTGGCCTATCAACTAGCAGGCAAACCTTTGTTGATGTCTCCAAAAGCGCATTCCACTAGAGGGAAGGCTGCTACAGTGGCTTTCTTGCATGACATTCCAATGTCGGAAATATGCAAGGCTGCAACCTGGAAATCAGTGCATACCTTTACGAAGCATTACTGCCTCGAATCTGATTCCAGGGCCGATACTCAAGTCGGGCAAGCCTCCTTGAGGAATCTGTTTGGGTAGTCTTTAGTCTACTCAGACTTATTGATGAGATTACTGTCTTATCATTCCTTTGCCCGCAGGGATGAGGAGAGGCTCGCTACTCTATTCTAATGCTTATGACTATTGATGAGGATCCCCTGGAAGAGAAGGATTAGTTACTTACCTGTAATCCTAGTTCTCTTCCAGGGGTATCCTCATCAAAGTCATAAGCAACCCTCCCGCCTCCCCGGGCAAAGGATACACTTTAATAAGGGGATATTGTTAACCTATTTGTTATTGGGTTTGTTTTTTAGTCTCTGAAAAGAACAACTGACCTAACTGTCACCCCTGGGGCATGATGGGATACAGGGGGTCATGAGTGCCTTAAAGGCACGGTGTCAGTTTATTGCTATTCAGCTACAGGTTAGCTTTTCAGTCTTTTTAGACTGTGTGTTTGCAATGCAGCCTGGGAGCTTCCTATGCTTCCAGTGAGTTATGAGAATTTCTACTGCTTTCTGAGCATTAAAACAATTTCTAAACAATCTTTGGTGTTGTTTCTCATGTTTCTAATGCTTATTATACATGTATGGTGGAAATTCTTCACAGCATATTTCAGCTCTAATGTGATTTGGCTGCTATTGCTTGTTTTTATATATATATTATTTATATATATATATGTATATATATATGTGGGGCACATATAATATAGTGTTTCCAGGGTCCCGCGCATGGGCGGGAATATTCTAATGCTTATGACTTTGATGAGGATACCCCTGGAAGAGAACTAGGATTACAGGTAAGTAACTAATCCTTATCTACTTCCGGGTATCAAAGGCGAGAGTCAGCATAAAAATCAGTACCAACCCCGGGTTAATATTTTCCCGGAGGACCTGAACACGGAGGAGCAGGGAGGCCGAATCCATTTACTGAGGTATGTGATATATAGCTCGACACAAGCCCTTTTTCGTTGTAAAACAGTGATGTAAATATCTGGTGCGCTACTTTAGAGATGTTTCGTTCGGCCAGAAGTTTGGAGAATTAATTATACTTGAGAGAATATCTGTCCTTCTGCAGTCACCTAATGACTATAGTTTTGTGCTAGATACATTGCGCCCACATTAAACTCCCCATAAAGTGAGTGATATCACCTGATATTTAAGTACCCTAGATGCTCTGATCACTAAAGCATATAAAAATAGACTTACGAGTAAGTTTAATGTCCCTGGGCTTATAGTCAAGTAGGCCTCCCTAAATGATCCCCATAGTTGTTTGAAAAAACAAGTAAAGAGCCAATAGGACCAGTACATTTATTGTATATATCATTTGCTTCAACAGGCTGATGAAAGGCAGGAAGCGAATCAAGCCGTCCCGCGTCGGATAAGCCATTTTTAATCTCAGTTGCCGAGTAAAAACGAACATTTAACTCGGTGAGTAAGTTGGTAGAAATACGAAGTATATCCTAAAATGATGATAAACTCGCAAAATTAGGGAAAAAACCTCTATATAATGTGTGTTATTTTATATCCAGCGATTCCGAATTGAAGAAGGGATCCGAGACTCTCATTGAAAATGTCCACATAATAAATTACGGTGGCTCCTCTGTGCTGAATCATAAGCACAGATGTTTTAAAACAGGTAATAATAATAACATCTACAACATATGCAAAAGAATTTTTCTTGCAAAACAAGATAGGTAACTGTGGAAATTCTGTTCTTCTCCTTATACAAAAGGTCCAACACGACCAGAAGCAACTGAGTGATACAAATCTCCGGTCGATTTAGAAGCATTTTAATTTATAAAATAACTTCTACGAAAGGTATATGTTCACAAATTCTGGGCAACTTGAAAGACATTTTTTTTTTTTTTGGGAAAACCTTTATTTACAAATCAAAGTACACGGCTATTCAGCCTTACATCCCGGAAGCTAGGCAGCAGTATAAAAAGAGGATGATCAGTGCACACAGCGCATATTATAAAATCGTACAAGGTTTAGTTTTATGTTATAAGTAATAAAAACATAAATTAAAACACCATAAAAGAGCACCAAAAACAGTGCGAATAAGGCAAGGCAAAAGTACTTAAGTGCAACAGTACCCAGCGCAGGAGAAGGCTGGGCCTTGAGCCCAAAGAGTACAGGTATGAACAGTGCAAAATGGACGATATCGGGAGGGGTAGAATGCAGGATTTGCAAAGTAATGGCAGGTTGGTTGGAAGTAAAGGCTAAGGGGAAAGTCGTACCTCCAATGGGGCAGTGTCAGGAGGGAGACAGATATCAACCCGGTATTCGTTCCAGGCCCCCCAGATCCCAAGCCATTTCTTGGGTTTGCCCCGGGCCACATAAACTGTTTTCTCACGAAGCATGCACCAGTCCATATTGGTCTTCCACAATTCCACAGAGGGAGGCGATGTGGCTCCCCATTTCTGGGCGATGTCACGCTTTGCCACCATGTTTCCCAAAGTAACCCATTGGGTTTGCGCATTATTGTAGTCCGTGGGGCCCCACACATTCAGTAAGCAGCGCCGGGCTTCAGCTAGCAATTCGACACCAGTCACCTCACACATCACCGCGTGGACACGCCTCCAGTAGGAAGCGACCGCATGGCACTCCCAGATAATGTGCATGAAGGTGGCCAGTTCACCACAACCACGCCTACAAAGACCGTCCACAGAATGGCCCATGTGAATCAACCGGGGGCCGGTCACATACACTCTATGCAAAATTTTCAGTTGGACCAAACGTAATCTGGCTGGGATTGCTACTTCCTTGGGGGATGACACCGCACACTGCCAGTCCTCATCATCCAGTTCAACTCCATCACGCACCCATTGGTCTCTCACACTCAGGAGGAGGTCCGTCCGGACATTAATCAGTTTTTTATACACCAACGAGATGGCACTGTCCGGCATATGACCATCCAACTACCTATCTTCCAGCGGGGACGACTCAGGAACCTTCTCACCCACCGGCAGCACCGCCAGAAGGGCGTGCCGTAATAGAGCGTATCTAAAAAATTCCGTCACTCCCAGTTGAAATTCTGTCTGTAGAGCGGCGAAAGATTTTATCCCATCCTTGGCCATCATGTCGTCGACCTTGGAGATACCAATGAGGTCCCATCGGTCAAACCCCTTAGTATGCCACAATTTACCCAGTAGGTCTGAGTCGTAAAGTGGGGTGGCCAACGTGAGTCTCCCCTTCCATCCCTGTGCCTTTGTGACAGCCCTCCATATGTGTACCGCTGTCCTGGTAGGGCCCGTCATTCTTCCATCCAGAGATCTCGAGTACAACGCCCTGTAGTATTTCCCACCATCAAGGAGCATCCGGTCCATGGCGTACCCCGGACTATCGGCTGGACCGTAAAAACCATGGTTGAGGGCGGCTAGTTGGGAGGCCCAATAGTACCTCCGGATATCAGGCAAAGCGATACCTCCGTCATACCACGGGAGCGTGAGTTTGGTTATAGCAATACGCGGTCTGCCGTCCAAGAGAAGAGCACGCTGTAAGCCCTCGACCTCTCTGAAGTACCCGGAGGGGACTGGGTCCTGGGTATTCTGGAGCGCGTACAAAAATCTGGGCAGGGACATCATTTTGAACAACGCCGCACGTCCAAGCAGGGAAAGCGGTAGCTTCCGCCATCCCTCTACGTCACGCCGAAGGCGTGCAAGAGGGGGGAGCAAGTTGTTCGCATAACGTGTTCGGGCATCGGTTGAAATATAGATGCCCAGGTATTTAAACCCCTGCCTCGCGATCTGTATGGTGCAGCCCCTGGGGAGCCGCGGAGTCTCACCACTCAAAACATATAGGTGGGACTTCGACCAGTTAATGACCAGGCCTGAATACCTACCAAAGGTATACAACACGTCGCATACTACGATAAGGGACTTACAGGGAGAGGTAAGGTAGAGCAAGATGTCGTCCGCATATAAAGACACGCGGTCCTCGAAGCCAGAAGACCACCGTATCCCGTTAATATCTGGGTGAATCCGCAACCAGGCGGCCAGAGGTTCCAGCGCCAACTCAAACAAAAGAGGCGATAAGGGGCAGCCCTGTCTGGTGCCCCTGCGAAGAGCAAAGGATGCAGACACTCGGCCATTGACCGTAACATTGGCAAGTGGACTAGCATACAGAAGTTTGACCCATCCTATAAAGTCGGGGCCAAACCCGAACTTCGTCAGCACCGCCCACAGGTAGTTCCACTCAAGGGAGTCAAAGGCCATCGTGGCATCCAAGGACGCCAAGACGGCCGGCTCCCGGAGAGTACGGATTCTCGCCATGACCGCGTGGAGTCTCCTAAGGTTAAGGGCGGTGTTACGGTGAGGAATAAAGCCCGATTGATCCGGGTGAACCAAGTCGCTAATCACGCCCACCAGTCGATTGGCCAGTAATTTAGCAAGGATCTTAGGCTCGGCATTCAACAAAGAAATAGGGCGATACGAGCGGCATAGGTCTCTGGGCTTCCCTTCCTTATGAATGACCACAATGGTGGCCAACCTCTGGTCCGGGGGGAGCGCACCCAACTCTTGCGCCTCCAAGAACATGTCCCGCAGGGGCGGGTCGATGGTATCGGCCTTTATTTTATAAAGCTCCACCGGGAGACCTTGCCTTGCCAGACCTCAGAGAGCGTATCGCCAATGCGACCTCATCTACGGTTATACCTCTATCCATGTCGTCGCGTTCTATGTCCGACAGACACGGGAGGTCCACCTCTCTCAAAAGGGCGTCAGAGTCCGCCTCAGACATATCAGAAATCGAGGTGTAGACGGACTCGAAATAAACGGCGAAAACCGTGACTATAGCGCTGGGATCGGTAACAGACAAGCCGTCCTCCCCCCGCACCTCAGGGACAACCCGGGAAGCCATCTCCTTTTTGTCAAGCCACGCAATAAGCTTGCCTGCCTTGTCCCCAACATCGTATATCCTCCCTTGCTGTTCTCTGCCCATAACCTTGGCAGCGTCAGTAACAATGGCTCGGTACTCAGACTGCGTAAGGGAGAGAGCGTGGAGCAGGGCAGGCGTCGGGGCAGTCTCCAATTGGGAGTCAAGTTCCTCGATCTCTGATTCCACCCGCACTGCGTCCTCGTCTCTACGTCTGCGCGCCTCGGCTATTAAGGAGAAGGCTTCGCCTCTCAAGACGGTCTTGAAGGCCTCCCATAGGGACACGGCTGACGCAACCGAGCCCGCATTTTCAGAAAAGTAGAGCTCAATGGCTTTAGCCAGGAGTCCACGGGTCTTAGGGTTACGGAAGTACCACGGATTAACCGGCGCCACCCTCTTAGCCACCACGATGTCAAAATCAAAGGACACCCAGACCGGAGAGTGGTCCGAGATACCCCTGGCCATCAGACGGGCCTCAGAAACAGCCGATGCATGGGCCGCCAATGCCAGAACCTAGTCAATCCTGGAGAGGCTACCATGCGCTCCGGAGTGAAAGGAGTACTGACGCTGGGTGGGATGAAGAAGCCTCCAGCAGTCAATAAGCCCCATAGTTTCCAAGAAGTCTGGAAGCCAGGACTGCGCACTCCGAAGATCTCTGGATAGATGTCTATCTAAGGTCCCAGAACCAACCGCGTTAAAGTCACCACCAACTATAAGCAGACCTTCGGGCAGACCCAAAATGGCGCCCCCAAGATCCTGAAACGTAGTCGTTTGCAAACCAGGGGGGACGTAAACAGAAACCAAGACTAGGGTACGCCCCTCCCACCTACCCGTGACGGCGACGTAGCGTCCTCTCTCGTCAATCACGCTAGATTCCATCTCAAACGGGAGTGACATGCGCACCATAATCCCCGCCCCACGGGACCCCGAAGAGAACCCCGAGTGTGCCACCATCTTGAAGCCTTTTCTATTAAGCGCGTGGCACGTATTCCCTATCAAATGAGTTTCTTGCAGCAGAATGACATCAGGCATGCATCTCTTAAACATTTGTAGCACCACACCTCTCTTAATACGATCCCCCAGCCCGTTAACATTCCAACTCAGAACATTTAACTTCTTACCCCCCATCCTCAATGTAGAGGCCCATGCCCGCCCTGCAGGGCGGCGGCGCTACAACACAATTAGCAGCATAACAGTTACCTTGCCATAAAGTAGAAAAAAGAAAAAAGGAAACACATAGAAAACAAATGACCCATCCACCCCCCACCCTGCACCCCTGCATTAGACCAAAGAGCCCCCCCAACTAGCAGTGTGCCTGTCCCCCCCAAAAACTACTCTACGAAAAAAACCCTAGAGGAGAAAGGAGTCTACCCTATCCCACCGGTACCCCCGTTCATACACGAGGATAGTAACAAAAATACAGTACTGTATAGACTACTGCCTGGGCAGTCTCATTGTCCGAATAAAGTCAAAAGGATCGGTCTATTCCTGAGGATCAGGGCCTCCAGCTGCCCCTTCCAACTGTTCCTCGGGCTCCTCTCGGCGCTGAGGCAAAGTGTCCAGCCAGTCCCCAACGACTTCAGCATGTCGAAGAACAATGCACGGCCATCATGTTCGATGCGTAGTTTCGCGGGAAACAGCATGGAGTACTTCATCCCCAACTCGCGTAGTCTACGTTTCACACCCGTGAAACTTTGCCTCCACTTCTGCACCGCTTGGGTGAAGTCTGGGAAAAAGTTAATGTCAGCATTTTGAAATTTCAGCGGTCCACCTCTCCTCGATGCCTGCAGGATAGCGTCCCGGTCCCTAAAGTTGAACACGCGGGCAATGATAGGACGCGGAAGAGCCCCCAGCTTTGGACGGCCTCCAGGCAGTCTATGAGCTCTCTCAACCGCAAAAAACTTGCTGAGGCCCCCCGGGGCCAGGTGGTTCTGGACCAAGTTCTCGACAAAGAGGTCGGTGGCATCCTCCTCGGCTCCCTCCGGAACACCTACAATTCGGACGTTCTGGCGCCTGGCACGTCCTTCAAAATCATCAAGTCTACGAGCAAACAGCAAGTTCGCAGCTTTCAGGTCACGGACCTCCGATTGCAGGTCCGATACATCCAAGGTCAGGCTCGATGTTTTTATATCAAGGGACTTGACCCGATCATTGGTCTTGCCCAGATCGGCCCTGATCAAGTTGACCTCGATGGCCAGCGTATCTCTTATGCGTCAATACCTCGTGTTGCTTGTGCATCTTGGCTTTGACGCCCACAATGGCACCCATGACGTCCCGGAGTGTTGGGGCCAAGTCATCCGGCGACGCATCTCGATGCATGTCCTTTGGCCTCGCAGCGGCCCTGGGTGAACCCTTTGGGTGGGCGTAGCGTTCTATGTTGGTGGATTGAGAGAAAGTTGACTTTCTACTGACCCGGGGCTTCCCTCTGTCGGGTTCACCCCTGCCAGCCATGATGGGCGAGGGCCACCACGATCGGGAAAGCCCCCAGGCCTTACCGGAGCACCAACACGATCAGCAGTAGCAGCCGTGTGACCGCTTGTGCGGCACCAGCAAACTCCGGAACTTCGCAAGCTCAACTTCGAGACGGGACAGTCACTCTCTATCCACTCCACCACCGCACGGCTGTGTCGCAGTCACCGATTCAGGCAGGGGCGCTGATGACGTCGTCGTCCCCAAACTTCCACACGGTGTAATTCCACCTAGGGACCTCGGATTTTCAATCGGACAACGAATCCCGTGTCAGCAGCAGTTCACCGACAGTTTCCCACTTCCGTGGGACAGGATAGACGACAGGATTATTTCGGAGGATCGGAGGGTCTTCGGAGCTCCGAGCTCACGCGGCCATCTTGGTTGCCAGAGAAGCTCCTCCTCCTTGAAAGACATTATTAATCACTCAGTTGACCCCCCCGCTTTTTATTTAAAAATAAGAGTGTGTATTGGAGGGACTAAATGGTTTTCCCTACAAAGTAATAGGTCAAGGAGGTTACTGGGCAAAAAGAAAACAAGTAAACAAACGCTATGTATGAAATACTGTGGAAACATTTTTTTAAAAAGAAAGGCATCTAAAATATTGTTTTTCAATTTTTAGATTACAAGTCAATTGTCAAAGTTCCTGGTGAAGGTGTGACTATATGATACAAACACCGAAACGCCGCGTCGACTTTTTCTTTTGACTTTTTTTTAACAAAATTTTTTATTATGAGGATCATTATTTTAATAATGTTTTTTTAATAAATCTAGATTGTAACCCTAAAGGGAGGTACCATAATAAATTGTGCTAATTGTTTTTATATATTTTTGGTGGATTTGTTTATTGAATGATGTCTTGGTATATAGTATGACAAGTGTTCTATAGTTCATTGCCACTATAGTTCAATTAAGACTAGGGACTCTCCTTGGACCATAATCCCCCCACACGTCTTTTCACAGTCAGTATTTCTGACCCCTCTTGCAAAAACAAACCACAGGGTCTCATTTTTTGCACTGTCACTTCGGACAGGTGGGTGCTGCAAATCGTCCGAAGGGGCTACTCCCTCCCCTTCAAGGCGTCCCCTCCAGCCATGCCACCGCAGTACCACCGCGTGTCGGGGGATAACTTAAGACTTCTACAAGAGGAAGTTACGGCCCTCTTTGCCAAGGGAGCCCTCGAGCGCGTTCCTAGGCCAGGTGTAGGGTGTGGTTGTTACTCCCACTACTTTCTGGTACCCAATAAGTGCAAAGGGGGCCTATGCCCTATCTTGGACCTACGGAACGTCAACGGCTTCTTCCGGAAGGAGAAGTTCAAGATGCTGACATTGGCTCAGGTCTTAGCTGCCCTAGACCCTGGAGACTGGATGGTAGCGTTGGACTTGCAGGATGCTTATTTTCACATCCCCGTCCTGCCGGCCCACCGGCGTTACCTGCGGTTCACGGTAGGCCACAAGCACTTTCAGTTTACGTGCTCCCCTTCGGCCTTACCAGCGCCCCACGGGTGTTCACGAAAGTGATGGCGGTGGTCGCAGCTCATCTGCGCAGGTTAGGGGTTTCAGTCTTCCCCTACCTCGACGACTGGTTGTTGAAGGCGGGCTCGCCCCAGACAGTCGTCAGCCACCTCTAGACTACGGCCGACCTCCTGCACCTGCTGGGGTTCTCCATCAATGTGCCGAATTCACACCTGTGTCCCTCTCAGAAGCTCCTCTTCATCGGAGCGGTTCTGGACTCGGCGCGGTTTCGGGTTTATCCTCCTGAACAGCGGGTTCGGGATATTCAGGCTCTGATTCCGATCTTTCATCCTTTATCCCGAGTCTCAGTCAGGTTGACGCTGCGGCTTCTGGGGCTGATGGCCTCCTGCATCCTTCTGGTGCATCATGCCCGGTGGCGGATGCGGGCTCTGCAGTCGGACCTGAAGTTTCAGTGGGCCCAGCATCAGGGCAACTTGTCCGACCATGTCTTGGCCTCGGAGGACACTGCAAGACAGTTGCAGTGGTGGCTCACGGACCGCGATTGGGTCAGCGGCAGATCCCTCTCCCTACCCCAACTGGAGCACGTAGTTGTGACGGACGCGTCCCTCCAGGGCTGGGGGGGCCACATGGGAGAGGCGGAGATCAGAGGCCTCTGGTCTCCGGCGGAGTCCCGGCTCCACATCAACCTTCTGGAGCTGTGGGCGATCCGGCTTGCACTGAAGGCATTCCTCCCCTCTGTCCGAGGGAGTGTAGTGCAGGTGTTCACGGACAACACCACTGCCATGTGGTACTGCAACAAACAGGGCGGGGTGGGGTCGTGGACCCTATGCCAGGAGGCTCTGCGCCTCTGGCAGTGGCTGGAACATTACGGCGTGACCCTGGTGGTTCAACACCTGGCAGGTTCCCTGAACGCCATGGCAGACGAACTCCGCTGTCGTTGCATGATGGATCACGAATGGCGTCTGAACTCTGACGTGACACAAGGCCTCTTTCAGCAGTGGGGAGAGCCTTGGTTAGATCTATTCGCCACAGAAGAGAACACGCAATGTCATCAGTTCTGCGCGTTGGAATTTCCAAGGCGGCACTCGCTCAGAGACGCTTTTCGTTGCGAGTGGAGTTGCGGTCTATTGTACGCCTTTCCGCCTATACCACTGCCTAGAGTGCTGAAGAAGATCAGGCGCGACTGGGCCCAGGTTATCCTTGTGGCTCCGGACTGGGCACGAAGATATTGGTATCCAGAGCTACTCAGCATGTCTGTCGATCCCCCGATTCATCTGCCTCTTCAGGAGGACCTTGTGTCGCAGCAGCAGGGGACGGTCCTCCACCCGAACCTGTCCAGTCTCCACCTCCATGCTTGGAGATTGAGCGGCGACAGTTGAGGCCATTTGACTTGCCTCCTGAAGTCTGTAATGTCATTCTGGCAGCCAGGCGTCCCTCCACAAAGTCGGTATACGCCTGCAGGTGGAACAGATTTGTGGCATGGTGCACAGCAAAGGCTGTGGATCCACTCTCTGCCCCCCTTTCTGAGGTTCTCCTCTTCCTTCTTTCTCTTGCCCAACAGGGCTCTGCTCTGGGCACTATCAAGGGCTACCTTTCTGCCCTTTCCGCCTTCTTAAGGCTACCTGATCAGCCTTCTTTGTTCAAGTCCCCGATTGTTAACAGATTCTTAAAGGGCATCACTCATATGTTCCCTCCTGTTCCATTCGTGATGCCCCAGTGGAACTTGAACCTGGTTTTAACTTACCTGATGTGCGCTCCCTTTGAGCCACTTCATAACTGTCCTATCAGTCTTCTTACACTTCAGACTGCTTTCCTGGTTGCCATCACCTATGCCAGGAGAGTGAGTGAGCTCCAGTCTCTTTCCTCTAAACCTCCTTTCCTTTCTGTCCATCCGGACAAAGTTGTGTTGCGAACAAGACCCTCTTTTCTGCCCAAGGTAGTCACAGCCTTCCACATCGGGCAGTCCATCACCTTGCCCACCTTCTTTCCGCCTCCGCATCCCTCGAAAGAAGAAGAGAGGCTCCACCGTCTGGACCCAAAACGTGCGCTCTTATACTATCTGGACCGCACACGCCAGTTCCGGGTGGATGACCAACTCTTCGTTGGTTACGTGGGCGTTAAGAAAGAAAGGACGGGCGGTGCACAAACGGACCATCTCTCGGTGGATCGTGTTGTGCATCCAGGCGTGCTACTCTTTGGCTAAAAAGGAACCTCCTGTTGGGCTGAGGGCCCATTCCACACGGGCCACAGCGACTACTACTGCCCTGGACCGGGGAGTCCCCTTGCAGGACATTTGCCAGGCAGCTACGTGAGCCTCGCTGCACATGTTCGCAAGACACTACTGCCTGGACAGCCAAGTCCGGAGGGATGGCGTCTTTGGCCGTTCTGTCCTCCAGGACTTTCTGGTGTGATTATTGGTTCACAGACCCACCACCGGGGTTGGTATTGCTGGGGTATCTATTCTAAGGTAAGGAATCTATCACTAACGTGTCTCTTTCAGATGCACAAGTTACTACTTGTGTAACAATATATCTGTAAGAGACATTATTTAGTGATAGATTGCTTACCGACCCACCCATCCTCCCCGTTCTGCGAACCGATATCTAGGGTTACGGTCATCTCCTTTCAGGGCCCTAGTTTCATGGCACCAGTGTTGGTTTTTATCATGGCTCTGCGTTTCTGGCGCGGAAAAGCTGTGTATAAGAACTGACGTCAGCACGCGGAGGCGGTGTCGTAAGTACTCCGACGTCATCACGGCGCCCACGACGCAGACGACGGACGCGGAGCCGCGGACGACGCCTACCGACGCGCATGGGTACTGCTACGCAAAAAAATTCCGGATCCAGTCTGACGCCTGGGGATATTCTAAGGTAAGGAATCTATCACTAACTAATGTCTCTTACAGATATATTGTTACACAAGTAGTAACCAACATTACCAGGTAAAGAGTCACATGGAGTAGGTTCAGTTTTCAATACTAGCGCCTAGTGGCTGAACTGGAAACCTGGGACTGTAGGATAGTGCTCACAATACTAGTACCAAGTGGCAACCGGATAGTGAACAAACGGCTATAAAAATAATTCAGGAGGAATTGAAAACAAGGCTACAACAATATGAGGAAGACATAAAAATGAGAAAGCAAAGAAAACTCCACAGGGACTGTATATACTATGACACTGGCCACATATTAGCTTACAGTAAAAAGTATGATCATCTGTACAACATACAAACACTGACAACAAGTGCGCAACCACAGGAAGAAAGAAGTGAAGAATCTAGGGTACATACAGTAGCCAGCGATTCAGATACTGACACCTCGATTAAAACCACAAGCACTACATCTGAAATGGGAATCATTACTAAACGTGCAATTTTTTTGGACGAATTCCGAGTGCTAAAGAGAGGGCGGCAGTCGGGAAGAATCAGCCCTCCACCAACACCACCACAAAGAGGAAGAGGGAACCGTGGAAGAGGAAGAGGGAGGGGCGCAGCGAACAAAGAAGGAAAAGAAGAAAACAAAGAAAAGGAAAAGAAACGGAGCCGATGGGAACCAGACATGGTGGCTACATGAAAAGGAACCAACAATGAATGAAGAAAATATGGTAAATAAAACGATAGTAAACATGTCAAGTCGCCAACTCACGTTTCTTGGAAAGAAAACCTTGTGTCTAGGCCTTTCCTTTTCTCCAACGGAAGTATTTGATTATACTGAGACTCGGATAGATATATTCAAATTTGTGCGCAAACTCAAACTGACTAAATGGCACACATTGAAAACCAACCAGACTAGGGGTGAGCCAGGAATTATGGGCACTAATCTCACTATCGGTGATGTTAACTGTTGGAAAGTCTCAATTGAAGGAAAACACGTAGAAAGCTTGTTGAAACGAGACAAGGTTTATTTAGCATCCACTCATCACAAAGTCCAATTTCATAATAATGCTAACTCCCCTAACAACATTACTCCCCAACATTCCACATATTTGAAACACAGCAAGGTCCCCAACATTCCCATTAGACACAAGCTGGTCACAAGCTATGAAACAATAAGCACGCTCGTGACAACTTGCATAACATTACATAAGTAGTACCCAACACACCTTCCCCCCTTTAAACAAAACAACAAAACAAACAAAAACAAAAACAAAAAAAAAACAAGAAACAAAATCAGAGTAATAACATTACAAATCTAGTCCATTACAAAATCGTTATACCTAGCCGGCATACGGTGAGAACGTACAATTATGGTGTTACCAGGATTGCACTCAGCAAATGTACAATTCCCTTTATCACTTTGTTCCCCAACGTCCAAAAATAAATTGCTGTCATAGTCATTCTCAACTGGACTAACCCCAGTGAACACTGAAATCATAATTAAATTCCAAACAGAACCACCATCAACCCTGACTGCATTCCTAAAAACCTCAATCACCTTTTTAGGACTTGACCACATAGGAAAACCTTTGCCCACACCTTCTTTTTTTTTTTATACGAACAAAATCACCCACTTTTATTGAACGACTAGACGTAGAACCAACCTTCTTTACCATAGCATGTTTCATTTTATTTTTATATGACCCAACTCTGCGTTGAACTGCCTCAAAATCCACTTTCAAAAAATTGTCAGATCCACATATATTTTTCTTCAACCACTAAGGTGCCAACCTTGTACTAGGTTTACGCCCTCTTTAGAGTTCAAAAGGAGTAACCAAAGTTGCAGAATTAGGTGAAATTCTGTAAGCCAACAGCATAGATTGTAACGCATTTCTCCAATTCAAATTACCCTTAATTGAAAGTTGAATAGCCTCTTTGATCACACGGTTGAACCGTTCAACCTGGCCATTGGCCTCGGGATTGAAAACTGCAATTCTTCTATGAACGATACCACATTTAGCCATAAATTGTTCCATTTCCTTGCTAACAAACTGTGGGCCATTATCAGTTACGACCTCTTAAAGAATCCCCTCTCTACAAAAAATCTCATCCAGAAACTCTATTGCATGGTGAGAAGTAACATCCTTGACCATCTTGACCTCTGGCCATTTAGAATAATAATCAATAAGGACAATTCCAAAGGCTTCTTGTTTTGGTAAACAACTAAATGGACCAATGATATCTAAACCGAGCTTACGCCAAGGACCAAGGGGTAAATCAATTGGATGAGGTTCCAGACGCAAAGCAACAGCTGTTTTATCACTGTTCGAACAATGAACACAAAATGGTTCACACAAGAATCAATCCCTCGCCACCAAAAAGACTCCTTTAAGCGTCTTCTGGTGAAGGATATTCCTAGATGCCCCTCATGAGCAATCTCAAGAACAACATTCCTGATAGCAAAAGGCGGAACAATTTTATCTCATCTTAAAACCAAATAATTCTCCACAGCAAGTTCTTCCTGAACCTTTAAAAAAACCATCATATCCCCAGATAATTTCCTCTGTTCCGGCCAACAATGTACAAGATAATTCTTGACATTGCACAATTCCAAGTCTTTACTCATTTCCTTTAACCAAACATCAACCTCAAAAAAGCAACCTCACACTCATCCTCTAGAACCACCTCGGGAACGTCCATTTCAGAAACTAGTCTTGACATGCAATCTGCATGTACATTCGCCTTACCCTGAACATACTCAATTTTACACTGAAAAGACTGCAACCTTGAAGCTAATCTTGCAAGACGCGCCAACATGGTCCTGCCACCACCAAGAGCCATGAGAAAAACAAGAGGCTTATGGTCCGTTTTTATTATAAATCTCGTACCCCACAGAAAAGGTCTAAAGTGTTCAGCTCCCCAAACACATGCTAACAATTCCTTTTCTATAACGGAAGAATTTTTTTCGGCATCTCTCAAAGCTCTTGAGGCGTATGCAACAACTCATTCCTTCTCATTGTCTCTCTGCAAAAGGACACCACCCAAACCAGAACAACTGACATCCACCATAACAACACAATTCACACCAACCACAAAAGGTTTAAGGCACGGCGCATTCACAACAAACATCTTCAATTTCTTAAAAGCCTGCGTCATGTCATCAGTCCAAACAAATTTTGCATTCCTTTTTAACAAACATCTAAAAGGATCAACCTTTGCAGAAAAATGTGGTATGAATTTAGCATAGAATTCAATAAGCCCCAAAAATGCCACCAATTGTTCTTTTGAAGAGGGTAAAGGAGCGTTTACAATACTTTCAACATGGTTTCTTTTCGGTTTAATTCCCATTCCACTAATAGTATGCCCTAGGTATTCAACCTCTTTATGCATAAACTTGCATTTGTCGAGACGTAGGGTAAGCCCTTTCACTGACAAAGCAGCAATCACACACTTCAAATTATTATCATGCTCCACATCATTTTTTTCCGTACACCAGAAGGTCATCCTGAAACGTCACAGCGCCATTTAACCCCTCCAAAGTGTCTCTCATAAGTCTCTGAAACACTGAGGCAGCACTCGCCAACCCATATGGCATACGACAAAATCTGTAAAGGCCCTCTGGAGTAATAACTGCGGTGATGTTCTTGGATTCCTCAGCAAGTACCACCTGATGGTAGGCGCTGGCCAAGTCAACACAAGAAAAGACTTGTGCACCAGCTAAGGTTGAGACCATTTCGTGAAGATTCGGTAAAGGGTGTGAATCCACCCAAATGGCGCTAATAACACTACGAAGATCTACACACAACCTAAGCTTGCCAGAAGACTTAATCGAAATCACAATGGGAGAAACCCAGGGGGAAGATTCTATTGGTTCAATAATTTTTTTTGACACAAGTCCTTCAGCATATCTTTAATTTGCTCATATATGTTAATGGAACATTCCCCACTCTGTGTCGAATAGGGATAACATTCTCATGAAGCTTGATGACATGTTCAAAACCTTGATACCGTCCCAGAGTACCACTAAAAACACTTGGAAATGATTTCCTCAAACTATCTACTAACTGTGAATTATCATCATGAACACTTGACAGACACTGTGGTTGCACAACAAAAATAGGAGGTTTGGCTCTTGAATCAATTTTTATTTCCAACTGGTGTTGGTGCGGCCAACCTAAAAGTGACAATCCAGATCTTGATACATAAATTTTTCCAAAAGTGTGGCGGTCAGAAAATTGTAAATTAGCATTAAAAAATCCAAGAAGATCAATTTTGTGGCCTTTGTAACCACCAGGAAATGCATCAGGTTGGAACAACATTCTATTAGGCCACTTCTCACGAAAAACATTCAAGGAAATGATGGTATACCATGCACACGAGTCTACGAAAAATTCCAAGTTAATGTCATCAACAGTTATCACACAAGACGGAAATTTTGTACAATCCCCATCCTCACATATATTGATAACAGTGTTTACTTGGAATTCGCTCTCATAATCTAAGGTATAACTTTCACAATAATCATGTATACAATTCACTTTCCCTGGTAACGATCTAAAGAATCTTGTGAAATTGCCTTTCTTGTTGCATTTTGAACATGTTTTCCCTAAAGCTGGACAATTTTTACAATCTGCTAAATGCCCATCGCTTCCACATCTGAAACACAGTAATTTTGAGTTCTTTTTTTCATACTTCTGATTTCTGAACTTATTATCCATTCTAGATGAAACATCACTTCTCGGCGAGTAGTTTTTCTTTGACCTATATGAATCCTTAGATACGCTGAAAACATCACTTTTATCATTTCCTCTAATCTCCTTCACAAATTTTTCTGAATGTTCTATAGACTTTGCAATATCTATGGCATTGTTTAACGACATATCAGATGTCGTCCAAAGTCGTTCCTGCACTTTTTTGTTATTAGTTCTCATCAAGATTTGGTCCCTTAAGACCTGCTCATAAGAAATGTGTTCAAAATCACACGTAACAGCTAACGATCTTAAAGCTGAAACAAAATCTTCCACAGGTTCATCTGCACGTTGCTTTCGTGAGTAAAAAATAAACCTTTCCATAACAACATTTTTCTTTTTACCATATCTTAGACTTAACTGCAAGGAAGCATATTCATATACATTAATATTCCCTGGATTTACTGGAGATGGTAATGTTTTGAACTCTTTCTAAGCAATTCCACCCAAACAATGTTTCAAAAGCGACAATTTCCTTTCTGGTTCACATTCCCCCTCCTCCAACACCTCTACATAAGCTAGAAAAACAGGTTCCCATATTTCCCAAGCCATGGGGGGGTTCACCTGGGGACGATAGAAAGGATGGAGGAGGAACAATGCCTGACATTTTAAATTAAATAATATACAAACACAAATTGTATAATAAATATTAGACAACTAAACATTAAAAATAAAAAAAATAATAAGTAAACTCTAGTAATTAGTACAGTATATTCGATATGGTAACTGAAATAAATGGTGTGCGTGTCACCGACGCAACGATTACACTAATTTTTTATTATTATTTTTTTTAAGACCTTTATTGTACAAAATGCGTCTTACACAGCTTATGGCTTACAACCCCTCAGGGCGAGCCACGTGGATCAATAACCATAGAAAATATTGCCAGGTGAACACAGCCGTATGGCCGACAACCCTGAGGTTCGGCGGCGTAAGGTTTTGGCAGCATGTACATTCAGCAATTCACATGTCTCAATATGTAAACAGGTCTGTAAGGTTTTATCTTTTTGTAGAGCAACAGTGATGGTTCGTCATTGTCGACATTTGGGTAACAGCCTGCTCCCATGAGTGAATATTATCGGTGAGTATGTTGATAAGTTTCTTTTCCCCATGGGGATACGAGGCATCGAAGTCAAGGAGAGGGTCTATGCAATGTCGCAAGTATGTTAATGGACAAGCGTTTAAGCAGCTTACTTTGCCTAGGATAAGAGGCTTGTGGTGGTGGCAGGAACCGCCATGGTCATGGCTGTGGGAAACAACCATTACAACGCAACTATTACAACGCAGTGCTATTACAACGCAACTATTACAACGCAGTGCTATTACAACGCAACTATTACAACGCAAGTTCTATTACAACGCATGCTTTTACAACGCGAGTGCTATTACAACGCATGTTTTTACATCATAAATATATTTAATTTTTAATATTAATAAATATTAATAAATGTTGATATAATGTTTGAAATATAATTTTAATTAGAAGAATTAATATTCAGGAATATTTTTAGAAAATATTAAATTAATTATTTTTAATAAATGTTTGAAAAATGCATTTATTTAGAAGAATTAATACTCGGGTATCTTTTATGAAAATATATTTGTTTTTACTATGTTTAATTTCTAATTATTGTTTATTTTTTAATTTTCAAAATATCAAAATCTATCTAATTTTAGTAATTTATTTTATATTAATTTAAAATAATACTTAGGTATTTATTTTTATTTTTGTAAAATATTTTAATAAAAAATACTCTGGTAATTTGTAATGTAGAAAATAGTGATTTTTTTTATTTTACAATTATTATTAATTTTCTGATGGAAAATATGGTTAATAAAAATTAAGTATCTACATTTTTTAAATATTTTTAATATTTTGGTAAAATGTTTGAAAAATGAGTTTAAATTGATGAAAAAATACTCAGGTATCTTTATTGAAAAAATTAAAATTTTAAATTAATAAATATCAATATTTGTTGGAACAAAGAATTTAAATAGAAGTAATAATACTCAGGTATCTTTTTTGAAAATATATTTGTTTTATCTATATTTAATTTCTAATTATTATTTATTTTTTATTTTACAAAATATTAAAGTGTAATGTTTAATATTAGAAATTTATTTTATAATAAAATAAAATTATTCTTTGGTAATTATATTTATTTTTAATAAATAATTAAAAAAATAATACTCTGGTAATTTTTAAAATAGAAAATAGAGTTTTTATTATTATTAAAATTATTAATTTTTAGAAGAAAAATAAGGTTTTTAAAAAATAAGTTAATATTTTTTTATTATTAAAAATATTTTGGAATTTTTATAAATGTTAGGATTATTTTAAGATGTATTTTTAGTAAATTTCCCACGGTTTTACATTGATTCAAATGGACGGTTTAGTCCTTCGTTTATTTCAATGACTACTCTATAGTAACCAGCGGAACTGAATAGTAAGGTAGAAAAACAACAGAAGAAGGAGGGAGAAGATGGAAACAAGACTAGCATACTGGTAAGTGATAATAAACATAATTTATAGTAGTCATAAAGTAAT
Source organism: Lissotriton vulgaris (assembly GCF_964263255.1). Taxonomy (NCBI): domain Eukaryota; kingdom Metazoa; phylum Chordata; class Amphibia; order Caudata; family Salamandridae; genus Lissotriton; species Lissotriton vulgaris. Next base: position 252,125,354 of record NC_141693.1, on the reverse strand, counting down.
TTATAAAGTCACATTTATTAAAAATAAAAGTAGAAAGACCATGACTTTATTGTTTTAGTTTGCTTTATTTTATTAAAAATATGTTTAAAAAATATATATATTTTTATTAACATTCTCCATATTTTTGTAACATTTTATGTTTCGAAATAATATTTTTAATACATTTTAATATAAGTAAAATAATTGTTTAGTAAATAGTCCTTTTTTTATCTTGGTAGATTTTGATCACGTCGTTACAACGACGTCGTCGTTAGCAGCCATCTTGGATTGCATTGATTGCTGGAAGCAGCTGGAAGCTGATCTGCGCTCAAGGTAGGAAACTTAAATAACTTTATTTAAGTAAAAAATAGATAAAAATGTATATATATTGTAATGAAAGGATAAGGAGAGGTTGCGGATCAAAAAAAAAGTTGTATAGTCTTTGTTTTCAGCATGTCGCCGAACATTTTACTTGTATATGCCTTCGTCGGGTTATGTTACGATTAAAGTTATGGGTAAAGATTGAAAAATAAGTAAGTGTTTTATTAATAGAAAACATTTTGAACGTTTAGGGCTCGATTCCGATCCGGTAAAATGCGCTCCGAATCGTCGTACGGAGCAATTTTCCCTGTACGAATCGTACCCGTACACGTCCCCGTACGTACGTCGAAGTACGATTCGTACCAGGAGCCAAAGACCGTACGAGTCGTACAGGACTCCGTACGACTAAAATATCCATACGAGTCGCACTCGGAACCCCCTGTACGTGACATCGCTACGCTTCGCGGCTGGTTTTTACGACCCAGCAAGTACGAATCGTGTCGGGTACGCACCATACGCCCCTTTTGTTTACGGGAGCTGGAAACTGCCGTAAACGCATAGTTCGTGCTGAAACAAGTACGGGACGCCCCCTCCGGGGACGCCGCGTACCCCCCATGATCGCCGGGGTACGTCACGTACCCCTGCAATCATGGGGGGTACGCGCTGTACACCCAGCGTACATGGGGTACGCGCCGAACACCCAGCGTACATGGGGTACGCAACGTACACCCAGCGTACGTTGCGTACCCCATGTACGATGGGTGTACGGCGCGTACCCCCCATGATCGCAGGGGTACGTGACGTACCCCGGCGATCATGGGGGGTACGCGCCGTACGGTGTGTATGTCATTGTGCGCTTTTCCGTACGAATCGCCCTTACCTGACGCGAACCGTACGAATAGCGTCCTGATCACCCGGTCCGGATCGTACTCGCCGGGTCGTACGGTGTGTTTACGATTCGTACGGAAATGGCTACGAATACGAATCGTACAGGGGATTTTTTTTACCGGATCGGAATCGAGCCCTTAATGTTTTGTGTAGAGATAGAAATGTATTGCTATTGAAGTTTTGTAGAAAAGAAATAGGATAATTTTGTTATTTTTGCAAAATGATTGCTTTTGGCTTGGTTGGTAATAAAGAAAACTGGTTTTTTGAATTGCAAGTGGGAAAAATGAAGGGAGATGGATTTCAGAATAAATAGTTGTACTTTTCGTTTTTTAAGTTTGATTGGTTGCTTTGGTTTAATATTTAAAAGGCCAGCAATTTAAAGGAATTATTTTGCGTGTTGTTTTTTGGAAATAATGGAATGGGATACAATATGATTTAGTCAGCGAGAAAAAATCCAGTTAGGATGTGATGTTAGATAACCTTAAAAATTAATTTACAGGTTGGGAATGTCACATTTTGCTATAAGGGATTTTTTGGAAAAAAGAAGAATGCAAAATGATTTGGGTTTCGAAGACGGATTTGTTGGAATGTGATAAAATATCATTTAGTTAGCGGGAAAAAATGCAGTTAGGATGTGATGTTACATAACCTTAAAAATTTATTTACAGGTTGGGAACGTCACATTTTTGGAAAAAAGAAGAATGCAAAAGGATTCGGGTAACGAAGACGGATTTGATTTTAAGAACGTAATTTTTCTGTTTGAAAAAGTACAGAAAAAAGAAAAAAAAATGAAACAATTATGTTATGTATATGGTTGTATTTTATGGCACTTACATTATTTATTAACTTGTAGATTTTTAAATTACAAATTGAAAAATTATCGATTCGAAAAACAGTAATTGAAAAATATTCTGATAACTTTTTCTGATTTTTGGAGGTATACATTTTAGAGATAAGAACATTGGTTTTTTTTCACAATTGGAAAAAATGTCAAATTTTAAAATAAACACTTTACAAAAAACTAGTTTTAAAAATAAATAAATTTCAAGCCAGCATCACTTTGGAAAAAATAAGTGGTGAGGAAGGAAAGGATATTTTTTATGGAACGTTCAAAATGTTTTCAAAAGTAAATATATTCCATTTTAAATTTAATGGATAAAAAAATGTTATTTAAAATAAAACAAGGAGAAGATTGACTTATCTTTGGATTATAAGGGGTTTTTTTTGGAAAAAATTACTAATGGATTTGTCTACATTTTGTAAATGGTGGAACAGAAAAAAAAGAAGACTTCTTAAGGTAAGGGAACCCGACGAAAATTAATTTTAAAAATGTTTTTAAAAAATGCCAATTGAATTAAATGTGTAAAAAATAATTTAAGGTCAAAGCAGGAAAGTAAGTTTGTGAGAATTGATTAGAAATGTAATATGTTAGCAACATTTTCCAGGTAGTCTAATGCCACACTCAACGAAAATTGTTGAAGTACTGTCAATAGTCTCTCGGACATCTCCTTTGTTTGTTTTGAAGGTCGTGGATTTAGGCTACCTGTTAATGCCTGTGCAAGTCTCATTTCTTGAAAACTTTGCTCCTTCAAAGTTTTCAAAAAAAGAGTAGAAATTTGGATGATGTTTCCCAATTGTATGACTGAAGGAGTTGTGCCATCCCTCTATGGCATTGTTTGTTTTGGCACCTCCTTCCAAGCAGGCTGAGTAGCAGTTCCACCACTCCACATGGAAACGTGGCTTCCTCTTGCGACCCGATCTGCTCAGACGTCCAATCCATGTGTCCTCAAAGTAATTTAACAAGGGTGCCAATTTTTCTTCATTTTCGATATAATATTCTGATTCAGAAATTGCAGTGTAGTACTCGTCTACACTTTCAGGAGGTACAAAACAAAGTGCTGTTAATTTCTTTAATTCAACCTGTAGTTTACTATCTGAGCAGTAATCTGTAACCAGGGATATTTTTTGTAATTTACGCCAATATGCCTGGGAAAAATGAAAAAAACATCCCTGAATTTGGGTATCCACGTATATTTTGTTGATCACATTGATCATACTCAATTCAAAATCTATAATGATTTTCCTAGGACTTTTTCCGGATGTTTTCTCTTTAATCACTGTCAAAAATTCAGTGTAGGTTGCAGATTGCTTATCTGGTAGCAAACTATACACTAAGGGAACTACATTTTTGTTAATCTGTGCATGAATGCTGTAAATTTGTGTGAAAGGATGGGGCGTACATTTAAACGTCCCATCCATCATCCAAATTTCAGTATTCTTTAATTTAAAAAGGTTGCGGGGAGTACTAAATATTAGAATACGTTTAAGAGGGTTTTGGTTGTCATAGAGTAAGAAAGGCTCATTAGAGAAAGAAAGAGTAAGTTCATGAGGAATAATTATGTCAGCAAAAGTTTGAGGGGTAACTGTGTGAGTGTTACTTGCCTGCTTTTTACGTTGAATAATTCTACGCAAATTGGGTATAGTAGGCATATTACAAGCAATATGTCCAGGGACATGTTGTGCAACCTCTCTTAAAATTTGACCGGAGTTTCATTGGAGGTGGATGCAATATCTTTCATTTTGTTTATTGTTTCACGTATTTCTATCTCCATTGCAGAGGCAGAGTGATTATGTTCAGTTGTTTTGATTACGTTGTCACCAACAGTAACCGCTCTGCCGCTGCAACAGGAAGAATAATATTGCACACACCTCCAATGTCTCCTTGGTTCACTTATCCTTTCATTACAATATATATACCCACAATGTTTGAGAAGTCTGTTTCCTTTCCTTGATTTAGTGTAAGATGCTGTGGCCTGGCTTGACATTATCTGTTGAAAAAATGAAATGAGAAAAAAAAATTATTATCTTTGTCTATGTCTTTGTTTTATATTTTTGAATTGTATATTTATTTTCTTATTTATACAAGTTTTTGGAGTTAGAATAGTTAGTGTCACCCCTACACCATCCAGCACTTGCACTACTAATGCACTTTCCTGGAGTTAGAATAGTAAGTGGCACCCCTACACTATCCAGCACTTACCCTACTGATGCACTTTCCTGGAGTTAGAATAGTAAGTGGCACCCCTACACTATCCAGCACTTACCATACTGATGCACTTTCCTGGAGTTAGAATAGTAAGTGGCACCCCTACACTATTCAGCACTTACCATACTGATGCACTTTCCTGGAGTTACAATAGTAAGTGGCACCCCTACACTATCCAGCACTTACCATACTGATGCACTTTCCTGGAGTTAGAATAGTTAGTGGCACCCCTACACTATCCAGCACTTACCATACTGATGCACTTTCCTGGAGTTAGAATAGTAAGTGGCACACTTACTCTATCCAGCACTTACCATACTGATGCACTTTACTGGAGTTACAATAGTTACTGGCACCACTACACTATCCAGCACTTACCATACTGATGCACTTTCCTGGAGTTAGAATAGTAAGTGGCACCCCTACACTATCCAGCACTTACCATACTGATGCACTTTCCTGGAGTTAGAATAGTAAGTGGCACCCCACACTATCCAGCACTTACCCTACTGATGCACTTTCCTGGAGTTAGAATAGTTAGTGGCACCCCTACACTATCCAGCACTTACCCTACTGATGCACTTTCCTGGAGTTAGAAATGCGCTCCGAATCGTCGTACGGAGCAATTTTCCCTGTACGAATCGTACCCGTACACGTCCCCGTACGTACGTCGAAGTACGATTCGTACCAGGAGCCAAAGACCGTACGAGTCGTACAGGACTCCGTACGACTAAAATATCCATACGAGTCGCACTCGGAACCCGCTGTACGTGACATCGCTACGCTTCGCGGCTGGTTTTTACGACCCAGCAAGTACGAATCGTGTCGGGTACGCACCATACGCCCCTTTTGTTTACGGGAGCTGGAAACTGCCGTAAACGCATAGTTCGCGCTGAAACAAGTACGGGACGCCCCCCCCCCGGGGACGCCGCGTACCCCCCATGATCGCCGGGGTACGTCACGTACCCCTGCAATCATGGGGGGTACGCGCCGTACACCCAGCGTACATGGGGTACGCGCCGTACACCCAGCGTACATGGGGTACGCAACGTACACCCAGCGTACGTTGCGTACCCCATGTACGATGGGTGTACGGCGCGTACCCCCCATGATCGCAGGGGTACGTGACGTACCCCGGCGATCATGGGGGATACGCGCCGTACGGTGTGTATGTCATTGTGCGCTTTTCCGTACGAATCGCCCTTACCTGACGCGAACCGTACGAATAGCGTCCTGATCACCCGGTCCGGATCGTACTCGCCGGGTCGTACGGTGTGTTTACGATTCGTACGGAAATGGCTACGAATACGAATCGTACAGGGGATTTTTTTTACCGGATCGGAATCGAGCCCTTAATGTTTTGTGTAGAGATAGAAATGTATTGCTATTGAAGTTTTGTAGAAGAGAAATAGGATAATTTTGTTATTTTTGCAAAATGATTGCTTTTGGCTTGGTTGGTAATAAAGAAAACTGGTTTTTTGAATTGCAAGTGGGAAAAATGAAGGGAGATGCATTTAGAATAAATAGTTGTACTTTTCGTTTTTTAAGTTTGATTGGTTGCTTTGGTTTAATATTTAAAAGGCCAGCAATTTAAAGGAATTATTTTGCGTGTTGTTTTTTGGAAATAATGGAATGGGATACAATATGATTTAGTCAGCGAGAAAAAATCCAGTTAGGATGTGATGTTAGATAACCTTAAAAATTAATTTACAGGTTGGGAATGTCACATTTTGCTATAAGGGATTTTTTGGAAAAAAGAAGAATGCAAAATGATTTGGGTTTCGAAGACGGATTTGTTGGAATGTGATAAAATATCATTTAGTTAGCGGGAAAAAATGCAGTTAGGATGTGATGTTACATAACCTTAAAAATTTATTTACAGGTTGGGAACGTCACATTTTTGGAAAAAAGAAGAATGCAAAAGGATTCGGGTAACGAAGACGGATTTGATTTTAAGAACGTAATTTTTCTGTTTGAAAAAGTACAGAAAAAAGAAAAAAAAATGAAACAATTATGTTATGTATATGGTTGTATTTTATGGCACTTACATTATTTATTAACTTGTAGATTTTTAAATTACAAATTGAAAAATTATCGATTCGAAAAACAGTAATTGAAAAATATTCTGATAACTTTTTCTGATTTTTGGAGGTATACATTTTAGAGATAAGAACATTGTTCTTTTTTTCACAATTGGAAAAAATGTCAAATTTTAAAATAAACACTTTACAAAAAACTAGTTTTAAAAATAAATAAATTTCAAGCCAGCATCACTTTGGAAAAAATAAGTGGTGAGGAAGGAAAGGATATTTTTTATGGAACGTTCAAAATGTTTTCAAAAGTAAATATATTCCATTTTAAATGTAATGGATAAAAAAATGTTATTTAAAAATAAAACAAGGAGAAGATTGACTTATCTTTGGATTATAAGGGGTTTTTTTTGGAAAAAATTACTAATGGATTTGTCTACATTTTGTAAATGGTGGAACAGAAAAAAAGAAGACTTCTTAAGGTAAGGGAACCCGACGAAAATTAATTTTAAAAATGTTTTAAAAAAATGCCAATTGAATTAAATGTGTAAAAAATAATTTAAGGTCAAAGCAGGAAAGTAAGTTTGTGAGAATTGATTAGAAATGTAATATGTTAGCAACATTTTCCAGGTAGTCTAATGCCACACTCAACGAAAATTGTTGAAGTACTGTCAATAGTCTCTCGGACATCTCCTTTGTTTGTTTTGAAGGTCGTGGATTTAGGCTACCTGTTAATGCCTGTGCAAGTCTCATTTCTTGAAAACTTTGCTCCCTCAAAGTTTTCAAAAAAGAGTAGAAATTTGGATGATGTTTCCCAATTGTATGACTGAAGGAGTTGTGCCATCCCTCTATGGCATTGTTTGTTTTGGCACCTCCTTCCAAGCAGGTTGAGTAGCAGTTCCACCACTCCACATGGAAACGTGGCTTCCTCTTGCGACCCGATCTGCTCAGACGTCCAATCCATGTGTCCTCAAAGTAATTTAACAAGGGTGCCAATTTTTCTTCATTTTCGATATAATATTCTGATTCAGAAATTGCAGTGTAGTACTCGTCTACACTTTCAGGAGGTACAAAACAAAGTGCTGTTAATTTCTTTAATTCAACCTGTAGTTTACTATCTGAGCAGTAATCTGTAACCAGGGATATTTTTTGTAATTTACGCCAATATGCCTGGGAAAAATGAAAAAAACATCCCTGAATTTGGGTATCCACGTACATTTTGTTGATCACATTGATCATACTCAATTCAAAATCTATAATGATTTTCCTAGGACTTTTTCCGGATGTTTTCTCTTTAATCACTGTCAAAAATTCAGTGTAGGTTGCAGATTGCTTATCTGGTAGCAAACTATACACTAAGGGAACTACATTTTTGTTAATCTGTGCATGAATGCTGTAAATTTGTGTGAAAGGATGGGGCGTACATTTAAACGTCCCATCCATCATCCAAATTTCAGTATTCTCTAATTTAAAAAGGTTGCGGGGAGTACTAAATATTAGAATACGTTTAAGAGGGTTTTGGTTGTCATAGAGTAAGAAAGGCTCATTAGAGAAAGAAAGAGTAAGTTCATGAGGAATAATTATGTCAGCAAAAGTTTGAGGGGTAACTGTGTGAGTGTTACTTGCCTGCTTTTTACGTTGAATAATTCTACGCAAATTGGGTATAGTAGGCATATTACAAGCAATATGTCCAGGGACATGTTGTGCAACCTCTCTTAAAATTTGACCGGAGTTTCATTGGAGGTGGATGCAATATCTTTCATTTTGTTTATTGTTTCACGTATTTCTATCTCCATTGCAGAGGCAGAGTGATTATGTTCAGTTGTTTTGATTACGTTGTCACCAACAGTAACCGCTCTGCCGCTGCAACAGGAAGAATAATATTGCACACACCTCCAATGTCTCCTTGGTTCACTTATCCTTTCATTACAATATATATACCCACAATGTTTGAGAAGTCTGTTTCCTTTCCTTGATTTAGTGTAAGATGCTGTGGCCTGGCTTGACATTATCTGTTGAAAAAATGAAATGAGAAAAAAAATTATTATCTTTGTCTATGTCTTTGTTTTATATTTTTGAATTGTATATTTATTTTCTTATTTATACAAGTTTTTGGAGTTAGAATAGTTAGTGTCACCCCTACACTATCCAGCACTTGCACTACTAATGCACTTTCCTGGAGTTAGAATAGTAAGTGGCACCCCTACACTATCCAGCACTTACCCTACTGATGCACTTTCCTGGAGTTAGAATAGTAAGTGGCACCCCTACACTATCCAGCACTTACCATACTGATGCACTTTCCTGGAGTTAGAATAGTTAGTGGCACCCCTACACTATCCAGCACTTACCATACTGATGCACTTTCCTGGAGTTAGAATAGTAAGTGGCACCCCTACACTATTCAGCACTTACCATACTGATGCACTTTCCTGGAGTTACAATAGTAAGTGGCACCCCTACACTATCCAGCACTTACCATACTGATGCACTTTCCTGGAGTTAGAATAGTTAGTGGCACCCCTACACTATCCAGCACTTACCATACTGATGCACTTTCCTGGAGTTAGAATAGTAAGTGGCACACTTACTCTATCCAGCACTTACCATACTGATGCACTTTACTGGAGTTACAATAGTTACTGGCACCACTACACTATCCAGCACTTACCATACTGATGCACTTTCCTGGAGTTAGAATAGTAAGTGGCACCCCTACACTATCCAGCACTTACCATACTGATGCACTTTCCTGGAGTTAGAATAGTTAGTGGCACCCCTACACTATCCAGCACTTACCCTACTGATGCACTTTCCTGGAGTTAGAATAGTAAGTGGCACCCCTACACTATCCAGGACTTACTATACAGATGCACTTTTCTGGAGTTACAATAGTAAGTGGCACCCCTACACTATCCAGCACTTACCCTACTGATGCACTTTCCTGGAGTTAGAATAGTAAGTGGCACCCCTACACTATCCAGCACTTACCATACTGATGCACTTTCCTGGAGTTAGAATAGTTACTGGCACACTTACTCTATCCAGCACTTACCATACTGATGCACTTTACTGGAGTTACAATAGTTACTGGCACCCTTACTCTATCCAGCACTTACCATACTGATGCACTTTCCTGGAGTTACAATACTAAGTGGCACCACTATACTATCCAGCACTTACCATACTGATGCACTTTCCTGGAGTTAGAATAGTAAGTGGCACCCCTACACTATCCAGCACTTACAATACTGATGCACTTTACTGGAATTAGAATAGTTACTGGCACCCTTACTCTATCCAGCACTTACCATTCTGATGCACTTTCCTGGAGTTAGAATAGTAAGTGGCACCCCTACACTATCCAGCACTTATCATACTGATGCACTTTCCTGGAGTTAGAATAGTAAGTGGCACCCCTACACTATCCAGCACTTACCATACTGATGCACTTTCCTGGAGTTACAATACTAAGTGGCACCACTACACTATCCAGCACTTACCATACTGATGCACTTTCCTGGAGTTAGAATAGTAAGTGGCACCACTACACTATCCAGCACTTACCATACTGATGCACTTTCCTGGAGTTAGAATAGTAAGTGGCACCCCTACACTATCCAGCACTTACCATACTGATGCACTTTCCTGGAGTTAGAATAGTAAGTGGCACCTCTTTACTATTCAGCATTTACTTTACTGATGCACTTTCCTGGAGTTAGGATAGTAAGTGGTACCCCTACACTATCCAGAATTTACCCTACTCATGCACTTTTCTGGAGTTAGAATAGTAAGTGGCACTTCTACACTATCCGGCACTTACCTTACTGATGCACTTTCTTTGAGTTACAATAGTAAGTGGCACTTCTACATTATCCAGCAGTTACTGTACTGATGCACTTTCCTGGAGTTAGAATAGTAAGTGGCACCTCTACCCTTTCCAGCAGTTACTCTACTGATGCATTTTCTTGGAGTTAGAATACTCAGTGGCACCCCTACACTATCCAGCATTTAACATATTGATGCATTTTCCTGGAGTTAGAATAGTTAGTGGCACTTCTACACTATCCAGCACTTACTTTACTGATGCACTTTCCTGGAGTTAGAATATTAAGTGGCACTTCTACACTTTTTAGCACTTACCCTACTGATGCACTTTCTTGGAGTTAATATAGTAAGTGGCATCCTAAAGTATCCACTCATGCACTCCTGGAGTTAGAATAATAAGTGATATTTCTAAACATTTCATGACTTACTCTACTGTGGCTCTTTATTTGCTTTTTACAAACTTTTCAAATCAACTTTTGCTAATTATTTTGCGGATTAGATGTGTTTATATTTATAAATTACCTTTGGTTTTTGGAGTTTGCTTCTTTGTCTTCTTCATGGTCTTCTAATTTGTTTTTGTTTGGGCTTTTTTGTTGATTGCTCTTTCGAGTTTTGCTTTTCTAGTTTAGCTTTAAAAAAAATTGGAGAATGTTTTATATGTTTTCTAAATGTTTCATGTGCATTTCATTTTTGAAGTTTTTGATGGTGTGCATAATTACAACATTATTGTGCTTTTATTCGATTTTAAACACTGTATTATCACTGTTTAATTTTTTTCAAATTGCCTCATCTTTCTGGAATTAGAATACTTAGTGGCACCCCTACACTAGCCAGCATTAAATCTACTGATGCTCTTTCTAGGGGTTAGGATAGTAATTGGCACCTCTACAATATCTAGCACTTACCATAATGATGCACTTTCCTGGACTAAGAATAGTAAGTCGTACCCCTACACTATCCAGCGCTTACCCTACTGATGCACTTTCTTGGAGTTATAATAGTAATTGGTACCTCTACATTATCCTGCACTTACCCTACTCATGCACTTTCCTGGAGTTACAATAGTAAGTGGCACCCCTACATTATCCTGCACTTACCCTACTCATGCACTTTCCTAGAATTAGAATATTAAGTGGCATCCCTACACTATCCAGCACTTACCATACTGATGCACCTTCCTGGAGTTAGAATAGTAAGTGATATTTCTAACAATTTCATTATTTATTCTACTGTTGCTCTTTATTTGCTTTTTACAAACTTTTCAAATTATCTTTTGCAAATCATTTTGCAGATTAGATGTGTTTATATTTATAAATTACCATTGGTTTTTGGAGTTTGCTTCTTTGTCTTCTTCTTGGTCTTCCAACTTGTTTTTCTATGGGCTTCTTTCTTGATTGCTCTTTCGAGTTTACCTTTTCTGGTTTGGCTCTAAAAAATCAATTGGAGAATGTTTTATATGTTTTCTAAATGTTTCATGTGCATTTCATTTTTGAAGTTTTTGATAGTGTGCAAAATTACAACATTATTATGCTTTTATTTAATTTTAAACACTGTATTATCACTGTTTATTTTTTTTTAAACTGCCTCATCTTTCTGGAATTAGAATACTTAGTGGCACCCCTACACTATCCAGCACTTATTCTACTGATCCACTTTTCTGGAGTTAGAATAGTAAGTGGCACCCCTACACTATCCAGCACTTACCTTACTCATGCACTTTCTTGGAGTTAGAATAGTAAGTGGCACCCCTACACTATCCTATATTTACACTACTGATGCACTTTTCTTGAGTTTGGATAGTAAGTGGCACCCCTACACTATCCAGCACTTACCATACTAATGCACTTTTCTTGAGTTTGGATAGTAAGTGGCACCCCTACACTATCCAGCACTTACCATACTGATGCATTTTTCTGCAGTTAGAATACTTAGTGGCACCCCTACACTATCCAGCACTTATCCTACTGATGCACTTTCCTGGAGTTAGAATAGTAAGTGGTACCTTTACACTATCCAGCACTTACCTTACTGATAATCCTAGTTTTTTGATATTTTTTTCTTTGACTTTCTTTGTCGACTGGTATTCTCAGTTTTTCTTCTTGTTTGCAGTGCTTCACAAGATAAATTTGAGTATCTAAAATGTATTCAAAACATTTTATGTAAATCTGTTTTCTATTGATTGTGATCTAGTGATAAAAGACAATTTTTAAATAATAAATAATTGTTATTTTCAAAACATCACATACTTTCTTACTGCTGCATTTTTATTGTGTAGGAATTCTAATTAATTTTACAAATTAAACTGTTGTTTTCTCTAGAATTGCATTGTTTTGAAATTGCTTTAGTTATTGTTTATTTTAAACCGTCCCACATTTTTTAACAGCTGTTGTATGTAGTTGTTGGATTTTGATTTGAAAATTCTACATCGTGTCACACTTTCTGTACTGTTGCATTTTCAAGTAGTACGTAGAATTTTAAAATCCGTTTTTTATGCCATTATTTCATGTATTATTTTTACTTCAATTAAATATTAAAAAAATTACCCTCTTAAAATCTCGACGATTGTATTTCGAAAATGAATGGGTTTTTTCTTAAACCAAGTTCGTTTTACTGTGAGAAAAGAATTATTTTAAGGTATGGATTATTACATCGGAAAGTTAGGTAAGGTATTTACTTATGTGTTTTGGTAAATAGGAAAAAAAAGTACCTTATTTTAAATCGTGGTGAGTAGTGTCGCTGTTTAGAAAAAAAGCTTTATTTTGAAAAGCTGCTTTATTCGTCTCACTTGGTTGGAGAACTGTTTCTAAATGAAATAAATATTTTTTGTTGTTTTAAAAAAAAATATAGTATATTTCTGAATAGAATACTTTCTTTTAAAAAAATTACAACGTTTTAATATTAGTAATGTTTATATATTTTTCGGAATACTTACAGATGTTTGTAAATATTTTCAGGTATTTCCTTAGTTAAAGGTTAATATTCTATTATTTATTCTATTTAAAAAATATATATTTCTAAAATATTGCTGCTCAAATGCTATAATTAAACATTTTTTAACTTGGTTTTCTTAACTTACTTCAATGTGATAGAAAAAATGCTTCAAAGTTGGCTTTGGCTGATATTACGTTGAAGAGGTCAGAGGGTCAGGTTTTCACGTCTGGTCACTCTGCTAGTTGATAATCAACTGACTTAAAAATGATGTCTTGCACGTATTTATAACTTTTCGTCACTAGCATCATTATTTCTTTAATTTACACCGTTACTTTTATAATTTTATTTTCATTCATATAATGTGAAAACATATAATTTAAAATGTTGTGTTTTGAAGTAATGTTTTGACAGTTTTGTTCCGTTTTGGCATCCATTTTAAAAGTATTGTTGATCTTTTATGTCATGGAAATGGTAGATGGACTTTATTTTAAACTACAGTGCTTAAAATGGCGGTTCTTTGTATGTAAAATATTTCTGTTTCTGAACAAAGTTAGTTTTTCTTTTATTTAACAATCGTTTTCACATTGTTTTTAAAAGTAAATCGTTCTCTCGGTGAAATATGTGAATTTTCATAAATACGAGTATTAATTTTCTTACTCGAGTATTTATTTTGTTACTCAAGTATTAATTTTAAAATCTCTGTGATTTCGGGGCATTTCCGTGCAGTTTATCACCACATTTTAATACACTTCCCCACCCAAAACCCCTAATTTCCCTGCATCCCGTGCCAGGATTTATTTTACTTTTTTTTTTTTAATTATTCATTTATTTATTTAATTAAATAAATAATCCGTTCATAAGGTAAGTATTTTTAAGAAATTTAGAGCTTTTCCGTGTAGTTTATCACCACATTTTAATACACTTCCCCACCCAAAACCCCTAATTTCCCTGCATCCCATGCCAGATTTTATATTACAAAAAAAAAATATTATTTAAATGCGTTGTAAAGGTATGCGTGTTAATGGATTTCGTTGTTATGGTATTTTTTCATTAGTAACTCTATATTGCGTTGTAATAGTATTTGTTGTAAAATATTGCGTTGTAATATATTTTGCGTTGTAATAATATGCGTTGTAACGTCATACATCCCATGGCTGTCGCTCTTAGTGGTCCTGTGCATATGGCGTCTCTCAGTATAGGTGTGTCGTGCGAGATAGCCGGTATTGTGAGACACAACCCGGACCTGTCTGCCCGCCCTCAAGTAGTGTGCATGTTAATCATTCCCCTCTGGCCGTGTTCCTATGTCGCAGTGTGTTATTGGCGCTGGGATGGAGGGGGACCTGACATTTCGGCTGAAATATGGCACCTAAAGTTATTTGTGCAACGCGCACAATGTCTTTGTTAACAAAATTGAGAAAGCCTGGTCAGGGAACAGGACCAGCGCTTTGATAAGCATCTAAACTATAACGTGGGGGGGGTATGTACAATGGGGGGACAAATTGTGGGAGGGTGTATTTGTGCATTTTTAGGGGGGGGAAAGGGGGCAGTGTAGCAGCGTCAGTGTAGGTCTGGTGGTCGAGGAGTAGGATGCATCATGCGGTTGGCTTGTTTGCGTGGGGGGGAGTTCCCTCACAGGGGTATATTGTTGGCGCCTGTAAAGTGTAGCCAGTGGGGGGGCACGTCCAGGTTGTATATTGGGGGCACGATATACGGAAGTGGAGGAGGGATGAAGGGCGCTCTATCGCTGACAGTGGGGTATGTGTTTTAGGCATTTCGGAGCGTGGGTGATGCGCAGGCGAGGCGCAGAGTATTGTTCGCAGCATGACAGGGATGTAGCGGCGTGAGCCTCGGCTTGTATTAAGCTGTCAGATTTGGGGGGTGGGGGGAAGGGGCGGGGCGAACAGCGGGTGCGAACGCTTCCCGCGGTGTCCCTTGTGCATGTGTGGAGGTCGGATATGGACCTCTTCAAGTGATCCCCTGCTCCAGGCATTTCTGGTGAAAGGATTGAAGGCCTTCCACCGCTTGGTGAGCAGGCGTTTGGCCGTGATTAGCCCGAGGTCCCAGAACCGGACCGGCACCTTGTCCAGCTTTGTGCGTTTGTATAGTCCTAGGATGCAGGCTTCCCATGTTTTCGGTACGTTTTCTTTGGTGCAGTGTGTAAGCAGCGCTGTTACCTCATCCCAATATTGCTGGATGTTGGGGCACAGCCAAAGCATGTGCAAGAGGTCTGCATCTACCAGGGAGCAGCGCCTGCAGGCAGTATCTGTGGCTGAAAAGTATCTGTTTATCTTGTCAGGTGTGAGATAGGCACGATGCAATATGTAGAATTGTATGATTTTGAATCGGGGGTTGTGCGGGATGTTAACCGGCCCAATTAGCACCATCGCCC
The DNA here is from genome assembly GCF_964263255.1 of Lissotriton vulgaris. Taxonomy (NCBI): domain Eukaryota; kingdom Metazoa; phylum Chordata; class Amphibia; order Caudata; family Salamandridae; genus Lissotriton; species Lissotriton vulgaris. The sequence goes on along the minus strand of NC_141693.1, from coordinate 252,109,942 downwards.
ATTCCTTGTCCGTCCAGTCTCTCCCCCTGTCTGCCGCCCACTTCTCCCTTAACCGTGAGGTAGAGGGTTGTGTATGTATCAGGAGGGCTTGCACTAGCCAATGCACTATGTGGGAACCATTGCCCATAACATGAAGGTACTGTATAAAGTAGTGTGTCGGTAGCTCCTCGGACATATCACCCCAGGCGGCCGTCAGCGTGCGGATGAGAGACGCGTGCAATAGGAATTGTCCATTCGGGAGGGATGTATCTTCCGCGAGGTTCGCAAAGGGGAGAAGAGCACCGTCAGTGTATAAGTCTCCTAGCGTTTCCACGCCCGCATTGGACCAGCTCTCTAGCATTGCGTCCGTCAGTACTCCAGTCGCCATGGGGGTGCCCAGCAGGGGGAGTATCGGGGCATACGGTATCGTCGTTCGGGTGAGTCGCAGGCATCGCAAAAAACACCTATGCGCCACTGCTAGGTGCAGTTGTGGGGGGCGAGGAGCTCGGGTCAGCGGATGAAACAGTGTGCACACTTGTAATTGAGACCAGGTGGCAACGTCTGTAGCGGTGTCCTCTAGGTCTTTACCACTTAGCCATCCCGACACCCACTGCATCTGTGCAGCTAGATAACACAGCTCCATGTTGGGTACCGCCAGACCCCCGAGTCAGTGGGCATGTACAACTTTTTCAACGCCACCCGCGGTCGGCCTGTGTTCCATATTAAACCTCGGAGTAGGACTTCGAGGTCGCGGAATACCCTGTTGGGGACATAGGACGGGATATTGGCAAAGTAATACAAGAGTCTCGGTAGGACTATCATTTTTGCCAGCGTTACTCGGCTGGGCACATTTAGGGGCAGAGTCCTCCAAAATCCAATTTGCGCCCGAATGGATGCGAGCGCTCGCATCAGGTTCCCCTCCAAAATATCTGCAGTGTTACAGTAGATGTGGATTCCCAGGTACCTGAACGTCGTGGAATACCATCGTAGCCTTTCGCCACCGATGTATATGTCGCTCTCGGGTGTGTCCGGGTCAAAGGAATAGGCTCCCGACTTAGCCCAGTTGACTCTCCAGCCCGACATCTCCTCAAAGGTGCGGAAAATGTCGGCGAGGGATTCCGGGACATGAGTCAAGTCTCTGACGTAGAGGAGTAGATCATCTGCGTACAACGATATCACGTATGAATGCTTCATGTATGTGACATTGTGTGTAGAGTGACCCCCTCCCCTCTACTTGTATCGCCGATATTGGGGTCATGCGGTCTTCCCGTGCAATCAGCCAGGCTAACAGTTTGCCAGGTCTGTCGCCTTGGCGATGCGTGCGGGCAGAGTGTGCAGCGAAGTTGAGACTACGCAAACGTTCCAGGAGGCGTTCATGTTCTGCTTTTGCTTCCGTCAGGGGGTTGCTTGCGCCTCCCACAGCGTCCCGTTCGTGGTCCAGCAGTTCAGTTTCTAATCGCGTCAGGTCACCCTCCAGTTGTTTCCGTATGTGGCCCTGTGTGCCCAAGCAGTGTCCCCGGATAACCGCTTTGAATGCGTCCCATTCGATTTGGGGGGAGGATGTTGTATCAGTATTATCTTCAAAGTATTGGGCAGTTTGTGAGAGAAGGGAGTCGCGGAAAGCCGCGTCTAGCAAGAGGTCCGGCTGGAGCCGCCAGGTGGGGATGGGCGGGTGTGGACGCTCCCAAGCGATGGTCAGCGTGTGTGGGTTGTGATCCGAATGTGTGCGGCCCATGTTTTGTGTGTCTGTAACCAATGGGAGGAGGTCAGCGGTCACCATGAACCTGTCTAAACGTACATGCAGATCATGTCCGCCCGACCAGTAGGAATACGTCTGCGTTGTTGGATTACGTGTCCGCCATGTATCGTGTAGGTCCCACTGTGTAGCCCAGCTGATTAATGCCTCTGTGGCTACGTGTGTTGGTGCACTAGTCGGGGGTGGGGAAGATCTGTCTAGAGTCGCATCTAGGACGCAGTTGTAGTCACCCCCTAGGACCCACGGGACCCCATGCCAGGTCGCCAATACCCCCGAGAGGCGGGTGAAAAAGCTACCCTGGTCAGTGTTTAAGGAATACAGTGAAGCCAGTACTATTGGCTGTCCATCCAGTTCACCTCGGGCCATCACGTACCTTCCGTCCGGGTCTACATGTGTGTCCATGACCGCCCAAGGGGTTCCAGGACGGACCCACAACAGCGCCCCACGGGCGAAGGAGGAATACTCAGTGGCATAGAGTTGCCCGCGCCATCTGCGGTGCAGAGCACGCACCTCCGCTTTGTTGAGATGCATTTCTTGTAATAGTGCTATGTGAAATTTATGGCGCTTCAAGTAAGAGTAAATCTGGTAACGCCTCGCTGGTGTATGCATGCCCCTGACATTCCATGTGCATATCTTAATTTCAGCCATTATCGTCATTCGTGTAGGTGTCACTTCTGTCATCCGGTCCCAAGTCCCTGAGTGAGGCCCCCCACTGACCTCCCGGCACCCTCCCCTGTTCCGACCAGACACAGCAGCAGTCACATTAAGTAGCAACACGGACAGTTCCCAAGGGATAAGGGTAAAAGGGAAAACATGGAGCCTAAAAGAGGCAATACAATGAGGAATACCAAAAGGTCAGCTGCGCAACATGCTGCCGTCCAAACACTCAAGTGAGTTAAATAAGCTTCTAACTATACAGTTCTAGGGGGGATGGCGGGCAATTGGTACAGTAGCGACACAACAGTAGTGTCCTCAAAGGGGGATGTTGTCCCATCACGGGCCGTAAGGTTGTGGGCCATATCCAACAGGCTGTAACGGGCATCAGCAAATGCAACGTGGCGGGAGAGCGTTCATCCGTTACAATGATTGATTGGAAAGGAAGTTCGTGCGGGGACGCACACCTCCAGCAAGGTCGGGCCAGGGATCGCCAGCCCAGCAGCAAGTACAGTGGGGGGTGGGGAGGCGTCTCAACAACACAGGTCTAGCATTTATAATGTCTGTAAGGTGGTACTCACTGTGTTTCACTGACTCCACCCCATGAGGCGCAAGGGGGGGGGGGGGAGGAAAAACCCCTTCGGCCTCCGTCGTCCAAATAATCCGCACCCCATGCCGGGCAGGGGGTGCGAGCACGCAGTAGTCATCACAACTTGAATATTCTGAGGATCCCAAGGTGGCTCCCCTAAGCCAAGTAGATCCACTGTTTGAGGTGTGATATCGGGTGGGTCCGTGGATAGTTGAGAGTCTGGTATGCCGTAGATTGCTTCGACGTCACTTGGGAAAGTTTGCGGACTGGCGTGTGGAGCTGAGGACGGCGCCGGAGAGCTGCTAATTTCCGTGACCCTGCGTAGCGCATCTTGTTGTTCCTGCAAGACTAGGTCTGCCGGTGGGGAGTGGGTCGCCGTTTCCCGCGAGGTGTGAGGCGCAGGCGATTTGCGCCTGCGTCTTCATCTGGATCCCCGGGAGCGTGTCATCGTAGCAGTGCCCCGCGTTGGTCGAGGTGTCCCCTCTACTCCGCCATCCAGCCAGGCTTCAACCTCTTCAGGGTCGGTGAAAAAGTGTTTATCCTGTGCCACCACTCGCAGTCGCGTGGGAAAGAAGAGTGAATATTTGAGGCCCGCTTGCCGTAGCCTGCGTTTCACCGCTAGAAAGGAGTGTCTTTGTCGTTGTACTTGGATGGTATAATCCGGAAAAAACATTACCGTGGCATTGTCTATGCGTACATCCCCCAATTTCCTGGATTCGCGCAATATGGCGTCACGGTCTCTGTAGTTAGGGATGCGAAAGATCAGTGGTCTGGGGTTAGATCCCGGGGGGAGGGGTCTCGTGGGTACCCTGTGGGCCCGCTCCACCACAAAGTGTTGCGATAGTGTTCCCTCCGGTAAGAGGTTTCTTAGCCAGTCCTCCACATGGCGCGTAGGGTCCGTCCCCTCCCATTTTTCCGGTATACCAACCAGTCTGATGTTGTTTCTTCACGCCCGCCCTTCTGCGTCCTCAGCGCGCTCCTCTAGGAATTCGACCGTGTTGAGCAGGTTGCGTACATGTTTGTCCGCTTGATTCACTCGGGGTTCCAGATCAGTTACCGTGGTTTCCAGCGTGGTGGTGCGGTCTTGCAATTTCTTGTGATCGGCCTTGAGATGAGTCAGATCGATTGCCACACTGTCGATCTTGTTCTCTAGGGAGGTGCGCGTCTGTTGGAGGGACTCCTTCAAGCGTTGCATCACAGTTAGGACACTGTCCAGCTTGGATTTCACATCAGAATCCATTGTGGGTGGTGATTTGGCCTGCTTCCCTTTCGTGGATGCGTTGCCGGTTCCAGTGCGCGTCCGCACCACTCTAGACATGGGCCTGAGTCTACTGTATGAGCTGGGGTTGCAGATGAAGAACCGGCTCTAGGGGGGGCCCCCAGTTCACTCACAGCAGCCCTCGTGGCCCATTCGCAGCCGTCCCCTCCTTCAAGACTCCCCGTGGCGTGGCGTCGCCTCAGGTGCTGATTGGCGGGGTCCCAGGTCCTAGCAACGCCTCCCTGCTGTGTCCGGAGATCCGAGCCCCCGCGTTCCTCGACTCCCAGAGTGTGGCGTATCCCGATCAGCACTCATCCGCAGTGTCTCACCTTTCCCCTCTGGCGTCTGACCTCCGTGACACAGGAGGAATGTTCTGTGACTTTTGTGGAGCAGTATGGGGGAGGGGGGTGGGAAACATCGACCAGCGTGTCAGCAGGGAAGGTGTTCCTGTCTGCACCGTGACGATCCTTTCTGGCACCAATCGTCCAGGAAAGTGACAGTGGGCCGTGTGCCACTATTTTTTTTTCTTCCCTTTTTGCTAGTCCAGGCCTCTTACCCCATAGAGGATCAGTCCATCCGGTAGCACACCGTCAGGCGGGCCACACATGCGCAGTATTTCACGGCCTCTAGGGTCAGGCGTACGGGATCACAGCGTGGTATTTACCTAGTAGCCATCCCCCTGCGTAGTCCGCGGCAGTGTCAATGGCGCAGCAGCTCCCCCCTCAGCGTCTCCAAGTCCCCGAGTGACACATGTGCCAAAGTGTAGCTTTAGTGGGGTGTTCAATGCGCCATATCCCAGCTGTGAGGCAGTCTCTCATTGGGCAAGTGGCAAATGGCGTCTTCCAGTAGTGGGGAGAGGGGGGGGACCCACACCGCAGGTGATCCACACGAGGGGGCAGCAGGAGGTGTCCAGGTCAAAGCAGCCGCTGCCGGGCGAAGGCTCGGGGGACAGCACAGCTCTTCAGGGCAGGATCCGCGTCATGAGGGGCACTGCAGTCGATGGGGTCGTTGCACTCCGTCTCAGGCCCCCACTTGCCTGTACGGTGTATGGCAGGTGCTCCGGTGCAGTCGCCTCCAGCGTGGGCACCTCTGGGGGGGCAGTGTTCCGTCCGCGGGCCCCCCGCGATCCGGCGACCGTCACCTCACGGGACCGGCTGTCGTCCCCTCTCCCCCGCCCGTGAGTGCTCTCCCACGCCGGAGCCCACATCCGTCAGCAAGCAGCGTCGCAGGACATCAGCGGAGGTGGCGTGGTCTCCGGTGGTGGGGTCAGTTCTCCCAATCACGTCCCTGTGGCGCTGGGAGGTTCTCCGGCATTTCGTGTAGGCCGCGCCTGTGGGCCCAGTGGCTGGATGCAGACCGCGGCCTCTCGTAGTCGCGCACGCCGGCCGGGGGACCGCACTCCCTGCCACGGATTGCCGGGCAGCACCGGAGCGGCTCCTGATCAACGGCGCTTCTCAAAGTCGCCGAGGACGTAGCGGGGGCCAGATGTCGCTCCGCCGCTAATTTCAGCCGATTCTGGTGAATTGTGGCGGATAATCGGCCCCGGGAAGGGTAGCTCAGGACGGAGCTCTACTCAGTTGCTGCCGCCGCCATTGCGTGCCAAGCCACGCCACCGACGCAATGATTACACTAATATAAAGAAAATGTTTTAAGACCATAAGATGAGACACGCGGTGTGCGTGTCACCGATGTGAGTAAGTAAGGAAGGATTTCCACCTTTAATCCGAGAAACGAAAAATCATCCGCAATATGCTTCTTTTCCCAATGGTGTTGCTAAGAAACACAGAAAATGGCAATCACGTCGCGTGATAATCCGACACGTAACACGTAACGTGATGACAAACCAACGTGAGAATTCTGTGCCTCGTCAGTCTCTTCAGTCCGCGAACGCCGGCTCCTCTGAATTCGAAGATAGATGGCAACACAATTGAACTCGTGACTCAATCAAAAAATGCCATCAGCAGTAAGATTATTTCCCTTGTATTTTAAAATTTCCTTTCTTTCTCCTTTGATCGCAGAAAGACGTAGAGTGCAGATTAATCCATAACCGGGTCTCCGCAATCCTCGTGAGAGCCTCACTGCCCGATCCAAAATAATTGTAATTAAAAAAATAAAAATAAATTCTTCCTTTAAAGTCAATAAATCTTGTTCTTCTTGAAATAGCAGGTAACAAATCCCGCCCGTCGCCAGTGTTGGAAAGTCTTAATTGAAGGAAAACACGTAGAAAGCGTGTTGAAACGAGACGAGGTTTATTTAGCATCCACTCATCACGAAGTCCAGTTTTATAATAATCCTAACTCCCCTAACAACATTACTCCCCAACATTCCACATGTTCCATAGACATGTTCCATAGACAATGCAAACACGATGGGCAGTGCCCCGAGCCTCTGGGATATAACGACAGATAAAGCAGCCAACACTGGGTTTAAACCAAAATCTGTCTTTTACCCGACTCTCCCACGTGACAATATTGACACCTCCAGGAGGTCAAGCACTCCTGGAATACAAACATTACCAGCCGAAGGGTAAGAAAAGTGAATTTAATCTTAGCATTAAACAAAAGAAAATAATGACATCCCTTGCCAAAGAGACAAATCTGGTCATCCGCCCTGCTGACAAAGGGGGGAATGTTGTTCTCATGTACAAGGAAACATACATGCATGAGGCATATAGACAGCTCACTAACGAGACCTTCTATTGCAAAAGCAACACCAGAATGTATAATGAAAGCATTGTTACAACCTGGGGGAAACGGGCAGAATGGCAACAAAATGGCATAATATCGTACTGAAATGGTAGACCTGCAGTATATGAGATAGTATTGTCAGGTATATAGATTGTGCCAAGACTTTTTTGTTCGTTATGTGATACTATCATACCTTTTAACATGCAATTATGCATACAGCTACAGCATATTACCATGTTTCAAAATGGCCACCACTTTCACTCAGTAAATGCTTATAGTATACTCACATGTACAGTCCTCTTTCTATGTGCACGAACATTACTTATGTACAGCACCTTGTTCCAAAGTTTCCAATGTGTGATCAAGAGACGAGTTCTCGAAACGCGTAACGTTGGTGAATAAACCTTTGTTTTCATTGCACTGACAGCGCGCTGTTATTTGGATCTAATAGGAAAATTGACTGTCGGCAGTGGCTCTACCGACGCAAAACGCGCCACCAGACTACAGGCAGATTTCCTGGGAGGAGCCTTTTTGCTGAAAAAAAAATATATATATATATAGTTACTTAATTGTAACTCAGAATACACCATTTATTGCTTAACCTGCCCCTGTAAGCTGCGATACATTGGCAGCACAGTGAAACCTGCCAAACTAAGAGTCCTGGAGCACATGCGGGCAATTACCAATAAGGACAAGACATATCCCGTTGCCCGCCACTTTGCCGAACATCATCAAAGTGACTGGGAGAAACTTAGTTTCTACTGCATTGATCAGGCTCCCAAATTGGAACGGGGAGGGGATAGAGACAAGGCCCTACGTATTCTTGAGTCAAAGTGTATCATCAGTCTCAAAACCATGACTCCGTGGGGCCTCAATAACAATGAAGAATTATGGGTTCACCTTTAACTTACATGTAGTCTGACACATGGGATAATAGGGTAATATGTATCCATCTAATATACCCTAAGGATAATAACATCATTCCACTGCTAAACTAGATATCCCTTTTGGTAATTTGTGCTGCAAACATAATTGCCCATCCAGGCCTCTATAACTAGCACGATGCATTATAGGAAGGTTTGATCCTATAAATTCTGCACTTTATTGGTTAACATCTATTAAAGATGCTAGAAATAGAAAATGTATATGAACATATATAATAGTAGAATTGAATGCATTTATGAAATTTGCTGTGTTTACAAACTGTTTTATGAAAGTTTTGTGTTATACACTTTTTTAAATAAGCACTATGCACTTTATTTAATGTCACCATTCAAAACCACGTAAATTTTTAATGCAATTTGCACGTTACAAGATGGCCCCCATCTTTTTGAATGCTAGTAGCCGTCTTCTATGTCCATGATTATGTTTGACTGGCTAAATGTTTAAAATGGTGACTCATATGTGGCACAAGCGTAACACTGACGAAGCCTGCAAAGGCGAAACGCGTCTGTTTGGGGTGAGGGGGGTTTGGTGTAATAAATTCTTTAAACGGATACCAGTGTGCCAGCCGTATTCTTTCCGAACCAACGGATGAGAGGAGGAACGTGTAGCAATATATATATATATATATATATATATATATATATATATATACTCTCCCACACACCACTTGCCTGATCCCATAGTTTTTACATTTATACACATCCAAATTAAACAGGTTTCTAGAATAATGATTTATATATTTTTTTCATTAAAACGTATAGCAAGCTGTATCTTTTTTGCTTGCTTTAAAATTGGATAGAATGTCTAGTGTAAGTATATAGCAGGAAATGTTTTAATGATGGGACTATGTTTTCATAGTGTCCTAAAACATTTAAAATGAAATGATGATGAAACAATGTATTTTAATGAAATGTTGTCAGTGAATACTATGTTTTTAGCCTTTATCATCATTTGAATGTATCATGTCTATCACACCTTTATATCTTAACCTGAAGATGGCGCAAACTGTCGTAATCAAGGCTGCAGTGAGCAGTTGAAACGCATTGACAGTTTGCCACTCATAACGCTTTTAAGTAAAGTTTTTGTGGCTCTGCTTTGAGTCCTGTATTCAATCGGTATGTTCAACCCTTGGCTGTGGTGGCCAGGAACTGGGGTCTCTCCATTGTCTCTTACGCCGATGACACTGTATGCTCCCAAATTCAGGAGCGGTCTGGCGGCTGTCACGGAGTGGATGACTGCCAACTGTCTCAAGCTCAACGCCAATAAGTCTAAGGTGTTGCTGGTGGGAGAGAAATTGAGTTCTGGAGTGAGCATTGGTGGCCGAATATCCTTGGGAGCCCACCCACCCCTAAGTTTGTGGTGAAAAATCTAGGGGTGTGGATGGACTCGACCCTTAGCTTTCAGGATCACACCAAGAAAGTGGCAGGCAGGTGCTTTGGTTTACTCCGTGGATTGAAACCTCTGCTGGGGTACTTTGATCCGTCCACCTGACAAATGATTGTCCAGGTGGCTATCTTGTCAAGGCTGGACTAAGCCAGTTCGCTCTACCTGCGGGTAAATTAAGCTAATGTCATGCGTCTGCAAAAGCTCAAAAATGCAGCAGCCAGAGCCCTGCTTGGGCTCCCTAGAAGCTGTCCGACAACCAATGCCATTCAACGGTTACATTGGCTACCTATGGCCAAGCGTATCGAATTCAAGGCCCTTTGCCTGCCCTTTAAATTTCTGAAGACCTCTTCCCCGGGTATTTTGGGCAACCTGTTAGTGCCTTACACACCTTTGCGCCTTCTGCGCTCCTTGGGGCAATGCCTGGTGACTGTCCCTCGAGTGAAACGTGCACGTGCCAGGGGACGGCCGTTTTACAGCCTAGCAGCTAAACTTTGGAACTCCCTTCCCTCCCAGATCTGCTGTCTGGACAACTATTTGATGTTTTGGAAGGATATCAAAACATATCTCTTCCCCCCCGGCTTAGGCTGTAGTCTTGTTGCTGCCAGCGCCGGGACGCCTCTTCGCTGAGGCAGCAGTTGCGCTATACAAGTTGGGTTAACATAACATTACATCTACTCACAGAGGAGTTCGTCCGTATCCATTTGTTGCTTTGTGGATATATATATATATATATTATGTTATCAAAGCTGTGGTGACGCAGCTGAAGCGCGTCATGCTGACCGATTTGGAGAAATAAAGCACATGAAAAGAATATTCTGCACGTTTGTGGTCTGTACCTGACTTTCACTACAGGAGGGATAGGTAGTACAGGACTGCTGGTGATATATATATATACACATATACTACTGGCGGTTGCCAGTAGGTAGTTATTGTTAGGACCAGGTTTCCATAGGAAGAGCATTTTTTGTTTTGCTTATAACTTTGGCGTAATTTGATGAATCTTAATGAAATTTTGAAGGTGATTCGTCAAGGCGGGCCGAGATAAGAGGGGGGTCCCAAAACTTGTTTTCTCCATGTTCATTTCCATAGGAAACTTTAGACAAGGCTACAGGTCGAACTGAATTACCCTAAATTTGGCAGGGAGAAGGTCTTGGTCTAGAAACCACGCTTTTGTTTATTTGGTGTAAATCTATTTTACAGATATCCATATTTGGGAATTCTGCCATCTGATTGGCTGAGGCGTTACAAGCACAAGCTTGCTGCTTATTGGCTGCGAGCTGTTGCAACTAGGAAGTGAAGGCAGCCATTTTGTGATTCGGTTGAAATGAGTAAGGGGGAAAAAAGGGCGAAAAGAGGAGGAAACAGGAGGATAGGAGCACTGTAACCTCTTTGGGGGAGTGTGAAGCGAAGTAGTCACTCCTACCGGTCTGAAAGTGCGGTGTTGCTCAGAGTGACAGTGTGCTGAGATGAGATGCTGCTACACTCGGGTATGAAACCAAGAGCCTAAACTGTGAGGTTATTGCTGTAAAGCAGGGGTCTCCAAACCGGTCCTGGAGGGCCGGATCCATTCCAGATTTTTGGGATATCCCCCATTGAGATACATGTAGTAATTTTAAAAATCTGGCATGGATCCGGCCCTCCAGGACCGGTTTGGGGACCCCTGCTGTAAAGTGATGAGCTCTGGTCTTTGTAGCATATGTGTGCAAGTAGTGTTAGTAGGCGCTCATACCATACAGGGAGTGGGAAGCAAACTAGTGACCCCTACCATGCGTTTATACTATACCGGAAGTGGGAAGCGAAGTACTCATGCCTAGTGGTGTGAAGACTCTGGGATCAAACTGAGCTGATTCCTGTAAAGTGATGGGATCTGTGCGCTGTAGCATACTGGCCGCTGTAGTATAACTTTTGTAAGTAGTGTTAGTATTCGTTTATACGATACAGGGAGTGGGAAGCAAACTACTCACCCCTACTGGTCTGAAGACTCGGGGATTAAACCATGAGCCTAAACCGTGAGCTCATTGCTGTAAAGTGATGTGCTCAGGGCATGGTAGCATACCTGTGGAAGTAGTATTAGTTTGCGTTTATACAATACAGGGAGTGGGAAGCGAACTACTCACCCCTACCTGTCTCAAGACTCGTGGATGAAACCATGAGCTCATTGCTGTAAAGTCATGTACTCTGTGTAGTATTCCAATGTAAGTCATAGGAGAATGTTAGTATGTAATGCTACTAGAATGTAAGTATGTAATGTTAGAATGTAGGGCTGTCATGAGGGGAATCTTGGGGAGTTTGTACACGGTGCTGGAGAAGACGGTTGCCTTGCTGTCTGCTCCTGTTGGTGGCTGTTTAAGCGGTCTTGTTTTCCTGCAATCAATCTACTTATCGGATCCACTGCTGTCTGCCTCTTCACTACATAAATTTGGCGACGAACGGGAGAAGTTAAAAAGAAGGCAGCACTCACCAATTTTTCGAGCTTCCTTGCATTCTTCTGAAGACCCGTTTTCTTCGTGAAGCTGTTTCTACTCATCTCAGGGTCGTCGGCTCATCGAACTGTGTCATCCGACCTCTGGTAGGATTTATATTTTTTGATTTTGGGCTTCCTCTGCCTCTTCACTACACTCTGGTCGCTGTACTACACGTGTGCAAGTAGTGTTAGTATGCATTTATACTAATTCTGTAGTTATGTAGTAACCAATGCATCATGGCCCTATGGAGCGCCACCTCCCAGGCACAGCTTATACGATGTCCCGGGGTGTGCATCCGCAGGACATTTATGTTTGCTATTACAGGGCGGGACATGGCTTCCACCCTGTGATAGCAAATCCTTGTTTGCCTCGTTGAAGCTAGAGGAGGAAGATCCGGATGGTAAAAATGGAGAAAAAACATGAAGCGGGGTCTCACCCGTTCATTTAAATGATCCCCCTGGTGGGTAATGTTCCGAGGCCAGTTCTATTATTATATTGCTGGGTCTCTGCAGCACTGGGGACCTCAATCTCACAGGTAAATTAGGTGCTGGATGGCACAGAGACGTTTCACAGCCTAGGGGATCGTCACATCCCCGGGTATTGTTTACTAATTGTTAGGCATGCTTCGAGGCCAACTTAAGTCCGGGGATCGCCACTCTCTGGGGCTTTACTTAAATATGCAGGGTGGGCCTCGCCAGTCCCTGAAGCCTTGGTGGCCCTTGGCAGTGCCTTATTGGTTCTGTAATCACATGGGCAGTACTCATGGTGTTATAAAGTAATACACTCCTAGAACCCTCGCAGTTGTAGAATTACCCAGGCTCCATTTATGTAATATCTGTTGGTTTATATTTGGTAGGTGCACCTCAAAATTACAAATGTTTTCCCTCATAACATCATATCAACCGCCGATTTTCACAATAAACTACAGACAAGTGTTGTCAGAAAAAGAAGACCCATACACTCACTGATTTATTGGTAAACAAAACCTTTATTTAAACAACACAAATAAATGGAAACGCAACTTTATTCGAACAAACAATAGTATAACATGAAATAAGTGGGTGGGACTCCTCCGGAAGCAGCGTACAAAACCTGCAAGACAAAAAAGAAACAGAAGTATGTGTACCATGTCCAAGAGAAAAAAAAGGTAGTCAAAATGAAAGGAAGAAAGTGAGAATAGGACAGCGAGCGAGTGGGTGGATGGGAGAAGGGGAGAGAGAGTCAAAAGAACAGAGGGAGGAGGAGACAGCATCGGCCTACTGCACCCAGCCCTCACTGTTGACCTCCCGTCACCCGTGTGTCTGGGACGTTGGGGTCCGCTAGAAAGAGTGCGGTCCAGCAAGTCCTTAAAATGGAACAGAGATATGAATGAGGCCAGAGAATACATTATTATCTACGGCAACATCGCTTGCCTGCAACTGCACCCAGGCTTCTGCATCCCAGCACCTTCCCCCGCACTGTGCTCAATTGCAGCTCCTGCGCACCGAGGCTTCACTGCTCACCTGCTACCACCGGTGTGTCCATTGACGTGCCGGTGCAAGCTCCAACTCCGGGGTGCCTCTCTCAGGGTGGCACAGCAGGCCTCCGGTCGGGGACGTTGTCATTATACCACAATGGAAGGCGTCAGAATGCCCAGGACATCATCACGGGCTGAGCACCCGCTCCGCCCATTTTGGCGCAACCAACTCAGTGTCTGGAAAGGGAGAAATAATATAATGCTTGAAATGTCTTGAGGTAAATGAAGGTTTATTTTAAGCTTAATAGAGAACACCAGTTGAGTGCATCCTTCCTTCTTGAAGTACGATCTACCAACTGATAGTGGTAATTGTGGTTCAAAAAGGAGTTGGAGTGCACTAGAATACACAAGGTTAAATAATATGTTATGCCAACGTTCACATACAGAGGAACAGAGCGCATGCTAGAAGCATAATGTGTGCGTGTAATGAAGTGGCGCAAGCCTGTGTGGATGTACACTTAGTAATCAGCTCACTACAGTGCCCCAAAAGCCAACGCCACGTGTCTATAGGGCAGCGCTGCCCGCTGGCTCAGGCCTACAGTATGGTCCAGCAGGTCCTTAAAATTAGACAGAGATGTGACTGAATGAGATCAGAAATCACATAATTACGCACAGCAAAATCGCTTGTTCACACCTGTGCACCAAGGCTGATGCACCCCACCCCTCCCTCCGCACCGCGCTCAATTGCAGCCCTTGTGCACCCAGGCCCCACTGCTCACCTGCTGTCATTGTTGTGCATCCAAACACCACGGCCAGCAGGGTTCACAATCCAAATCGAGTTTTGATTGCCAGGATGGGTACACCTCATGGATCAATTTTTTTTATTGCACATTGTGATATGCGAGGTGGATGCAGCCATATCACCTGAGGCAGTATGAAAGAACTGGGACATGTGGTGTCGTCGTTATCCTATTTATACATACGCAAAGTGGGCTGGGCTTGCATACGCCGGGCCAGCATAGGGGTGTGAATGATTATTCCGGGGACCTGGGCGTTGTTCAGTTTCTGCCTGGCCAGGAAGTGTACTTATGTGTGTGTCCCTGTTGCAGTTTTGACGCTGCACAATCCACAATTTACATTAATGTAGCATGTACCGGGAGGGCGGCAACTATCGCTAATAAGATGCTGTCCAAAAATATTGAATGGCACACATCACATGTCGTGTCAAGCTTGTGGATATGCGCAGACACGCATGTCAATGGTGTGCGGTATTATTGAAAGTGTTGCTATCGCGAAGCGCACACATGTGAATGTGCTCGGATGGAGGGAGGATCAGCAGTGAGGCTACATCATACACAGTGATAACGCTCATTACAGTCAAGCAACGCATGTCAAACGTGAATCTGAAAGTCTCACATATGACACACTACTATACTGGTAAAGCATGACAACAGAGCATACTGCAACACAAATCTACACATTACTCTTTACTGTTTGTCACATGTGATCTAGGATGTGCACTCTGCCCGTGGCTGATGATACCCCTTCGAGCCACCAATAACCAGGCCGAAAGGCAGCACAATATGGACACACACACACACACACACACAACAGGGCATTATGTAACACACATTTGTTTTTTGATGTAACGTTTCAGATGCATGGCCATCACACGTGGAAGGCTACTGTACAGACCATGAATATTGATCAAGATGATCGTTGTATGTTGTGTGTAGTATAATAAGATATATTTACACAGCAAAAAACTTTTCAAAAAAGCTCTCTAAGCAGAAGAGTTGTCTCTCATCAAACGCTGTAGAGAGAATGACTAAAATGGGTGGGGTCTAACTGTTACAATGGGAAATGTTATGAACCAATCAAATGCTTTTTTAAGGTCACATGGCAATTGCGCACCGAGCCCGCAAGGAGAAAATATATTTACCATAACATAAGTTTATTACAGTTAGAAATATATAAATGTTTAAAATATTTTAGATTATCGCTTGCTCTCATATACACGTTAAACTTATTTAGAGTTTTGAGTAATAAAAAAAAAGAGTGAATGGCGTACCCGGCCGACACATACATCTATGACATAACACAGGGCCTCGCAGCGTGCACTCATCGCATACGCCAGTGGTTCCCAAACTTTTTTGACCCGTGGCTCCCTTGACCTAATTGGCAGTTGGCCGTGGCTCCCCACCATTTTTATACCCGCGCACCGGGCTGCCGCGGTGCACCCTTTGGGAATCACTGGTCTGCATGAAGAATCAAGCCTAGACGTGATGAAGGATTCAGAGAGTAGCCATCACTATCATAAAACTTTATTTATAATCACAAAGATCTTCTAAAGTACATCTCAATGCATACAACACCATCATAGAGTAGTATAAAGCACACAGTTTAAGTGGGGTGGTCTCTGATCATGGGCATCCGCAGAAATGTTTCTGGGGGGGCGGGGAGGGCACATTTTTAACTTCATCACCAACCCCCTTGCACCCTTCTCCCCTCTGCCTTACACCCTTCTCCCCCTCCCCCTTGCACCCTTCTCCCCTCCCCCTTGTACCCTACTCCACCACCGCCTTGCACCCATTTCTACCTTGCACCATTTTCCCCTATGCCTTGCATCATTCTCCCCTCTGCCTTGCACCCTTCTCCCCTCTGCCTTGCACCCTTCTCCCCCTCCACCTTACACCCTTCTCCCCTCTGCCTTGCACCCTTCTCCCCCTCCACCTTACACCCTTCTCCCCTCCGCCTTGCACCCTTCTCCCCTATGCCTTGCATCATTCTCCCCTCTGCCTTGCACCCTTCTACCCTCTGACTTGCACCCTTCTCCTCTCTGCCTTGCACCATTCTACCCTCTGCCTTGCACCCTTCTCCCCTCTGCCTTGCATCATTCTCCCCTCTGCCTTGCACCCTTCTACCCTCTGCCTTGCACCCTTCTACCCTCTGCCTTGCACCCTTCTACCCTCTGCCTTGCACCCTTCTCCTCTCTGCCTTGCACCATTCTCCTCTCTGCCTTGCACCATTCTCCTCTCTGCCTTGCACCCTTCTCCTCTCTGCCTTGCACCCTTCTCCTCTCTGCCTTGCACCCTTCTTTTCTCTGCCTTGCACCCTTCTCCTCTCTGGCTTGCACCATTCTCCCCTCTGCCTTACACCCTTCTCCCCTCTGCCTTGCACCCTTCTCCCCTCTGTCTTGCTCCCTTCTCCCCCTCCCCGTTGCACCCTTCTCCCCTCCGCCTTGCACCCTTCTCCCCTCCGCCTTGCACCCTTCTCTACCTTGCACCCTTCTCCTCTGTGCCTTGCACCCTTCTCCCCTCTGCCTTGCACCCTTCTCCCCTCTGCCTTGCACCCTTCTCCCCTCTGGCTTGCACCCTTCTCCCCTCTGCCTTGCACCCTTCTCCCCCTCCCCGTTGTAACGCAACTGGTGCTAATGTAAAGCGCTCTGATGCCCTCGGGTGGAGTTTGCGCTATATAAAGCTGCAAAAAAATACTTGGTAGGGGGCCTTGTGCTGCTTTTGGGGAGCATTGAATCAGATGACGTAGTAAAATTACAAAGAGCAAGGCGCAAGAGGGAGCAGAGCACCAACACGAAACTTAAAGACAACACACCACACTCTCCAACATGCAGCAGTCACGAGGGATGACCCCTCAAAGAGGAGTGAGGCAAAGACAGAAGCTGGCAGAGTGCAGCTGCATCAGGGCATAAGGCGCCCACCCAACGCTCTCCACCAGGCCATTGACCCCGCACCCACCCACCCAACGCTCTGCACCAGGCCTCTGACCCTGTACCCACCCAACGCTCTCTCCAGGCCCCTAACCCTGCACCCACCCACCCAATGCTCTCCACTAGGACCCTGACCCTGCACCCACCCAATTCTCTCACCAGGCCCCTGACAACGCACCCAACCACCCAATGCTCTCCACCAGGCCTCTGACCCTTTACCCACCCAACGCTCTCCACCAGGACCCTGAACCTGCACCCACCCACCCAACACTCTCCACCAGGCATCTCACCCTGCACCCACCCACCCAACGCTCTCCATCAGGCCCCTGACCTTGCACCCACCCACCCAACGCTCTTCACCAGGCCCCTGACCATGCACCCACCCAACGCTCTCCACCAGGCCCCTGACACTGCCTGCTTCTGCGGGGGATAAAGGTGATCCTATGGACTCCCCAGACATCCCCTTGCGGGCGGGTGCAGTCACTCACTGTACCCGCTTGCAAGAGGATCTCTAATCCCCCTTCAAAGTGCAGGCTTGTTGTCGCCTGCATAGTGACGCACAGAGCAGAATCAAAGCAGCGACTCCATATTTCACTTGAATGTACTGCCCTCAGGGTAGCACAAGTTTGTGGCTGCCGTGGGGGCAGCGCATTCTATGTAATAGCGTGAACTTTCTCGGTTTGCGCCAGGCGCACCTGTTTTAAGGTGCGCCAGGTGCCAACCGGGGAAGTGCGCCCCAGGTATTGATGATTGTTCCACTTTCTAAAAAAACTCAGGAAAATGGCATTATAAATCTGGTGCACACTATCGGAGACTACTCCGGCATCTTGGAAGATAGCCACCAGTCATTTTCAAAGCTTATTCAAATGCCATCTGTTTGTTCGCCTCCAATTCTGAGCTTCTATGGGTGGGAATACACAGTGTCTTGAGGTGGTTTACAGCGTAAGTTTGCTTCTTGGAAATGTATTCACTTACAGGCCAGGTACTGCACATACATACTGATGGGCTTTGTAGAATCGGCACATGATTCTTCATTGCCTCATCGCTTCATCCCCCTGAGCTGGACAGCGATGGGCATAGGCCTTTTTCTTCATCAGACCCAGCACAAGGTTGTGTGTCCTCTACATCTGACCAGCCATCCGTGGTCAGTTTGTTCTTGTCTATCGCAATGATGGCGCCTAAAGCTGGTGTGGACGGGAACCGTAGGAATTGCTGCACCACCACTTCGTAGGACTTTGAACTATCACTGAATGTGGTCAATTTGTTGAGTAACTGGTATCTTGCTGCACAAGCCATGCCGCGTCGTACACATGCCTTTTTTACTTCAGTCACAGCTTGAGATTCAAACACAGGTAGCTGATAAAGACTCAGGATTTTTTATCAAGGTTACATTGGAAGACCTTTGAACTGGACTTGTTGATTGTGTGTCATCCAGGCCGTACACGGAGGCGACATGCAGATTGCAGCAGCACGGGATAGGAAGTGCATCTGGACTTTTCTTTTTACCACCTCTGTCTGTTGTGCTGCATTGCTGCCTTTCATGTAAAGTTTCCTCATCCATACTCTATTGTGCGTGTGTATGGGGTAGAGCAGTGTTATTTCACCACGAAGGAAGCAGATTGCCCACCCGCCACTGTTTTAGTGTGTTTATTTATAGTTTTTCATCTTGTAGTGTCCACTGTACACCCTCTTCTTTTCTACTAAGGGCCTTTGCCTTCTGTTCCCACCATGTGTGTACTTTGCCCCACGTGTTTGCACCAAAAACGATTTTTGCACACCACCATGTTACCTTCTCCCATGGGTTGTGTGCCCTTGCCAGTTAGGATGACCACCTGACTCCAAGTCATTATTCGCACACCATCCAGCTCTGATTTTGTAAACAATCACCAGATAAGAGCGAGAAAAAAACACCGGGAGATGCGTGCCCTGGGGCAATGTCTGGCATGTGTGAAAATTAAAGGCTTTCTCCATCAAGCACTCATTGAGATGCAGAGTGCGAGGATCACTTGACCTTGCACAAAGGAGGGGGAGGAATTGCGGCTGCAATTTTCACGACCCACATCCTGCGCCGCGGCGCCCCTGCCTTCTAATCACGGCGCACCGGGGCGCCGCGGCGCACACTTTGGGAACCACGGGCATACGCAATGCGCAGCGGGCGGGACACCATACGTACATGACGTAACGCGCGGCTTGGTACTGCGTACCCGTCGCATACCAAAGTAGCAGCTGGCGCGACCTTATAGGTATATGATGTTAAGGGGGACGCGGTGCTACGAACCCATCGGATACGAAGTGCGCATAATTTACGAGTTTAGCAATATGGCGGATAGGATTCGCGTGCTGATGGAGCTTGGTACACTACCGGTACGGGACTCCAGTATTCTCAACAACAACAAAAAATATATATATGCATATTTTTTTTCTAAGATTTAAAACATTTCATAATTTTTAAAGTTAAATAAAAAAAGGATAATAGAGTTCCAAAATATTGCAAAAAAAATAGAAAAAATATAGGTTTTATAAATATTAAAATATGAAATTAACATTTAAAAAACATTCGAAATTCACTGAAAAAAACATAGGTTTTACAGACGATATAGTTAGGAATTAGCACTTAAAAAACCTTTGAAATTCACACAAAAACCATAGGTTTCAGGGACATTTTAGTTAGTTGGACATTTGACTCATATAAAACCAGAGAAATTCACCTGTTATAGTTAGTTGAGCTAACTATAACCCGCGCGCCTGCAATGCACTGCTGATGACGTCACATAATATATCACTCATGACATGGTCAGTGACATCACTGATGACATCACTGATGAATGAGTAACAATGATGGTTTAATTAGTCCCACCATGTGAAGTCACTGTGCCTGCACTACATATATCATAGCCTTATTCCTTCAAGCCCTTATTTGGTGACTGGAGTTTGCCCACAGGCTGTAGACCAATCCATCCATGGAGACCAATCCATCCATGGAGGATTGTCCTGGTAATGGTGGTGCTAGATGGGGAAATATAAATGACAAGTGTCTTAATTCGGTCTGGATTTTCTAAAAGCGAGGGAGTCTCTTGGTGTGTATTCATATGCTCTAGACACTGATGCACCTTCTGGTTTTGTTTCAGACGTGTTCTGAGAGCGCCGCTGAGCTCTGCCTCCGCTTAATGGATGGATGCATAATGTGTGCTCAATAGCTTCTCACAATATTTCCTCGGAGATCCCTGGCCATTTTGTGGTTGTTTAGTTCAAGTCAAATAGAGAACTCTGATTGAGTAGTTGTTCTTTAGTTATAGTTTTGCATCTCATGACTTTTTTGTTTTTTGAGAATGCCTGATTCAACAGCTCAGTAGAGGGACACAGGTATTATTATCATGGTTCCTCCACAGCGGGGGCACGCGCAGGTTGTGAAGTATTCTTTTTGCATTTGATGTCAGCTGTAGCTAGGCTCAATACTTAGAATTGTGCGAAAGTCTTTCTGCATTCTTAGTTAGCAACCGTCATGTTGATAGTAGGTTTCACAAACATCAAATTGTCTTCAGATATGTAGAACAGCAGGCTGTTGGTTGAAACTAGGCCTGAATAAATTGTTCACACAATATTTTTATACTCACCAGTGGCTAGAAATAGGGCCCTGCCTCTGTTTCCCGGGCAGAAAGATAAAATAAAACAACACTTCATTTTAGGAGCACCGTGTGGGGCCTCACATATTACTACATAAAGGTAAATACATTGCCTGGCACCCTAACAATGCTCTTGAAAGCAATGTCCCCGGCAAGGCAGCCAGTGTGCGGTTCCTGCCTATAAGGTCCACGTGGCACTCTAGAAGGCAGGCTTTATGGATAGGTTCTTTCTTTTATGCACTTTACATTCTTCCTGGGCAGGTGGGTGCGAAATCAAGAAAAACTGCTGTAATTGTCTGAAGTTTTGCATCTGCTTACCATTGATTAAAGCAAATAAGGACGTCGGCCACCCCTACCTGAAACCAATGACAACAACATGATGATGTGGGGGATATTAATGAGGTGATAGAGATTGAATGAGATAGGTCAAATGCACACGACCAGAGCGTGGTTCTAAATCAATTTTTTGGGTTTTTCATTTGCAGCGGTTGTAGACCTAAGAGTTATGTGGAGGATGAAACTTGGATAATAATAGGCCATACTCATATTTTTTTGAGGTACATGGCACTTCATTTGCAAAAGGTTACATTTTTATGCCATGTACCACCGGTCATTCCATAGAGAGTGTAGAGTTTTGCATTTTTAACCAGTAGTTTTGCTTCCCTATTAGGAATTAATCCATGAATGTAGGCCACAAAATTCTCAATGGAAATCATTCCACTAAAAATACTGAAGGAGGGATAGCTGTCATTCAGAGAAATTCCTTACCTACAGATCTTACTCTAGAATTTGCTACTCGTGAATGCAAATCCCTTCTTGACCAATGTTCTCATTACACTAGTGTTCTCATCATAACTGCTATATAAAAAAATCTGCCACCCTGTGCTACATTTGCCTACCGCTGCATAGAATGTCTCAGAATCATTAAAACTTCCTAACCTCTGTGTACGTAGTGCAAACCCTAAATGTATCCTTTGAGAAACCTGGATTGTCTTTAGCTAGCAGCCTGCTATCCACTCTGCAATCTCTGAATCTTATTATTGATCTCTGGCCCTCCCCTAAAAGCTGGATACACACCTTAAGCAATATGTGCCTTTTCCTACCTCATCATATTGACTTAAACTGACCACATTACCTCTGCCTATCATTGTATCGTATATTTTATCCTCTGATTCTCTTTTCCTCCAATGACGTCCACTGCCAATATTCTTTTTTTTTAAAAACTATTTGTTCATTGAAAAAATGGAACCTATTCCTTACTTAATAAACAAAAGGATCACAGTCCAGCAGTTCCACCAGTAGCTAACGCCCATCCTTGACATCATTGTCCGATTCAAGAACTCCACAACTTAACATAATGCTTGAAACCCAGTTGGATGACACCAGAAATAAAATGGGAAATCAAATAAGAAATGTCTGTAAGCACAACAAAAAAGATAAAAATCTGAAATATCATTCATGAATCCATAACGCCATGGTGAGGAAAAGTTGAGTTAACAGGCTGTCCGTAGCTCAGCAGGATGAAACTGTTGTAATCGGATCTAGGACCCTATTTAAATATTCCCGATTCATGCCCCTATGCAGTTATAACAAATCATATCCTTATAAAGGCATAAGAATCATATCCCTATTTAGTCATAGCCAATGCAGTCCAAATACGGCAAGGCTACTCCCATAGACTCCTAGAAAATACAACGCGTTCTTAAACAAACCAAGCCTCCAGCAGCCCGGGAATTCCCCCTGCTTTTGTTTTGATTTGTCCTAGAACTCCTGAGAGTCCTGAAAGAACTGCCAGTTCTTAGTGACGTCTTATGTCCAACCTTACGTCAAACTCTGCACCTTCCAGGTATAAATATACCAGCATCTGCCTTAAGCAAACACACAGTGGTTTGGAGCAGATCGGCTATCTATTTATCCAAAGCCCAGCTGATGCGAGTGCCGAAGGAAGCCGACCCTCCCATTGACGCACTGACCGAGACGCTGTCTTTTCTCCTGCCGAGAAAATCCAGCTCCAGTGTTTCCAGTCACCCTTGCGGGTTGCTGGGAGATCGAGTCCTGAGAAAAAGATACAAGACCACCTTCATTCTATAACCAAGGTACGGAGCTGATTAGATCCTCAGAGAATTCTTGATTCAGATTCTTGGCAAAAACTAACTTAACTTAAACTGCAGCTCACTTACTCCTTCCCACGTACTAGGCTTAGGTTAGGTACACCGGGGTAGGCGTATCTTAGAAGCACCAGTTGAGCACGTTTAGTCAATGATTTTAAGTATGTATATATTTTATCCATTTTCAGTATCTTATGGCTCAGAAACCATATAAATGCTTTTACAGTATTTCATAATACTCCTTTTACTGTACGCACTTTACTTCATGATAAGTATTGCAATTGTGGCAATTCATTTCTCTTGCATGAGAAAGAAGACTGCTCAATAAATAACAACTTTTATTGAAAACGCCCGTCTCTCTATTTCTCTGCACTCCTGGTGAAACTAAGCATGCACGATTGACTGAGTGAAATAGCTGCCTATTGTTTTCACACAACTCTGGAGATATACTCCTTATTCTAGGGGGAGCAAAGTTGTCATGTTTATGCGGTTGTCAGAAACTAATCCCTTCTTGTATATTCAGGAAAGTTAACCCGTTCCTGTTCACTCAAGAAAGTTTCTAGTGACCTCTGAGCTAGCTGGCATACCTAATTAAGTCTAACATATTCAGTAGAGACCTAGTCGACCTCAGTCCTACGTCTAAGCTACCGTTTGTTATTCCAATGCGCAGAGCCTATTGGGAATATAGGAACTACACTACATGGCGCCCAACGTTTGGTAAGGCGATAATCTAACGCAAGATACTAGAGTAACTCAGTCGTGCTTTTCACACAGACCCCTTTTCCCGTAAAAACTCCAATAGACGTCTGGAGTGGGTAAAAGGTTAATATCCGCCAAAACTTAGTAGGAAGAGATTCCTATGTATTCGTTTTTGGTTTAGTCAACGTTGAAGGATACAGTGTTCCAAAATATTGTGCACCTAATCTTTGTTTCCTCGAAACATACTCTGCAAACTTTCTGTCAATAAAATGACGGAAAGTGAAGAGGAAAGAGAAAGAGAAGCGTTAGCAACTCATCTTTTAGCGGAAGACACAAGTCTCCGGCAAGATGACCCGAATGCAATAATCATCCCGGTCAATATAAGAAAAACAATAACTATGAAACTTATAAAAAATGGAATATCACCAAGAGGTGGTACGGTCCTATTTGTGTTAGAGGCCCATGAATATCGGCAGACAGAGGTATTCTATTCCTGGATACATTTTCCAGCAGCACATGCTGTGACACGCGAGTTCCACTACTACAAAATAGAAGAATCTCCAGAGGATTACGCCCCTTTCGAGGACGTTGAAATTCCACTAACATACCAAGAGCACCAGCTCTGGTTTAATGGCGCCCTAAAACATCAAAATCACATTACCAGGCTCGGTCCACTAGGTAGACCAGGAGCCACATGGCCGGTTCTAGCCAGCTATACACCACATCCCGACATTGAAAAAATGTCAGACCGAGAACTTTTAGTTCAGCTAAAACAACTAATTAAAATACATAGACAATTGGTCCAATATGTCATGCGGACTTCAACAGTCCAACCAGCAATTAGCATTCCACAGCAGACCACTCATGCGGGGAACACAAATAAAATTATACCACAGACTATACAATCAGTCATTGGTAAATTACCCTCAAAACGGGAACAAATTCCATTCTGGTTAGCTCAAAAAAACACTCAAATAGAGGCAGTATTTCCTGATACTACACCTAATGACAAACACAGAATTCTGACTATCTGTCTTCCAATGGGGATCGCACCACATGTGGAGGATTGTGACACTTGGGGCACAGACTTTGCTTCGATATACACAAAAACACATGGCGGTTATACCAGACGTACTAAGACCGATTCAAAATTAATACGGTCCAGAACCTGCTTTAACTCTAGGTATGAAATTACTGAAAGACTTTAAACAGGTCTCGGCTATATTACTAGCCAACATAAAAGGAGAAGCTGCATCTGTGGCGATCCGCCAAAAATGGAAAGAAACAGACATAGCAGACCAACCTTTTGAACTTGCCAGAATAATTTAAAAATCCTATGAAGAACTAGGTAGAAATAGTTTGGGTGGGAAACCACTAAAACCACAACTAACTGAAAATCCTGAAAAAACCTTTATCAAAAATAATCTCAATACTCCAAAAAAAGGTGGAAGGGTAATGAACAAACCACTGCCAGAGAAAAACAGTTTCAGTCCAGAGGAAGGTCTCCTCAACGAAGAGATAAGTCTCCAGAACGAGGAGGCAGGTCTCCCCAAAGGGAGCCCTCTGAAAAAAGATACAACCTTAGAAATAGGGACAATTTGAGAAAACCTGACAGATATCATGATATTGATACACGTCCCTCTCGATCTTTTCAGAATTTCTCACAGAAATCGGAAAGAAGAGGACGGTCAGAACACAAAGAAGAGCAAGTCAAGTCCAAAGACAAGGAACCTGCTCATCAAAGTAAAAAAATTACAATTTCCAAAAAAGAAGGTAGCTAGTATTAAAATAAAACATGCAGAGGATTCTGAGGACACAACTGAAAAACGGAGAGTGGGCCCAGACAATGCTAGACAGCGCAGCAGAAGTGACTATAGCTCGCAAGATCCTGATGAATCTTCTGGAGACAGTGGACACGAATGAATACATTCAAGTGGAAACTGCAGACACCAGAGTTATCATACCCCATAAATTATATGAAATAACATTCCGTATAGAGGGGGACAAAACTAGGAAAATAAGGGGTCTCTTTTGGCGTAACTTATCTAAAGGCTATGATATCCTGCTATCTGAGAAAGACTGGCCACCAGAGTTTGTCAGGGAGTGCCCACATGGCGAAGAAATGATTATGCCTGCCTTCTCAAATCACATTCCAATTCATAAAAAATACACATTTGCTAGAAAACGGGCAGTGGCCCAAGCACCTGCATTATATAAAAATCATGTAGGATGAGATGAGGATTCTCCTCACCATAAAATCCAGTTAAAAAATATACCTACTGCACAAAGGCAGTATCCTGTTAAGCAAGAAGCTAAAAAACAAGTCAGAGAGATCTTAGATCAACTTGAATATCAGGGGTGAGTAAAACATGCACCTCACAAATGAACAATCCTTTGTTTCCTGTCTCCAAGCCAGACGATTCATATCGTCTAGTTTTGGATTACAGACACCTAAACTCCTGCTGTAAAACCTTTGCAGTACAAAACTCACACAGTGCAGCACTAATGAATAATATTGTGCGCAAAAACTATAAAACCACATTAGATATTTCAAATGGTTTCTTCTGTCCAAACATAGCACCTGAAAGCAGATATTTGACCGCTTTCTCCAGTATGGGGACCCAAAAGCAATTTTGTCGTCTCCCACAGGGATTCAAGAATAGCCCAGGATTATTTTCAGCCAGGGTAACAGAGTTACTACAAATGTATGATGATGAGGCATTATCTTATGTCGATGACATCTATCTTACAGACGATGACCTGAAGACACACTTGAATAGAGTGAACACCATCATACTTGGGTTCGCATCTGAAGGGTACAAATCCAATTTTAAAAAGTCGCAAATTGCCCACTTAACAGTCCTGTTTTTAGGATATGAGTTATCAAGTGAAGGCAAAAGCCTAGCAGACAACTTCTTAGAGAAGTGTGCAGTACTGCCAACTCCAAAAACGCTGAAAAACTTACAATCAATTCTAGGTTTCCTGAATTTTGGAAGAACTTACATTCTAAACTATCCAGAGAGGGTTAAACCTCTCTACGAAGTAATAAAACCTGATTTCAAACCAATTAATTGGACTCAGAAACGCACAGAAATTTTACGATCATTACAAACAGACATGTTAACTAAAACAAAACTACAAACACGCGCAAACGAACGCAACCTTGTAATCAGAGTCATCCCAGGAAGATGCGGATTCACATACCTGACCTCTAATGAGGGAGAAACGGTACCAATAGCTTACAAATCACACTTGTACACACAAGCTGAAATGAAATTCAGTTCTACTGAAAAAATTCTTACTGCGGTTCAAACTGCTGTAGCAAAAGAAAGATCCCTAGTCCAAGGTAGAAGCATATCTGTTTTAACAGCAGTATCAGCCCTGGAGGCAGTAACAAGACGACGCATTCCGAATGCTGTGGCATTAAATCCAAAATGGATACAATGGGAATTCTCTTGCTACAGAAGACGTGAAACACGCATTTGATGCGAAAATGAAAAAACTAGAAGATCTGGAATACAAACATGAATGTCCTCTGTCAATCGAAATTCTGCCTCTCGAACATTACACCTGTGTAATCTACACGGACAGATTTGCACAACACTACGTTGTGGAAAAACAAATTTACAATGCAGCGTGCGCGATTGTTAAAGGTCGCTGGCGCTTAGGTAAATTCAGACTGATGGTCACTAAAACTGAATCAATCAGAAAATGTGCAGCTCAGCGAACTGAACTACTAACTTTAAAGATGGCACTTGAAAATGCTGATCCGAATTCCCCACACTAATAGTGTGCGATTCGCATTACTGCGTCGAATCTTACAATAATTCCATGCAGACCTGGATTGAAAACGGTTACAAAGATGAGACAGGTGGCACAATAAAATATAAAAAACTATGGGAACAAGTAGTTCTTTTACAGAAGGAACTACGAAAGACTCATGTGATACATACGCAGAGTCTTCAACGTGATGGCGTTCACGTTGCAGGGAATTCCTTGGCTGACAGAGCCACGGCGGCAGCTGTTCAATCGGCTTCCGTAGCTACAAAAAAGCGTACTAAAAAACAAATAGACGGTGAAAATGTAAATGTAAATGTATTTGAGCTTATATAGCGCACGGCTACCCACAAAGGGTTTCCCGGCGCTTGCTTAGGGAACCCGTCCTGGTATTCCCCTGTGAGATAACCCCGGCAGGGTATCCACAAGGTGAAAGCCAGGCATCCCGCTGCGAGGGGCCGTTGTGGAGATTAAGCAAGCTATTACCCAGAGTCGCAGAGTGTGAACCCGTGAGTTGAGAAGGCACCGGAGCGAGAATTATCAAGTCCGTGGAATTTTTGAGCCCAAGACCCGCCGAGGCGGGGAATTGAACCCTGGTCCAGGGCCGATCTCAGCTTCCGGGTCTGCCGCCTCTAACCCCTGAGCCACACTTCTCCACTCTTACTTGCTAGCAGTAAAAGCCTCATCGAAAGGCAACTATGCGGCGTTACCTCTAAATTATCCTCTCGGAAATACATAGATAATTGATGCAAACTCCGTTCCTTTTGCTCAAATCCCTGGAGTGGGGGATAGAGTAATTCCAAACACGAACCGGAGGGCTTACTTGATTCAAGAAGCACACATGGGAATGGGTCTGAGGCAGCAAGAGATCCTGAAATCTCTAATAGAATTGCAATCAAAATACTGGTGGCCGGGGATGAGCATGCAAACTTATAACTTTGTAATGAACTGTCAGAACTGCAACAGAGATCGCAGTTGTGAACCGGACCAGACACCTGCCCAGACACCTATTAGACAGCATCAGGCTATCTATACCCAGGCATCCAGACGGAAGAATGCGATCCCATAATTATTGAGACGAGATTCATTTAGATGAGGCCCCCAGCGCTCGGCTGACGCCAGAACTGTTATAAAAGATTTTCGTGTCTTTATCGGCACATATGCAATTGGCATGCTTCATTCTGACCAGGGTCCTGCGTTTAGCTCTCGAGCTTACAAGGAGGCCATGGCCAGCATGGGCATTGCATTGCGGTACTCTAGTCCATTCCATCCCGAGGGAAATGCGGTAGTGGAGAGAAAAAAACGTGACATAAAGCAATCTATAACAGCTAGGGTATTAGGTTCGGGTGATGGGTGGGTCAAACATCTAATAAGTGTCCAACGTAGTCTTAATAACCTGCCAAGAAATTCTCTAGGAGGTATCAGTCCGTACCAAACTTTTGTTTGGTACTAGAATGATCATCCAGGACCTGGATTGTCAGACTTCAGTGGTGAAACAAAAAACCTTTGATATCAAAGATCGTTTGGCTGTTTTACAGGACTTAAATGCAACAAGAAGAAGTCTAAGTAACGAAAAACTAAAGCCAACGACACTGAAGAAAAACCACCTGTCCCAGCAAGACCTGTCTGGATTCCAAAGATTGGGGATCTGGTCAGAGAAAAGATCGCAGTGAAGAAGGAATTTGGGCCTTCTTACAGAAAAGCAGTACCTGTCAGCAGAACAAGATCAGTAGTACTACCGCCCCTTGCTGGTAAAAAGGAGAACCGAGTTGTATCAATCGACCTGGTAAAACCACAACCATGTGGCCAATAATAAGTAGTAGGCCCAGTGAACTCCCAAGAAGTAGCAGAAGACCAAACCTTGCTACAATCCAGGAGGTTCAAACTGAGAGACTAATCACTTTTGATAAGCCTGCAGTGAATAGAAAAGGACTATGCAACAAAGCCATGGAACTTGTGCCTCTTGAAACCCAAATTGCAACAGTTTGTCAAGAAACACCTGTCTACAGCGATGTAGCCTCTGGCTATACAATTGTAACAAAAGAAGATCAAAAGACTAATGGAATCCCGAAGCAATTCCACCAATTGACAGAACTGCATTTGGCTACTTCATCAATTTCGATGACTTTTCCGATGATCCAAGTGAACATGGAGACAAGCCAGCAACAAAAACTTTCAAAGAAAAAATTACAGCACTCTCATCAACTTGGAGAAACATATCTGATTTCACCTTGGATTGAACTATGGATTGTGTTAGGTGTACTTTTCCTCCTTCTGTGGCTCATCTTGGTTTTAAGTTTGGGTAGATTTATAGATGGAAAATATAGTACAATGGACACAGCAAGCCAGAACATCAACTTGGTCCTAAAACCACACAGATCTTCTCACATCGAAAAAAGGGAACTATCATCAGTGAACATCACAGCCATTCCTATACCTGGTGGTGTAGCATGGGACAATACTGACTATGAAATCTATGGCCCGGTTGAACTCTTGAAATATCCACATTAATTCAAGATTTCTTTAAGTGACTTTGTATCACCTAGTACTTTCTCTGATGATTGGGACTTTGAAAATATTAATAATATGTTGTCAGATTTAGAAATGTCAGCAAAATTTATAGAACATGATTATTTACAGGGTTCATCGAATTATGAAGAAATGTATTGCTTCAATCACTTTGGGCATCATTATTTGCATAAATCTGCTAATCCTCGAAACGTTTTCAGTTATAATCAGTGGGAACATTGTCCAACTCCGCCAAAAGGCAGTTCAAAAACATTTTATGAGAAATTCCCATACTTCTCATGGTTTAATATCACTGATCCAGAAACGTTTTATTTTAAAATTATGAATAAGACAGGAGTGAAAAACATGTTGACAAATAATAAATTGATTTATTCTGAAAAATTTTATTAAAAAATGTCTACATTTGCTTTTGAATTTTGGAAAAACATTGAGACAACAATTGTCTGGGGTACAAAAGAATGGCAGGTACAAGGTTTAGAATCATTATTTAGAGCCTGCATGATCCCAGAACAAATGATGTTCCTGAATGACACCATTCAGCAGACAACCTGTCTTGGCCTAGCCAAGATAAAAGATTTAAACAACCTGTCTATACCAAAGCCTATGCCTGATAGAAACACCACTACAGATGAGGGATTAGACGGGTCATATATTTTAAAACAAAACAGAACTATTTCTGTAGTGGACAATGGGTTAACGACTCTGTCCTCCAGAATTTATTCACTGGACAGCATTGTATCATCTGCTATTGATATAATAGAACAGGATATGCTAATGTTACAACATGGCCAGTCCCAATTACGTTCTATTGTACAGTTAGGCTGGACGTTACAAAATCTGCGTTCAGGCAACGTGCCATGGCGTCTAATCAACACAACGTCATTATTTTCTATCTTTAACATTACTGATAGACAAATCTCTTTGGCACAAAGAGGGGAAGGCTATACGGTGCTGAGCATTGAAAAACTAGAAAGATTACCATTGACAATGTCAGAAAGACCTGTCATTGAATGGATAATACATGGTACAATTACAATCCCGATAACAACTTTTCAGTTTCAATACTGCCAAAAGTATATACCAGCAGGCCTGTATGAAGGGTTGGGTAAAGGATACATCAAGTCAACCTGGGATTTGCCTTATACACATAGATGTTGGAGTGGGGGCAAGAAAGAGGTATTTCTTAGTGGTAACAACTGTAAAAATTCACTAAGCGGTACACTTCTGTGTCAAGGAATTAACTTGCATGGAGCCTGCAAAGGTTTATCAAACAACCTTTCATGCCACCTACACGGCACCCCTGCTACACAGATAGAACCTTTTTTCTGACAGCTTTCCAACGGCAGCTACATTGTAATAAATGACCGCAGCTGTTGTGGCATGGTGCCAGGAAAAGCCTATCTCGTGAGCGTTACTTCCTTGGTCACTTGTTGTATGCAAGTATTGTATCCAAACAGCAATCCAGACATGGAGGTGGCAATATGGCCTTTTTTGAATATCTCTTCTATTCGAATTGATACTTTACAGACAACTGTGCCTTTAACCTCGTCCAAAGAGACGTATGATCTGCAAGTTGCAAGGACAGCAGCAGAGATACATACCCTATTATCGACAAATTGCCCCGTGCATTTCGTAGAAATGTTAAGTCAAATCTTAAACATGTCTGATACCAGTGGCATCGCACATGTATTTAAGACAATTTTTTCGGGACTGCTAACACCCTTCGAAGCAGTTCTTGGCATCTTCCCGAATTTTGTGCATTCTGTATTCGGCGGCCTGCCTCTTCTTTTGAGACTCGTAGCCGGAATCTTATTTTTGTTCCTTCTGCTCCGATATGGCAAGCCAAGCCACAAACAAAACTCATGCTACAATGGAAGAAACGATTCTAGCAATACGATACCGAGAACGGATCACTAAGGTCCTCTGATTGGCTCGGCTAAGAGATCTGAATACTACCTGGTTTCTTTCATTCAGACCAATCTGGCAAGATTGCATCTTACCTGTTCTACGTTGCTTGCTTTGTGGAGAAGAATGCGTGTTGGACGTCTGTCTTACACTACCATCAGCAGTACCTATGGATATCGATACTTTGCTTGGTTTGGTAACGGCTAATGCAACGTGTTGTCCCCAGCGGCTACCTATTCTGATGACTGCATTCGTTGAGACCTCACCATTACGATTAGGTGGCGGTGAGGTACGAGATGAAAGCGGCACACAGGTACAACCTTCCGTGAACATTGCTGATCCAGACACCGATGATGGCAATGCTTCGCACATTTTCACTATTTCTACTTTTTCGGACCTGGTCCAACTTTCACCTACTGTTGTAGACTAATTTTTTACCAGCCTATCTGAGCTAATGTTCTCTCCTAACAACGAGAATAACTTTTGAAATAGCGAGCACACAGCGTTCCCTGAACTTTGAATTCGGGCTTCAGTTTTGATAAACCGAACTCTAAAAAACATTTTTTCCCTTCCCGAGAGCGAAATTATTTTTTCTCCAGTTCCCAAAATATTTACCCTTTTTTTTTGGCACTTGGTACTCTGCTTAAAGTAGAACTATTCTTAGAGAACAGAACTTCTATTTTTAGAAACTGTAGAGACAATATTTTCACTTAGCCTCTAGCACATGTACAGAATTGTATAATTATGTGATGAAATGGTCTCGACCTTCTCTTCTGTATTAGGAGCCATTTCATAAATTTAAATTTCGCAAATCATTCAGCCAACGTACCATATATACATTATCTGAATGTTACCTCTGCTTGAAAACGTACAGTATGATACTCATTTTTCGTGTACATACCATTTCAAAAGCATATTGTATGTATTTTGGGGTGGGTTGGAAAACACATGCATTTTTATATGTTTAGTATTGCTTAGTATTTAGTAATGATGGACATTATACGTGGAGTGGGTGTTGTAATCGGATCTAGGACCCTATTTAAATATTCCCGATTCATGCCCTTATGTGGTTATAACAAATCATATCCTTATAAAGGCATAAGAATCATATCCATATTTAGTCATAGCCAATGCAGTCCAAATACGGCAAGCTACTCCCATAGACTCCTAGAAAGTACAACACGTTCCTAAACAAACCAAGCCTCCAGCAGCCCGGGAATTTCCCCTGCTTTTGTTTTGATTTGTCCTAGAACTCCTGAGTCCTGAAAGAACTGCCAGTTCTTAGTGACGTCTTATGTCCAACCTTACGTCAAACTCGGCACCTTCCAAGTATAGATATACCAGCATCTGCCTTAAGCAAACACACAGTGGTTTGGAGCAGATCGGCTATCTACTTATCCGAAGCCCAGCTGATGCGAGTGCCGAAGGAAGCCGACCCTCCCATTGACGCACTGAGAGAGATGCTGTCTTTTCTCCTGCCGAGAAAATACATCTCCAGTGTTTCCAGTCACCCTTGCAGGTTGCTGGGAGATCGAGTCCCGAGAAAGAGATACAAGACCTCCTTCATTCTATAACGAAGGTATGGAGCTGATTAGATCCTCAGAGAATTCTTGATTCAGATTCTTGGCAAAAACTAACTTAACTTAAACTGCAGCTCACTTACTCCTTCCCACGTACTAGGCTTAGGTTAGGTACACCGGGGTAGGCGTATCTTAGAAACACCAGTTGAGCACGTTTAGTCAATGATTTTAAGTATGTATGTATTTTATCCATTTTAAGTATCTTATGGCTCAGAAACCATATAAATGCTTTTACAGTATTATTTCATAATACTCCTTTTACTGTACGCACTTTACTTCATGATAAGTATTGCAATTGTGGCAATTCATTTCTCTTGCATGAGAAAGAAGACTGCTCAATAAATAACAACTTTTATTGAAAACGCCCGTCTCTCTATTTCTCTGCACTCCTGGTGAAACTAAGCATGCACGATTGACTGAGTGAAATAGCTGTCTATTGTTTTCACACGACTCTGGAGATATACTCCTTATTCTAGGGGGAGCAAAGTTGTCATGTTTATGCGGTTGTCAGAAACTAATCCCTTCTTGTGTATTCAGGAAAGTTAACCCCTTCCTGTTCACTCGAGAAAGTTTCTAGTGACCTCTGAGCTAGCTGGCATACCTAATTAAGTCTAACATATTCAGTAGAGACCTAGTCGACCTCAGTCCTACGTCTAAACTACCGTTTGTTATTCCAATGCGCAGAGCCTATTGGGAATATAGGAACTACACTACAAAACATCTAGCTAGTGAGCATCTTTCTAGGAATAACTTGCATCTCAGAACACAGTGAAATATCTGATGCTAACGGTATCTCTGTACTTGAGTTAACCCATTCTACAAAGTTCTTGGCTGTGCAGTTCCAAGTGTGGATTTTGTATTTAGCAGATAAACTCTCATGGAGGATATGGGTAGAGTCCTCTCCCAGTCATGATACTGTGACGAAGATGAGGCCAATGCAATTAGATTAATTAGCTGAAAGTTCTTGTGGTACTGTTTCTTAGTGATAAATCCTGCATTGATGAGGATGCTGGTGAGCTAGAGGTTGGCTGATGGAGATTATACAGGGCTGGACGGATATTGAGTTATGGCAACAGTATGAGGAGGGGCAGAGGCAATACAGAGTGAATGACCGAGTCTGCCTGAAATAGGGATAGTAGAGGTTTACCATGAATAGGAGTGCTGCTCTATATCTCTAATTCCCCCGTTTTTCCTAGGCTGTTGGATGTATATCAGGAGCCGCCAGAGATAGGCATCCTCCTGCCGACTATGCCAGAGTCAGCAATTATTTCCCTTTTAAAACCAGACAAGGCATCTAATCTATTTGACAAACATAGACCCCTGTCGTTAATCAATGTAGACGCAAAGATCCTAGCCAAACTAATAGCTAATAGACTTCAGCCGCTATAACCGCTCATTGCCAGGCCAGACC
The DNA here is from genome assembly GCF_964263255.1 of Lissotriton vulgaris. NCBI lineage: Eukaryota > Metazoa > Chordata > Amphibia > Caudata > Salamandridae > Lissotriton > Lissotriton vulgaris. The sequence continues at coordinate 252,075,408 of NC_141693.1, read as the reverse complement.
AATCAGGATTCATCCCGGGTAGGTCAGGGAGGGATGCCTGCTTTCAGCCAGAATTCGTCAGCACCACACCATACGGGGTCCGGGATTCACAGACCGGAGTCTTATAATATCAATGTATGCAGATGACATAACATTATATAGTCACAAACCAGATGGAAACCTTAACCCCGTGCTGAGAGAAGTCCTTCGTTATGGAGAGATGACTGGCATACAGATTAACTGGTCAAACTCCTCTATTTTACCGCTGACTGATGCCCCGCTGGAAACCAACTTGGAATTCCCGCTTAAATGGGCTGATGGTGCTGTTAAGTACCTAGGGGTGTGGTTGAGCAGAGACTTGCAGGAAATATGGAGAATGACCTCAGGCAAGTTACCGACAGGGTGGAACGCAAGTCAAAACTTTGGGCTGCCCTGCCTTTGTCACTGGCTGGTAGAATTGCTTTCACCAAGATGATAGTTATTCCTAAATTTTTATACCTATTCGTTAATATACCCATACCTTTAACCAAGGCCGTTTTTAATTCCCTGCGCTCAATTGTAATTGCCTTAATTTGGGCTCGGAAACAACGTCGCGTTAGCTGGGACCTGCTAACACGCCCGCTGTCCAGGGGTGGAATGGGTGCACCTGACTTCAAACTCTACACACTGTGTGCGCAAGCTCAATTCCTTCACTTCTGGATACATCCCATTCCATTCCAGCCGCACATAGCCATAGAAACAGATATAGCGGATCCCACCCCTCTACATGTAGCTGTCTATAAACCATATCACAGGTCAGCAAACAAAATAAATACAGTTGAGACCTTGCGTTGGGCCTGGGAAGGTGTCGGACACCACTACTTTATGCGCCCTTTACGTTGGTTGCACACCACCCTCATTTTCCCTTCCTGAATGATAAGGGTTCCATAGCACGGGACACCACTACTTTACGCGCCCTTTACGTTGGTTGCACACCACCCTCATTTTCCCTTCCTGAATGATAAGGGTTCCATAGCACGGGACACCACTACTTTACGCGCCCTTTACGTTGGTTGCACACCACCCTCATTTTCCCTTCCTGAATGATGAGGGTTCCATAGCACGGGACACCACTACTTTACGCGCCCTCTTCGTTGGTTGCACACTACCGTCATTTTCCCTTCCTGAATGATAAGGGTTCCATAGCACGGGCACGCAGCATGGGCATTTCCACATTAGAGGACCTGTACCCACAGGACAACTTTTTAGATCCGCCACAACAACAGGAAGACACTCAAATTCCACTCCTGAACTTATTCCTATATTTCCAACTCCGAGCCACTTGCAAGACAATGCACTCAACCTTCCCAGCACCCCCCCCCATATAATGAAGCCGCTAGAACATCTACTAACTACACCATCACCTCGTAGATTAATTACTAGATTGTATAACCTCACGCAAACAAGCACCCCTTGGGTTGCCCCCAAGGCACTAACACAATGGAGAAATGACCTAGAAGAACTGCCCTCAGACGAGCAATGGTTATTTTGTTGCTTACGGCTGAGATATTTATCCACGAAATATAAGCTGAGACTTATCCATTTCATATTCATACATAGGATGTACCGCACCACCAGGCAGTTACACAAACTAGGGTTACGTCCTGATACGCTCTGCGTGGAAATGCAAGCGTGAAGCAGCTGCCTTTCTGCATGTTGCGTGGAGTTGCCCACCCATTGCTGAATTTTTGAAAGAGGTGTGTGATACTATTCAAGCTGTCACTGGTGTGTTGCTGGAATATACCCCAGTGGTAGCACTGCTGGGTTATGTGGGGGAAATCCCACCTGAGAAACGCTGTTTGGTGGCCATGATGCTACTGCTCGCAAAGTGCAGACTGGCCCCTAGAGCCCCCTGAATGGCTGCGTGGGTGCGAGATATTGCTTACTGTCAGGAGCAGCTGGCGGCATTCTGAGACCTTATGCTGACTGCGTCTCGCCAGAGGGATATGGGAACCTTTCAATACCTGGCTCAGAGGACATGTTGTGGACCTCCCGGATGACACTAGTCCAGTGCCAGTTGTCTCCCCGTCCAGATCGCCCCAATACCCGCCTTAACACTCAACACTTTGCACAAATGTCCCTCACATATATGGGTCCGCCTAGTTCGAAACAAGTGATAAGGTCAATCATAGCCACCCTTCCCCTGCCCACTTAATGAGCCTAAAATTGAAATGTTTATTTAGCCCACATCTGATATTATGTTCCAGTCACTTTAACTGTGAGAATTGCGATAATGTATTATACGGATGTACCTTTTTTCCTCCAAAAGGAAAAAACGCACTGGTGCAGTGAACCTGATTTTTAATCAGTATTGGTGTTTCACAATTATTCTAATGATACTCGGATTAATGCTGTGTAGTGTTAACATGTAAATGTACCTATGTTATATATATATATATATATATATATATATATATATATATATATATATATATATATATATATATATATACCTGAACAAAATGTCAATAAAAAAAAGAGCCATTGTTTCACTTGTAGAACCCTCTTTCACTTGGTATTGTCCTGCTGCTTGATTTTCAGATGTCTCACACCTTCCGGAAGTACGGACCCGGCGTGCGGTACATCAAGTTTGAACACGGTGGACAAGACACCCAGAATTGGAAAGGATGGTACGGGGTGCGAGTGACCTGCAGTAGCCTGGGGATCGAGCCGCCGGGCCATAATGGACAGTAAAGAGAGAGGTTTGGAAAGGATCCCTTCTATGCACAGTGCGACCACAGATGAGAAGGCCACAACTTTACGGAAGGTGGGGACCACTCTTCTGGTCCTTGGGTTCATGCAGATGACACATTTTCTCCCTGGATAGGAATGGGGGAGATCATATGTATTTATTTTGCTGACACATTTCTAGAAAAGGAAGCACTGGCATAGAGGGCTGCCAGCTCTCTGGATTTTTATTGACAATATCACCACATATCCGGTTTTCTCTTTATGAGTTTAGAAATTTCTATTGGTTTCCGTTTTAACCTGCTCAGATTCTTGTACTGTCTGTTTAGCAAATCACATCATTTGTTTAATGCCTCAAAGCTGAAGCCTGATATATAAAACTAAACACTGACCCAGCGCCCATTAGGCTGCACAAACCTCGCTCAATGCCCTGCACTGACGAACAACCTCTTAACTGCCATGCCCTGTCTTCATTTTTCATTGCATTCCTTTTAGAACTTAACTTGAACTACCTTACCAAATATACTGCCACTACCTCTACTAACATCGTCCACCCAGTACAATGTAAAAAATATAGGCTTCAAAAAGCAATAGGAACTCATCTCCCAACTAGTGGGCAGGGTCAAATTACTGTTCTAACTCCAGCTTGAGCACTGATGGGACAAAGACTTGATGCTGAGAATTGCTGCTGGTCCAACGAAATGATCTGTGATTCCATATTCTCTGCTGACATCTGCAGTAAACTGAAGGGCATGTGTTCAAATCCTAGCCAGGCTTAGCCAGCCTTCCACCCTACAGAGATCTGCAAATTGAGGACCATTAAATTGGGTATTAGTAACATTTGTAAACAATAAAAAAAAGGAAAGCACACACGCACACCAAGAAATGGAAGAAGTGTGAAATACAGCACACTTTCTTTAAAAAAAAGTTATCATGTCCATATTTCTGTAGGCAACATAATTCTTCATTTTTTTAATTTTGGTGGTCTATAGTTTCGTAGTCACAAACAACCACACTGCCAAGCAGCTCCTGTTCTTCAGTGCTTAATGCGCTGTACAGTTTTTATTTTCTAGAACCAACACAATAGTTCTGGGGGTTAAATGTATCCAGAAATCTACCACAAACAACCTTTTTCCTTGGTATAGTAGTGTACTATAAAATGATTCACAAGACCCAATACAGTTTGAAAACTGCAGTGTATTATTCCATCAACATTGAACAGCATATATCAAATTATAGTGCAGTCGGTGCAAAGTGCTCAGTGATTGATACATATTTACATTTATTCACATCGATGCACAAGAACACAGGTTATTCATGTCATTACCCACGACATCAACATGAATGCACCAATATCTTGACTCGAGTGGGAATGATAATCCAGTGGACGTTTTAACCCACATGGAATTAAGCTGAGGGTCTCATCAGGACAGGGCCATCAGTCTAGTGTCCCTATTTGGAAGAAGGTTTTTCCTTGGCCCCTATATGTCACACCATACAACAATCACAATGTCGATCTCCAATACAGGAAATTAGGCTTCGTCTCTCAATGCGCGCTGTGTCAGGATTGTTCCTCTGGGACTGGGTTCGGTCGTGCATTCTGGGACTGTCCTTGTTATATGTGATATATAATGTTTTTTCAGCACTCCTTCTCAGTGCCTTCTTGTTATTGTGATCATGCTGTCGCATTCTATTATGAAGCATTCTATTGAACCAAATAATCCAAATAAATAAATACAAATTACAAATCATCAAATACAAATAAGTCATTCGGTGTGTTCACTCAAAATGACACAATTTCTGTTGCAGTAATAAACCGTGCAGTGCTTTAAAACTATGGCAATAATCCACACATAGTTTTTCATATGGGTCAGTGCATTCACTGTAAGAACATTTTACAGCATGGATCTGCTTGTCCTGTATGGCGGTCACAGAGGGACACTGCTGTGAATAATCGATTCCAAAAGTGGTTCTTCACTGCTATGACGAAGCAACAGGGGGGGGGGGGGGGGGGGGGGCGTTTTCCATTATTAATACTTCATATGAAATTCATGGCTGTTCTTTCAGGGCTTTCATCACCCCATCATCGCTGCGCTGGCTCTCTGTTCAGCTTCAAGAGAGGAGGGGGTGGGTAAAGCACAGTGGTTAGTGGGGGAGGTGACCGGTTGCATTTAAGAAGGGATGAAAGGCCATGTTATATATGATGCCCTATTACTCCTCTGGCCCTGTCTAGCAGTTCAAGTCTTGGGCAGATGATTCTGGGAGCCATACATAACATAAATTTATAGATGGGTAAAAAGTGACTAATGGATCTTTTTCACCTCTGGGTTCTGAGTGACATCATGGATAACCTGAACGCCGCTCACATTGTCTGTTTGATGTCATCAGAACCACTAGTTGAAAACGTCCATTATTCACTGTTGCCCATCTATAATTCTGTATATTTTCACATGTCGCTTACTTTTGGCTGCTAGTGGAATGAACCAGAGTAAGATCTAAAAGATGTAAAGGCAACCTGAAAGCAGCGCCTCAAAGGCATTAGAGTACCTTGGTCTTTGGCTCCTCAATTGAAATCCCAGAATGATGTGTGACCCAATGCCTTCTTTATAATCCTATTTCCAACACTGTGCAAATTAGTAGTTGCTTTCACTCTTTTGATGTGGTCTTCCTTCCAGAGAGGAGATGATGTTGCATAGGCTCTAGGGATCTACAACTGTCATCAACAACACGCTGTTCTTTTGACTATGTTCCTTTTCGAAGTAGATGAGGGTCGGGCAGGAGCAGGGAGCTAATGTGAAGTACCTTAGATCCAACTTACGGTTGAATTCATCCTTACTCAGTCGCCAAATAACAAAAAGACCTTCCATGGAATCTAGATAGCCAATTGCGCGGGACCGAAAGTAGCTCTTTCTCACTGGAACGCTAATTCCTATCAGGATAATAGCGTTTGAGCTTCTGAAATAGATATTCAGGGCCTTTGCCCAAATGGGCTTTGTAGGTTAAACAGCACAATTTGAAAGTTATCCTTTTCTTTACTGGCAACCAGTGTAGAGATTTTAAGAAGACTCCCGGGTTGAGGCCGTTCTAAGCGACCAATTGCAAATTAGCCAGGCAGCTGTATTTAGGACGAGTTGCAATTTCGACAATAGAGTCTTACTGGCAGAAGCCAATAGTGCATTGCTGAAATCCAGTCGGCTCACAACCAGAGCTTGCACTAAGGTCTTCCTGGCTGATAGTGGAAGAAATGGAAATGTGTTCTTGAGTAATCTTAGTATGCAGAAACAGTTGTCCATAGTAGATAGGACTTGCTCTTTTTTTTAATTTTTTTTTTAAGTTTCATGATCTAACCTGACACCCAGAGTTTTTAACTACCTTGCAAGAGATTGATGCTGTGCCCAACTCAGGCAGCCACCAATCTGGGGACCACAGGGGTTGGGCCTTACCAAATAGAACAATCTATTTTTCCCTCGGTTTAATTGCAGGAAGTTATCCGCCATCAATTTCATAATCTCCTTCATGCCCATTGAAAAGCGATATATTGCTTTGCCAAGATATTCCTCTAAGGACAGAACCAGCTGACTATCATCTGTATATGATATAATAATGTATTAGAGATTCTAATTCGATTGCATTCACTAAATACAGCCCAAGTTAGGTGGGGTGAAAATAACCAACTTACCAAGCAGTTTTCTATCAAACGTGAAGTAAGACAGGGATGTGTTTTAGCGCCCACCCTATTTTCCCTTTTTATTAATGGGGTGGTAGATTACCTGGATAGGGATGGGTCTGATGCTACGAAAGTAGAAGGGAGAAGAGTTCCTGCACTACTCTTTGCAGATGATACTTTATTCATCTCAAAATCCCTCCAAGAGCTTCAACAATTGTTGCATGATTTTACCGGGTTTTGTAAGGTGAGGGGCCTGATGTTGAATGAGTCCAAAACAAAATATATGATCTTTTCCAAAGGTAACACCAAATTATTTAACAGAACCATATATACAGGAATTAGTCCCCTAGAGCAAGTATATGCCTTCAACTATCAGGGTATCGGCTTAACATCTAACTTAAATTGGGCCTCCAACATTAAAAACTTAAATTGTCGCTAGTTCAGCAGACCACTCATATAAGTAAAATCCATAAAAACACAGTGTCCCGAAAAGTGGCTCCAGCACTGGAAATATAATATCAAAGTACTGGGTGGAGGGGGGCTCTCTATGGAGCAGAACTGTGGGGTACTGGGAATACAAACTCCCTTACTCCGATAGAAAATTGTTTCCTAGGTCACTTTTAAACCTACCTATTAGTACGCCCCTGGTCCCTACGTTTTTGGATTTGAGCCATAAACAGTTGGTGCAAAGGTTTAACTACAAGCAGCTACTGTTTTGGCATCGCCTGTTGTCTGTTACAGAAGTCGCCCCTAATGAGCGGCAACATTTGATCTGTTTAAGTGACCACATGTAATTCTATTCCATGCTTCAGCTCCCTGAAAAATCTACTTAAGACTCTTGGGATAGAGGAGTACTGGTTCACCCTCAAAAGGCTGTCCCTTACACCGAAGTACAGGATTAAAAGGCTATATTGGGAAACCACATTAGCGAAGGAGATAGCAAAACTGGTGGGCTTATTGACTCAGGATTTTATGAGTTTTAAAACTGTCGTCGATATTGTTCCACCCATGGCATGGAAATTATTTATACAATTCCGATACAAGACTCTTCCCACTAAATTGCTTTGTAAAAAGTGGTGTTGCAAGGCTCCCTCTAATGACCAGTGTCCAGCATGCAAGGCTAGTCCTGAATCCACAGTCCACTTGTCATTTTTCTGTCACCAAGGGAAGCAGCCACTGCAACGCGGCATCACATTGCGATGCCCTTACAACGCGGTTGTTAAAACGACTGCATTGTTACCACGCACTGCCATTACTACGCACGTCATTACATCGACTTGCAGTAGATGGCGTGCTAACAATAGAAATAGTTTACTATTCCAACACCTTCCCTACTGTTACGTAGGCTGGAGTTGGAATAGTAAATTATACATTTATAATGTCAGCACGCCATCTACTGCAAGTCGATGTAATGACTTGCGTGGTAGCGGCTTTGCGTGGTAACAACGCAATCATTGTAACGACCGCTGTGTTGTAACGAGTTATATTCATCCCTGTTATAGAAGTTTGAGGGCAAATTGGATTGTTCAGCTTTGTAAACTAATTGGATCAGGTCATTATCCTGAGGTTATGAGAATTTTAGCTTCTGATACACGTAGAGTGGTAGTCTTTGATCCATAGTCCATGCCAAAATCTGGCCAGACCAAACGTTTAAAATGTATTATATGAACTGTCCTTTTGTACCTCTTTTTAAATCTATATTCATGTACATTTCCTGTCTAATCTCAAATAATGAGTTTTATTTCCACTTGCAAAGTGACTTTTACCTTTATGCTGTTTTTAGTCTAAGCTATACTTTGCACTTTATAAGATCTTTGTGATGGAAAATAACGTTTTTTGATGATGATGATAATAAATCAAATCCATGTTTTCTGATAACTTTCACCAGGGGAACCACATAAATGTTAAATAAAGTAGGGATCAGACATGACCCTGTGGCACTACCTTGTTGATTATCCTGGGCATGGCTTTATACACTCAGCGGTACACCCTGCACTCTATCCTTCAAAAAAATCCTGGAACCACACTAGGGTAGGCCAATGAATCCCGATCCCTTGTAATCTTTGTAATACCTTTGTGTGGGACACAGTATCAAATGCTGAAGTTAGGTCTAAGAACAGGAGCATGGCAGGTGTGCCAACGTCCAGTGGGCACCTGATTGAATCAGTCACGGCCACCAAAGCTGCTTCAGTGCCATACTCCGCTCTAAAACCTGATTGAGAAGGATCTAAGATTTTATTCACTTTAAGGTAACCAGTCAGCAGTTATTAATTTGACCTTACAGCAGCTTGTCCAAGCATGGAAGTAATGATATGGGTCTGTAATTTGAAAGAATAGAAGGATATTTATTTTTATTTATTTATTCATTTTGAAGGTGTTATATAGCGCGAACAAGACTCTTGTGAGTAACAGAGCCCTTGGCAAGTCATATGTGGAAAGCACGGAATAATATACCACAATCTAAGTGAAAAAGTTATACACCGCTCATAATCGCACAGACAAAGCTAACAGAAGGTCAAACATGGAGTGTTAAAAACATCACACGTAAAAGAGTACCGTATACAGTTATAGAGTTCACATGAATTTAGCCATGACGATCGCTTTCACTTTTTTTTTTTTTTTTTTTTTTTTAATTTTTAAAATCTTTATTTTGAAAAAATGCACACAGCTATTCAGCCTGACATCCCGGAGGCAAGGCAGCAGAATTGAACAGGAGAACAATAGTCCAAGAATCAATGTCACAGCACAATGGAGGTTGATTTTATTGTTTTGTAGAGTCATAAAGGAACATAAAGAAAGAAGAAAAAAGAGGCGGCAGAAAGGCGCAGATAGAGTGGCAATGGAATAGAAGAAACCAGCGAAGCGTTGTTGTAGGGGCGGGGGGGACCATAGGGACCACAAGCATGGAAACAGGAGAATAGCTCAGGAAAGAAAAAGGGGGAGAGGAGAAAACAGGATAAAATGCACAACGTGGTACAGTCGGTGTCACAGGTTATGGCGACAATTGTTCCTCCAAGGAGACAGGTTCCGGTGGCACACAAATGTCTCCCCTGTATGCATTCCAGGCCCCCCACACCTTCAGCCACTTTTTGGGTTTACCCCTGGCAACATAGACCGTCTTCTCCCTGAACATGCACCAGTCCATGTTAGCTTTCCATTGCACCACCATGGGAGCTACCGAGGCCCCCCACTTCTGAGCGATATCGCGTTTAGCCACCATGTTGCCAAGGGTCACCCACTGTGTCTGAGCCACATTGTGGTCCGTCGGTCCCCAAATGTTGAGGAGGCATCTCCTAGCTTCCGCATTCATCACCACCCCAGTCACCTCATCCATAATCAGGTGCACTCGTCTCCAGTAGGAGGCTATGGCGGGGCATTCCCAGAGAATGTGCATAAAAGTGGCAAGGGCACCACAGCCGCGGCGACAGAGCCCATCGACCGAGTAGCCCATATGCACAAGCCGGGGGCCAGTCACGTACACCCTATGCAGGATCTTAAGCTGTACCAGCCGGAGACGGGAAGAGATGGTGACCTCCTTAGGGGAGGAAACCGCACTCTGCCAGTCCTCGTCATCTATTTCCTACCCATCACGTACCCACTGATCACGCACGCCCAGGAGGAGGTCAGTGCGAACATTAATAAGCTTCTTATAAGACAGTGAAATGGCGCTGTCAGGCATATGGCCATCCAGCACCCTGTCTTCCAACGGGGAGCTTTCCGGGATCGCCCCCTCCTCAGGCTTAGCAGAAAGCAGTGTGTGTCGCAACTGGGCATACCGGAAAAATTCCGAGGTACCCAGCTGGTATTCAGTCTGCAGTTGGGAGAAGGTCTTAAAATCACCTGGACCTGATCCAGCACGGTCGCTCCCCCCACGCTCCCTGATCCCAGCTCCTGCTCACGTTCTGGCTTGCTGGTGAGACCGTATCGAGACTGCAGATTTGTAACTGCTTTTATTTATTTAATTCACCTCGCGCTGTTGTTTATTTATTTAACTTGACTCGCGCTGTGATTTAATTATTTATTTTGACTCGCGCTGTGATTTAAATATTTATTTTGACTCGCGCTGGGATTTATTTATTTAATTCGACTCGCGCTGTGATTTATTTATTTAATTTTGCATCACGCTGGGAACTGGTTTGTGCCCCCGGTGCCGTGGTGCATCTGCTGCCCCTGCCTTACTCTCCCTTTGACCCTCCATCTTGTTTACTTGTTCCCTGGCCCGCCCCTCCTCCCTGCTACCGCCTCCCAGCTGCTGCCCCTCCCACGCTCCGCCCCCTCCTCTCTCCATTTATGACAGATGTCCGCACACGCAGCATCCACGCGCTACGGCCATGCCGAAGGTGCGCCAAAGGTAAGCCCGTCTACGCCCGTCCGCGCCTGGACCGCGCCCAGCGCCAGACCCCCTGGTCCCCGTAATGCCCGGCCCACTCGCATCACTTACGATGCCACCACCCTCCTAGCCCTTAACTCGGCCGCTCCCCCAACTGCATCCAAGCTGCCCCTGGACAAACCCATGGACCCTTCTCTTGCAACTCCTGCAAGTTCGACGGCACCAAGAACAACTCCTCATCCACTAACACCAACAAGATATCTGACACCAACCACCTTAAATGCATCCTGCTCAACACCCGCTCGGTCCACAGGCACGCCATCGACCTCTGGAATCTACTAGACACCATCTCTCCAGACGTCGCCTTCCTAACAGAAACATGGATGAATGCCTCTTCAGCCCCAGACATCACCATTGCCATACCGGAAGGATACAAGATCATCCGAAAGGGCCGCATCGAGCATACAGGAGGAGGCATCGCTATCTTCCATAAGAACTCCATCCGCATCTCAACCAGCTCAGACGTCAACCTCGCTAGCGCCGAACACCTTCACTTCCAGATCCACACCGACCCCAAGACCACACTCAGAGGCACCCTCCTCTACCGGCCTCCAGGGCCCCGTGCACAATTCAGTGACGACATCACTGACTTTATCACCCCACACGCCCTCCCCTCCGAGGACTACATTCTATTGGGAGACCTCAATTTTCACCTGGAAAAGAGCAACGACAGCAACACCACCACCCTTCTGGACAATCTCGCCGACCTCGGACTCAAACAACTTGTCTCTACGTCCACCCACATCGCAGGTCACACACTCGACCCTATCTTCACCTCCAGCAAACATATCTCATTCAGTCACACCACAACTCTTCACTGGACGGACCACAGCTGCGTTCACTTTAACTACAATAAGACCACAATCCACAACCATCCTCAACCCACCCTGCGAAGAAACTGGAACAAAATAACCAGCGACCAGATCTCCTCCTCGCTTCTACTCAACCCCCCCTCCCACTCCTCAAACCCCGACCAAGCAGCCATTAACCTCACCCTATGGCTATCCAACAGCGCCGACATCCTAGCACCGTTGAAAAAACGCCAAATCAAGATAGGCAGCCAAAACGCATCCTGGTTCAACGATGATCTTAAGAAATCGAAGAAACACTGTCGCTCCCTCGAAAAGGCCTGGAAAAAAGATCCTAACACCAGCACCAGGGACGCCTTCAAAAACGCCACCCGCATACACCACCAACTAATCCGGTCTGCCAAGAAAGCCGCATTCAAAGACCGTCTAGATAACAATGCCCACAACAGCAAGGAATTATTCAACATCGTCAAAGAATTTACCAACCCATCAGCCAACTCCAACGACATCACCCCCTCCCAAGCCCTCTGCGACTCCCTAGCTTCCTTCTTCCACAACAAAATCGCAGACATCCACAACAGCTTCGACAACCGACCCGAAGACCAACCCACCCAATCTTCTGCAGGACCCTCACCCCCCTTGAACATCCTTAACAACTGGAACCCAATCTCCACTGAGGACACCATCTGCCTGATGAACTCCATCCACTCAGGATCCCCAACTGACCCATGCCCTCATCACATCTTCAACAAAGCAGACTCCATCATAGCACCACACCTCCGAGATGTCATCAACTGCTCCCTCAACTCCGCCACCTTCCCGGAAAGCTGGAAACACGCATAACTCAGCGCCCTTCTGAAAAAACCCACAGCTGACCCCACCGAACTCAAAAACTACCACCCCATCTCGCTTCTTCCATTCCCGGCTAAAGTCATTGAGAAAGCTGTCAACAACCAGCTCGCCGCCTTCCTCGAAACCAACAAATCCCTCGACTCCTCACAGTCCGGCTTCCGAGCCAAACACAGCACTGAAACCGCCCTCATCGCAGCAACAGACGACATTCGAACTCTACTGGACAATGGAGACACAGTCGCCCTCATCCTCCTCGACCTCTCCGCTGCCTTCGACACAGTCTGTCACGGTACCCTTCTACAGCGCCTCAGAGACGTAGGAATCCTAGGAAAAGCACTGGAATGGATCACCTCGTTCCTCACCGGAAGAACACAGAGAGTCCGCCTCCCACCATTCAAGTCAGAGGCCTCTGAAGTCATCTGCGGTGTGCCACAAGGATCGTCACTCAGCCCCACCCTCTTCAACGTATACATGAGCCCCCTTGCGGCCCTCGCTCGCCAACACAATCTCAACATCATCTCCTACGCGGATGACACTCAACTGATCCTATCACTCACCAAAGACCCTAACACCGCCAAAACCAACTTACACGAAGGAATGAAAGAAGTAGCCGAGTGGATGAAGCACAGTCGTCTGAAACTAAACTCAGACAAAACAGAAGTCCTCATCTTAGGCACCTCCCCCTCAGCCTGGGATGACTCTTGGTGGCCAGAAGCCCTTGGAAAAGCCCCCATCCCGACGGACCACGCACGGAACCTAGGCGTCATCCTGGACTCCTCACTCTCGATGACCAGACAAGTCAACGCCGTTTCATCATCTTGCTTCAACATTCTTCGCATGCTCAAAAAAACATTTAGCTGGATCCCCACCGAAACTAGAAAAACGGTCACCCACGCACTGGTCACGAGCCGCCTGGACTACGGTAACACACTATACGCCGGTACCACCGCAAAACTCCAGAAAAAACTCCAACGCATCCAGAACGCTTCAGCCAGGCTCATACTAGACATCCCGCGCAAAGAACACATCTCTGGTCACCTGAAAAACCTCCACTGGCTCCCCGTAAATAAGAGGATTATTTTCCGCCTCCTAACCCACGCACACAAAGCACTTTACGAACTTGGGCCCGAATGCCTCAACACACGATTGTCCTTCTACACCCCCTCCCGTCAGCTGCGATCCTCCAACCAAGCCCTTGCCACTGTACCTCGCATCAACAAAACCACCATGGGAGGTAGATCCTTCTCCTACCTGGCAGCTAAAACCTGGAACTCACTTCCCACTCACCTTCGCCTTACTCAGAACCACCTAGCATTCAGAAAGCAACTTAAAACTTGGATATTCGACAAGTAATTCCCCACCCTCCCTCCAGCGCCTTGAGACCCTATGGGTATGTAGCGCGCTATACAAATCTCTTGACTTGACTTGACTTGACTCGACAACATGTCATCTACCCTGGAGATACCTATGAGATCCCACTTATCAAAACCTTTGGTGTGCCACAACTTGCCCAGGATGTCCGAGTCGTATAATGGGGTGAATCTAGTCAGCCTGCCCTGCCTGCGCCTTGGTGATAGCCCTCCAAATGTGGACCGCCGTTTTCGTTGGGCCCGACATCAGTCTGTCCAGAGACCTCGAGTAGAGCGCCCTGTAGTAATTACCGCCACTCAAGAGCCACTTATCCATTGCGTATCCAGGGTTATTTTCCGTACCATAGAAACCATGATTAATGGCCGCCAATTGGGAGGCCCAGTAATATCTACGCACGTCCGGTAGTGCTATACCCCCATCGTACCACGGGTGCATGAGCTTCGTGATAGCGATGCGGGGCCGGCCATCCCAAAGCAGGGCACGTTGAAGGCCTTCGATCTCCCCGAAATATCGGGCAGGAACCGGATCTTGGGTATTCTGCAGGGCGTACAAGAACCTAGGCAAGGACATCATCTTAAATAATGCCGCGCGCCCGAGTAAAGAAAGCGGAAGCTTGCGCCAACCCTCCACATCCCGCCGGAGGCGGAGAAGAGGGGGAAGCAGGTTGTGTTCATAGCGCGCCTTCGCATTACAAGAGATATAGATCCCCAAGTATTTAAAGCCTTGGCTGGCCACCTGAATGCCACAGCCTCTAGGGAGGCGCGGTGTGTCCCCTTTCAGTACATACAGGGAAGATTTGGCCCAGTTAATAACAAGGCCAGAGTAACGACCACAAAGTCTCAGTACATCGCATGCCACAATAAGTGACATGCAGGGGGAAGTGAGGTAAAGCAGAATATCATCCACGTAAAGGGAGACTCTGTCCTCGAAGCCAGGGGCCCAGCTGATGCCATGTAGATCCGGGTGAGTCCGTAACAAGGCCGCGAGCGGCTCGAGTGCGAGCACAAACAAAAGAGGCGACAAGGGGCAACCCTGCCTGGTGCCCCTGTGAAGAGCGAAAGTCGCCGAGACACGGTCATTGACGGCAACGTTAGCCAGCGGGTCAGCGTACAAGAGCTTCACCCATCCCACAAACACCGGGCCAAAACCGAGCTTCGCCAACACCGCCCAAAGGTAACCCCATTCGAGAGAGTCAAAAGCCATTGTGGCGTCTAAGGACGCAAGAACAGCCGGCTCCTCAAGGGTATGGGCCCTGGCCAGGGCGCCATGGAGTCTACGCAAGTTAAGGGCAGTGTTGCGCTGTGGAATAAAGCCCGACTGGTCCGGATGCACCAAGTCGCCGATGACACCAACCAGGTGATTGGCGAGAATCTTGGGCTCAGCATTTAGGAGAGAAATGGGACGGTACGACCGACACAAGTCCCTCGGCTTCCCTTCCTTATGTATGACCACAATGGTGGCCAACCTCTGGTCAAGGGGAAGTAGGCCATTCTCCCGCGCCTCCAGAAACATGTTACGCAGGTGTGGGGAAACCACATCCGGCCGGATCTTATACAACTCAACTGGGATACCATTGGGACCAGGTGCCTTGCCCGATCGCAAGGATCGGATCGCAAGTGCAACCTCATCTACTGAGACGTCCCTGTCCAAGTCATTGCGTTCCTCGTCCGACAGGCATGGGAGATCAACTGCTGGAAGGAACACGGTCGAATCGGTCTCCGACCGGTCCGAGACAGAGGTGTAGACGCCTCGAAAGTAGTCAGCGAAGGACTCAGCAATGGCACTTGGATCAGTGACAACAACTCCTTCCTCTCCCAGTATCTCGGGTACAACACGGCTAGCCATCTCTCTCCTATCCAGCCAGGCCAGCAATTTCCCAGCCTTATCGCCGACGTCGTATATCCGACCCTGCTGTTCTTTAGCTAGGGCGAGGGCCGCATTAGTAGCAAGGTCACGGTATTCCGATTGCTTGAGTGAGAGATCATGTAGGAGAGCGGGATCGGGCTCAGCCTCCAGCTGGGAGTCAATCTCCATGATCTCCGCCTCAATGCTCTCCAGAGCAGCATCTCTAACCCTACGAGCTTCCGCTATAAGAGCAAAAGCCTCGCCCCTCAAAACTGTCTTAAACGCCTCCCATAAAGTGGAGGCCGACGCAACCAATCCCTCATTTTCAGTAAAATAGAGATCGATGGCCTTGGCTAGGAGATCACGAGTTTAGGGAGTACGGAAGTACCACGGGTTAACAATCGCTGGTCGTTCCGACATGACAATATCAAAGTCAAAGGAGACCGATAGCGGGAAATGATCGGAAACACCCCGTGCCAGAAAACGAGCCTCAGAAACAGCAGGCGCATGGGCCGCCAGTGTAAGAACGTAGTCGATCCTAGAAAGACTACCATGGGCGCCAGAGTGGAAGGAGTAATGACATTGTGTGGGATGCAGAAGTCGCCAACTATCTACCAGCCCCAGCGTCTCGAGAAAAGTTGGCAGCCACAATTGGGAGCTACGGAGGTCTCTAGGCGGATGACGGTCCAAGGAGCCGGAACAAACCGAGTTGAAATCACCCCCCACTATCAACAACCCAGCAGGCAAATTCAAAATGGCGCCACCAAAATCCTGGAAAGTGCTAGACTGTAAACCCGGGGGAACGTAAACTGAAAGTAATATCTGAAAGAAACACGTTAGTGTTAGATTCCTTACCTTAGAATATCCCCAGGCGTCAGTCTGGATCCGGAAACTTTTGCGTAGCAGTACCCTTGCGCGTCGGTAGGCGTCGTCTGCAGGCGTCTCCTGCGGCTCCGCGTCCGTCGTTGGCGTCGTGCGCCGTGATGACGTCGCTGGAGTATATAGACGCCGCCTCCGCGCGCTGACGTCAGTTCTTCTTTTTTACGCGCCAGTGGACGCAGATCAGAAGAGCGGTACCCGGTCTTTTGACCAAGTTATTACTAGTATTTTCTATCTTTGTGCCTGGTAAGGATGCCCGGTTTCAAGAATTGTGACGGTTGTGACCGCACGATGTCGGTCACGGACCATCACCGACTCTGTCTCCGGTGCCTGGGCCCGACCACGATGTCGACGCCTGCGTCGATTGCCGGGCTCTGACTAGCAAAGCTAGGCGGGAGCGGTCCCGCAAGCTGCTCGAGCTCCGGGTGTCGGCCCCGCGTCGAGAGCGGTCTCGGTCCGGCCGGAGGTCCAGGGAGCGTTCGAGGGAGCGGTCGCGGAGCCACGCCGGACGCTCCGGAAGTCGACATCACTCGTCGGGTTCGTCAGGTAAGAGACACAAGAAGTCGGGGCGTCGTCATCGTACCCCGACTCCCCCCCGACGCTCGCGCGATGCGGCCGGGGGTTCGGGTGACCCCAACCCCGCGGCTCCGCGAGAGTCGCCGCCGCGGCCTGCCCCATACCCTCAGGTCCCTGGGCAAGGTGCGACGCCTGAGGAGATAGAGGCGTTCCTCATGGCCATGAGGGCCCTCTCTTCTCCGGCGGGTTCCACGGCGCCTACGGGCCCAGTGAACCCGTCCGGAGGCCCTAGCGGTTCAGCTGACCCTACCTCGACGCCGTCGGATGCTCCCACACCGGCGCCGCCGGCGGCGCCGACTCCGGCGCCGCTAGGGCCTTCGGGATCGGCGCCGGATGGACGTCCATCCAATCCGGCGCCTATTCCATCGGGGTTACCCCCGACGCCGCCCCCGCGCGACGCCGGTTCCTCGGTGCCGGCTTCGGGCGGCACCGGGGCTCCGGCGCCGGCTCTGGGCGGCGCCGTCCCCATACCCTCACCGAATCCGGACGCGGAGTCGGACCGGCGTCGCCCGACGCCGGGCTCGACGCCGATGGGGCCTGTTGACCCCGTGGAGCCGGTCTACATGGTTGACACCGACTATGGTGATGATGTAGAGTACGGTGAGGGCTGGGAGGGGTCTGAAGACCCTCTGTCACGCGAGTGTCAGTATGACATGGACTGGACAGGTGATTTGGGGGACGCCAGTGGATTAGATGACTCTCCTAACCCTGGCTTTGTCTCTCCTCCTTCCGTGGCATCGGAGGAGGGAGCTGCCTATTCAGTGGTGTTGATGAGGGCTGCCAAGGCCTTAAACCTTGAGCTCCCCGTCGCGGCCGTGAGGCCTAACATCCTCACTGAGGTCTTCAAACCGCGGTCATGCCCACAGGAGCCTCTGCTGCCATTTAACGAAGCCTTGTCAGACGTTCTGTTGGGCACTTGGTCCAGGCCCTCTTCAGGTGCGCCTGTTGATCGGAACGTGGCCAGACGCCACCGTCCTTGTCCGGACGACCCCAAGTTCCTGTCCACCCACCCCACCCCTGAGAGTCTGGTGATCCAGGCCTCTACCTCCCAGTCCGCATTCCCGTCGGCCCCGCCGATCGGGAATCCAAGAGGTATGACCAATATGGCAAGAAGGTCTTCTCGTCCCTGAGCTTAGGACTGCGGTCTTGCAACACTGCTTGCCTCTTGGGCCGCTACACCCACTCTGTGTGGGATACGGTCGCGGAGCTGCTGCCAGAATGCCCCATGGAGGTGCGGGCAAAGCTCGGCAAAGCTGTAGCTGAGGGCCGAGATGCAGCTAGGTATTCTATTCGATGTGGTCTTGATACGACCGACTCGCTAGGCAGAGCGATGTCCACGACGGTGGCGATTCGTCGCCATGCCTGGTTGAGATCCGCCAACTTCTCGGCAGATGTCCAGAATACTTTGATGGACATGCCGTTCGATGGCTGTCATCTGTTTGGTGACAAGGCGGACCACGCGCTGGAACGCTTCAAGGACTCCAGGGTCACGGCCAAGTCCTTGGGTCTCTCGACCCAGCGCCAGCAAACGGGTTCGTTTCGCTCCTTTCGTGGCCAAGGAAGGGGCGTCCCCACACGTGCTGCCAGCCACGCGCCGCAACAATCTTATCAACGCGGTGGCGGCCGTGGAAACCGCCGTGGAGGCGGTCGGGGTCAAAGGCGGGGTCAGGCCACATCCCCCCCCCGCAGCATCTGCCTCAAAATCCTCCTAGTCCGTGCTTTCAGGCCCATGTGACGCCAGTGGGTGGCAGGGTTCGCCATCACCACGCCCGCTGGCGCATGATCACATCGGACAGGTGGGTGCTGCAAATCGTCCGAAGGGGCTACTCCCTCCCCTTCGAGACAACTCCTCCAGCCATGCCACCGCAGAACCACCGTGTGTCGGGGGACCACTTGCAACTTCTGCAGGAGGAAGTTACGGCCCTCTTGGCCAAGGGGGCCATCGTGCGCGTTCCTGGGCCAGAAGTAGGACGTGGTTGCTATTCCCACTATTTTCTGGTACCCAAGAAGGACAAAGGGGGCCTACGTCCTATCTTGGATCTAAGGAACGTCAACGGCTTCCTCCGGAAGGAGAAGTTCAAGATGTTGACTTTGGCTCAGGTCTTGGCTGCCCTAGACCCACAAGACTGGATGGTAGCGTTGGACTTGCAGGATGCGTATTTTCACATCCCCATCCTGCCGGCCCACCGGCGTTACCTGCGGTTCACGGTAGTCCAGGAGCACTTTCAGTTTATCGTGCTCCCCTTCGGCCTTACCAGCGCCCCACGGGTGTTCACAAAGGTGTTGGCGGTGGTCGCGGCCCATATGCACAGGTTAGGGGTTTCAGTCTTCCCCTACCTAGACGACTGGTTGTTAAAGGCGGGCTCGCCCCAGACAGTCGTCCACCACCTCCAGATGACGGCAGACCTCTTACACGGCCTGGGGTTCTCCATCAATGTGCCGAAATCACACCTGTGTCCCTCTCAAAAGCTCCTTTTCATCGGAGCGGTTCTGGACTCGGCGCAGTTTCGGGTCTATCCTCCGGAACGGCGGATCCGGGATATTCAGGCGTTGATTCCCATCTTTCAGCCGCTATCCCGGGTTTCGGTCAGGTTGACGCTGCAGCTGCTGGGGCTGATGGCTTCCTGCATCCTTCTGGTGCATCACGCCCTGTGGCGGATGCAGGCTCTGCAGTGGGACCTGAAGTTTCAGTGGGCCCAGCATCAGGGCAACTTGTCCGACCACGTCTTGATCTCGGAGGGCACTGCGAGACAACTGCAGTGGTGGCTTACGGACCGCGATTGGGTCAGGGGCAAGTCCCTCTCCCTTCCCCAACCGGTGCACGTTGTTGTGACGGACGCGTCCCTCCAGGGCTGGGGAGGCCACTTGGGAGAGGCGGAGATCAGAGGCATCTGGTCTCCGGCGGAGTCCCGGCTCCATATAAACCTGTTGGAGCTGCGGGCGATTCGTCTGGCACTGAAGGCATTCCTCCCCATTGTCAACGGGAGTGTGGTGCAGGTGTTCACGGACAACACCACCGCCATGTGGTACTGCAACAAACAGGGCGGGGTGGGGTCGTGGACCCTTTGCCAGGAGGCTCTGCGCCTCTGGCAGTGGCTGGAACGTCAGGGCGTGACTCTGACGGTTCAACACCTGGCAGGTTCTCTGAACGCCTGGGCGGACGAACTCAGCCGTCGGTGCTCGATGGATCACGAATGGCGTCTGAACTCGGACGTGGCGCAAGGTCTCTTTCGGCAATGGGGAGAGCCTTGGTTAGATCTATTCGCCACAGAAGAGAACGCGCAATGTCATCAGTTCTGCGCGTTGGAGTTTCCAAGACGGCACTCGCACGGCGACGCCTTTCGGCGCGAGTGGAGTTGCGGTCTGTTATACGCCTTTCCGCCTATACCACTTCTGCCCAGAGTGCTGAAGAAGATCAGGCGCGACCGGGCCCAAGTTATCCTTGTGGCTCCGGACTGGGCTAGAAGGTACTGGTATCCCGAGCTACTCAGCATGTCAGTCGGTCCCCCGATCCGCCTGCCCCTTCAGGAGGACCTTCTGTCGCAGCAACAGGGGACGGTCCTCCACCCGAACCTGTCCAGTCTCCACCTCCATGCTTGGAGATTGAGCTGCGGCAGTTGAGGCCATTTGACTTGCCTCCTGAAGTCTGTAATGTAATTCTGGCAGCCAGGCGTCCCTCCACGAAATCGGTATACGCCTGTCGGTGGAACAAGTTTGTGGCATGGTGCACAGCAAAGGCTGTGGATCCCCTTTCTGCCCCTCTCTCCGAGGTTCTTCTGTTCCTTCTCTCTCTTGCCCAGCAGGGCTCTGCTCTGGCCACTATCAAGGGCTACCTTTCTGCCCTTTCAGCCTTTCTTAGGCTTCCTGATCAGCCTTCTTTGTTCAAGTCCCCAATTGTAACGAGATTCTTGAAGGGCATCACACACATGTATCCACCTGTTCCGTTTGTGATGCCTCAGTGGGACTTGAACCTGGTTCTAACCTTTTTGATGTGTGCTCCCTTTGAGCCCCTTCATTCTTGCCCTCTCGGTCTCCTGACTTTAAAGACGGTTTTCCTGGTTGCCATCACCTCTGCCAGGAGGGTGAGTGAGCTCCAGGCTCTTTCTGTCAAACCTCCTTTCTTGTCCATCCATCCTGACAAGGTGGTTCTGAGGACTAGACCTTCTTTCCTGCCCAAAGTAGTTTCTGCTTTTCACATCGGGCAGTCCATCACCCTCCCTTCCTTCTTCCCGCCTCCGCATCCTTCAAAGGATGAAGAGCGGCTCCACCGTCTGGACCCAAAACGTGCGCTTTCATTTTACATGGATCGCACACGCCAGTTCCGGGTGGATGACCAACTGTTTGTTGGCTACGTGGGTGCGAAGAAGGGACGGGCGGTACACAAACGGACCATCTCTCGGTGGGTCCACTGCATCAAAGCGTGCTACTCTTTGGCTCGGAAGGAGCCTCCTGTTGGGCTGAGGGCCCATTCCACTCGGGCCACGGCGGCTACTACTGCCCTGGGCCGGGGAGTCCCCTTGCAGGACATTTGCCAAGCGGCTACGTGGGCCTCGCTGCACACATTTGCGAGGCACTACTGCCTGGACAGTCAAGTCCGGAGGGATGGCTTCTTTGGCCGTTCTGTCCTCCAGGACTTTCTGGTGTAGGAATGTATTGGTTCGCAGACCCACCACCAGGGTTGGTATTGCTGGGGTATCTATTCTAAGGTAAGGAATCTAACACTAACGTGTTTCTTTCAGATGAACAAGTTACTTACCTTCGGTAACGATATATCTGTAAGAAACATTAGTTAGTGTTAGATTCCTTACCGAACCCACCCATCCTCCCCGTTCTGCGAACTGATACCTAGGGTTAAGGACATCCCTTTCAGGGCCCTAGTTTCAAAAGGCACCAGTGTTGGTTCTCTCATGGCTCTGCGTCTTCTGGCGCGGAAAAGCTGTGTGCAAAGAACTGACGTCAGCGCGCGGAGGCGGCGTCTATATACTCCAGCGACGTCATCACGGTGCACGACGCCAACGGCGGACGCGGAGCCGCAGGAGACGCCTGCAGACGACGCCTACCGACGCGCAAGGGTACTGCTACGCAAAAGTTTCCGGATCCAGACTGACGCCTGGGGATATTCTAAGGTAAGGAATCTAACACTAACTAATGTTTCTTACAGATATATCGTTACCGAAGGTAAGTAACTTGTTCGTCAGGGCACGCCCTTCCCATCGTCCCGCCACGGCGGCGTACCGCCCCCTCTCATCGATCACAGTCAATCTCAAGCGGAAGGGACGCACGAATAAGAACACCCGCCCCCCGAGACCCCGAAGAGACCCCTAAATGAGCCACCATTTTGTACCCTTTGCGGTTAAGCGCTTTACATGTATTTCCAACCAGATGCGTCTCCTGTAGGAGAACGACATCTGGCATGTGACGTTTAATCAATTGAAGCACAACCCCTCTCTTAATACGGTCACCCAACCCGTTAACATTCCAACTGAGAACACGTAGTTTCCTACCCCCCATCATCGTGACCCAGGCCCCACCCAACCCCAGCAAGCCTCAACAACAAGTGAAACAGAGCAATATACACAGCCCATTGCCTAAGAGATAGACAATAGAATAAGGAAAGAACAAACAAACTCCCCCACCACCATCCCCCACCCTGCACCCCTGCAGCAGACTAAAAAGCCCCCCCCAACCAGCAGTGTGCCTGTCGCCCCATAAACTAATCTACAAAAAGACCCTAGAGGAGTAAGGAATCTCTGCAATCCCCTCCCGCCACCCTCCATGGAAAGACAGAAGAAACATCAGAAACGGAAAAGCATTGGTATTAGCAGTCGCAGACATCAGGGACACCAACCGCCATATTCGGCACAGCAGAACCTAGTCCTAGAGATCAGAACCACCAGTCGCGCCACCGGATTGTTCGTCATGTTCTTCTCGACGTTGCGGCAAAGTGTCCAACCAATCGCTCACATTCTCTGGCACATCGAAGAACAGAGTTCGGCCCTCGTGCTCAATCCGTAGTTTAGCAGGGAACAGCATAAAGTACTTAAAGCCCATGTCTCTCAGGCGCCGTTTCACCCCTGTAAAGCTCTGACGTTGCCTCTGAACGGCCCTAGTAAAGTCCGGGTAGAAGTTCACCTCGGAGTTCTGAAATTTAAGTGGCCCATGTCTCCTGGAGGCTTGAAGGATCACGTCACGGTCTCTAAAGTTGAAGAGCCGGGCAATGATAGGCCTAGGCGCAACACCCGACTTCGGAGGGCCGCCAGGTATCCGATGAGCCCGTTCCACAGAAAAGAAAGTACTCAGTCCAGATGGTGCGAGATGTGTCTGTACCAAGTCTTCCACAAAAAGGTTCACCGCCGCCTCCTCCGCTCCCTCCGGTACACCAATGATGCGAACGTTCTGTCGCCTTGCACGCCCTTCGAAATCCTCCAGCCTTTTAGAGAATTGGTTATTGACCGATCGCAGAGTCCGGACCTCCGCTTGCAGGTCCGAGACATCGTTAGTCAAGCTGGAGGTCTTAATATCAAGGGATTTCACCCGATCATTGGTCTTTCCCAGGTCGGCCCTGATCAAGTTGAGATCCACTGCCAGGGTGTCTACCTTAGGAGTCAGGACCTCGTGCTGCTTTTGCATTTCAGTTCGAATGCCCACGATGGCCCCCATGATATCACTTAAGGTGGGCTCAGAGCCATCAGGCGAGCCCGCACGTTGCGAGTCTTTAGAAGAGGCCACCACAGAGGGTGAGGTCCGCTGGTGGGCATAGCGGTCGATCTTGTTCAACTGCGTCTGGGTAGTCCTTCGAACGCCTCTGTTCGACGTCTTATCGGGGTCTCCTCTGCCGGCCATGATGGATCCAAGGAGGACAAAGGGCTACACCGCCCGGACAAGGAAGGCAGCTGCGCAGAACAGAGGCGAGGCCAACAATTAGACCAGGCCGACAACAGGCGACTTCGCAGCGGCACGCACTCCGCCAGCAGGGATCGGATTTCCACTTCGCACTCCAATCATGCGGAGCGGTGGTACGATCATCGGCCACCCATGAGACAATGGCGCATCCCTGGCACGAAGTTCAGCTCGACATAACTTCGCCTAGGAGCAATGGATTTGAAAGCGTAAAGCAGTTCCTGTGTCCGCGACCTCTCACCAATCGATATCCACTAACGTGGAGCAGGATAGTCAGCAGGATATTTGCGGCGGGTCGGAGGGTCCGCGGAGCTCCGAGCTTACGCGGCCATCTTGGTCGCCCGCGAAACTCCTCCCCCCTTCACTTCTTTTTTTAATGCGGCAGAGGAAGGGTTCATTCTTGTTTCCTTGGGCAAAGCATTTCAAAACCTAGGAGCCATCCCAGAAAAGGATCGGTTATAGGTTTTATAAAAATTCTTATTCTTTTGAATGGGTATAATCTGCGCCGTTTTACAGGCAGAAGGGAGTGTTCCTGATGCAATGGATACGTTGAATAGTACCATTCCTGTGGGGGCAATTTGGCTGCCCATAAGAGCAACAATCCTCCTTGGACAGGGGTCGGTAGAAGAGCCAGATTTCACCCATTCAAACCCCTGTAGCATTTGCTCCAAAGTAAGGGGTTTAAAACTGTCCAACCTGCAACTCCTAGAAGGGGTGTTGGTTAGAACTTCGTAAGTATGGGCAAAATTTGCGAATTTGCGGTCCGCGAATTCGTGCGAAATGGCAAAAAAAAATCCAGAGTTCGTGAATTTTCCAGCGAACTCGCGTATTTTTGTGCCATATGCACAAATATGTGACCACGTGTGCCTGTAACTTTGCCAGCGCGCCAAAAGGCGCCGAGGTCCCTTGAGTGAGCTGGCCTTTATAGTGGGGACGGGCGGGAAGACATTTCATACCGCTAGTGTGTGGTGGACGGGGCCAAACGGGCGGGGCTTCTATGTGAGTTCACATGCATCTTGTTTATAAAGGGTCTGAGACCGAGCAGAGCAGCAGATGAGGAGAAAGCAGCCTCCTGGTCACAGGAGCTACACGGGGATGGCGCTCAGAAAACTCATGGATGCAAAAATACGTTTGGCACAGGACCCCAGAATCCATCAGATGTCCAAGATAGCTCTGCTGCGCGTGTTGGTACAAAGCCATTCTGATCCTGCTCAGTGGGTTCAGGCGCATGCAACTGCTGCTGCTGGACAATGTCCCATCTCATACTAAACTGCCCCGTACAGGCATATGCTGGCGCTGGGCAGTAGGGTGCAGTGGCATGCGGGTGCTCCACGCCTGGTACATGCGCATACAGGTGCCAGGAGGGACACGTTTTTATTGGTGCTGTGTAGCAAGTTATGACTTTACATTTTGACTGCACCAGACAGTGGTACCACCTACACGGATCAGAAGCATCCAGGCACCAGAATTCATGGTGCAAGGGCATAATGGTGATGTGCGGTACGGGTATATATGTACTGGGGGAAGGGGGGCACTTAGCACAATGTGTGCCCACACCCAGAGGGCTCCCAGGCAATTGAGCACGAATGATTTTTACACTGAGAGGGCTCAGGGGCAGTTCAGCAGCACAGGGCCTCATACCCACTGGGCCCTGGGGCAGTTCAGTAGCGCGTGGGCTCACAACCCCTGGGCAGCTCAGCAGCGTGGGGGCTTCCGGGCAGTTTAGCAGCGCCACCCTCTGGTTCATCACTGCCACCCTCTGGTCACCACTGTCACCTTCTGGTTCACCACTGTCACCCTCTGGTTCACCACTGTCACCCTCTGGTTCACCATTGCCACCCTCTGGTTCATCACTGCCACCCTCTGGTTCATCACTGCCACCCTCTCGTTCATCACTGCCACCCTCTGGTTCATCACTGCCACCCTCTGGGTCACCACTGCCACCCTCTGGTTCACCACTGCCACCCTCTGGTTCATCACTGCCACCCTCTGGTTCACCACTGCCACCCTCTGGTTCACCACTGTCACACTCTTGTTCACCCCTGCCACCCTCTGGTTCATCACTGCCACCCTCTGGTTCATCACTGCCACCCTCTGGTTCATCACTGCCACCCTCTGGTTCACCCCTGCCACCCTCTGGTTCACCCCTGCCACCCTCTGGTTCATCACTGGCACCCTCTGGTTCATCACTGCCACCATCTGGTTCATCACTGCCACCATCTGGTTCACCACTGCCACCCTCTGGTTCACCCCTGCCACCCTCTGGTTCACCCCTGCCACCCTCTGGTTCACCCCTGCCACCCTCTGGTTCACCCCTGCCACCCTCTGGTTCACCCCTGCCACCCTCTGGTTTCATCACTGCCACCCTCTGGTTTCATCACTGCCACCCTCTGGTTCACCACTGCCACCCTCTGGTTTCATCACTGCCACCCTCTGGTTCACCACTGCCACCCTCTGGTTCATCACTGCCACCCTCTGGTTCATCACTGCCACCCTCTAGTTCATCACTGCCACCCTCTGGTTCACCACTGCCACCCTCTGGTTCACCACTGTAGATTATGGGGAGAAAGCACACCTGCCCAGCCTCAACCGGGGCTGGTTAATGTGTTACTGAATTTGAGCTTAAGGTCCAGCACCTGCTTCCTTATCTGTAAGTGCTTCCTGTTGTGGTTTAATTTTTGTGACAGCCTGGAGCATTGTGCCATACTTGTAACTATTCTCTGACCCTGCTTCGAGGGTCAAAGCAGGGTCAGAGAATAGTTGCAAGTAGGCAACAACTCTGGAGGCGCCGCTCAGGAAGCACTTACAGGGTTACAGCAGGTGCCCAAGTTGAAGTTAATTTCTTTGTAACCATTTTGTAAATAGTTACAAAGAAATTTGCTTCAACTTGGGCACCTGCTGTAACCCTGTGCTTCATGTACTTCAGTAATTGAAAATCCGTCCCGCACACAATTTCGCGGATTTTTCAGCAATTTTGCGAGATTCGCGGACCGTGAAATAGCAGAAATTCCGCGAACGGAACAGATTTTACGCTCATGAAAATGAAGTGACTTATTTGCAGTGGCGGCTCCTCGAGGGAGTGCTGCGGGGCGGGGAAGGGTCAGAGTGGGTGTTATTAAACTCCAGCATATGGTTAAGTATATAAATAAATTAATAATACGAATTACATTGCGCTCGCTGCATCACCATTTGGCGGAGATTTATCAGCAAGAGCAATTTTAGTGGAAATATATATTTGGAAGCCTTTTTGATATTACGATGGTACGCAGAAAATGCCTTCTTATAGGCTGCTTTATCATCTGAATCATAATTGATCCACAATAGTCTTTCTAATTTCTTACAGAGCGCGTTCTCAGCTTTTAGCTCTGTAATATAGCAAGGTGCAAAGGGACACAGCAAGGTATTATGCCGATTTCTTAAAGGCGCAATGTTATCAAAGGCTAGCTTCATAGCAGATTGAAAATCTGCCAGCAATTTGTTGACTTCAGAGTCTAGCCCAACAGTAAGGAAAACAAAAACTACCAAAAAGGAATCAAAGCGGACATGGTGCCAACATCTTGTCTCAAATCTGATTTTTCTGTGTTGGCAATCTGAAAACTGATCAAAGCATGACCGGTTTATGAAAGAACAGGGGTGACTCACAATGCAATTCTTTGGAGTTTGTAAAAATCAAGTCCAGGGTATGACAAGCTGAGTGAGTGCGGCCCACTATTTTTTTTTATTACTGTTTATTAATATAAAAACAATCATTGGAAAGACAGTGTGCAGTTATGAATACTCAAATTACAATGATTAGCGAGCCAACAATGCAAAACATCAAGACATCTCCCTCCCCTCCCACGTTGATCAGAAAGCGAACCCATTTATTCATCACCCATTCCATCTCAACGGTCATCACTGGACTCATCATGTCATCATCAGATTTAGGTATGGGGTCACAGATATCTCCCCTGTAAGTATTCCAGGCCGTCCATATTTTAGTCCACTTTCGGGGACACTTCCGATTTACATAAACAGTTCTTTCAGTGACCATGGTAGTGTCCATGTCCCTACACCAAGCCTCCAGCGAAGGCAAATCGGCTTCTCCCCACTTCTGCGCCACATTTCGCTTGGCTACCATGAGGCCTAGTGTCGCCCATGTTTGCCCATGTCTCGATAAGTCGTTGGGTTCCCAAACATTGAGGAGGTCTTTTCGTGGTTCAGGCAACATGGAAACACTTAGAGTCTGGGACATTGTTCGGAATATCTTGCGCCAAAAATCAGTTAGTATTGGGCAATCCCAGATCGTATGGAAAAAGGAGCCCTCGTTTCCACATCCCCTTAGGAAATACGGATGTTGTGTCCTGCCTATTTTGTGAAGTGTATGTCTAGTAAGATATGCGCGATGTAAGATTTTAAGCTGGACGAGCCGTAGTCTGGCCAGGATTCCCACCTCCCTGGGTGAGGCAAGCGCTGCCTGCCATTCTGTCTCATCCATGGCGCCAACATCAGCCGCCCACCTTTCCTTCAAGGCTGCCGTGGGGTCCAGTTGGTTATTGATCAACTTACGGTATGTGAATGAAGAGGCACGTTTAGGCATATAATCTGTGAGTAACCTATCTTCCAAGGGAGAAGCTTCGGGTATGTCTACACTCTGCGGTATTACTGTGAGGAGTGCATGCCTAATTTGTATGTAACGGAATGTCTCAGTAGGTGCTAGCTCGTATTGTCTTTGCAGCTGATCAAACGGGATGACCGTCCCTTTGTCCCATAGGTCGCCAACTAAGGAAATGCTGTTCCAGTGTTCAAAGCCTCTGCTGTTCCTAACGGTCTACCATTTTTGATAAAACCCATTGGTCTATAAATTGGCTAAAAGCTGGGACGTGTCTGTCTCCGTGGAGTTGTCAAAATGGTAATTAAAATCTCCTAACAGTAGGAAGTTTTGCACCTATAGCATGTGAGTAGCAATGCTCTCAATAAGATGGTGGCTGTAGTTTTATTTTGGTCCAGTGATTGTTAGGGGAAAATTACATTTTGAAGTCGCACATTTCTACCCACTCCAGATTCAAGGAGTTTCTATAAGAAACTTTAATGGTTTCTTTAAAAAGAATGCCAATGTCCCCCCCGGTCTTCCAACTCGATCTACTTTAATCATTCAATAGTTATCTGGGAGAGCCTGCATAATAGAAGGAATGGAGCTGGAGCTTAGTCAAGTCTCTGTCAAAATGCCAATATCAGGCCTAAGAGAGGAGAGTAGTACCCAACATTCAGTAGTGTGTTTGGGTAGGGATCTTATGTTGCATAGAAAATGATTAGAAGTGTGTGTAAGAGAGGTTTGGGAGGCAACCGCTGATATAAAGGACAGGTCCTCGCAGTATCAATATTAAAGGTGTTAACAGACACTGTGGCTTTGGACCTTGTGGTTGCCTGAGCATTAGGCTTACAACATTATCTACACTCAAGGCAACTCACAGGACCTGCTCACATTTGGGGGAAACAATTAGCACAGCTTTGATCTGTCAATGCTAAGAGCATGCAGCTTTCACATATCGAGGACAGTTTTGGGGCAGTACGTAATACTAAAATGACTGTCCTTAGAAGACAGAGAAATAGGGGTCAGGGGTCCCGGCTCCTGGCGACGGACGGGTGCAGATGGGCTTTTGTGCCAGCGGCACAATCGCTGTATGTGTGCTCTGCGCGCCTGGCACATCTGTTTTTTTAAAGCCAGAGGTGCGGCAAACTAGACTGCTACCCCCTGCCGGCGGCGTGCAACAGGAAGTAAGAAAGAAAATTTTACTTCTTCCACTCAATCGGGAGAGCCCACAGCAGAAGGGAACTGTGGTATGAAAAAAAGATCAAAGTATTACTTTAAAATTAACAATAAATTATCACTCCCCATCCATTCCTGTCCAATTACAGCTCCATAACTCTTGTGATGCAAATATACAAATATATACAACTTGCAACACACACGGCACAGGCTTTGAAATGTAGTAATCTCCGAGATCCAGAGAACTAGACCACTAACCACTGCTGATGATGTACAAGCGGAAGTAAGGAAGATTCAACTTCCTCCACTCAATCGGGAGATTCCACGGTGGACAGGGAAGTCGGGTATAATAAAAAGATAAATGTATTACTTTAAAATTAACAATAAAATCTCACTCTCTGTCCACCACCGTCCAATTTACAGCTCCATAACTCTTGTGGTGCAAATATAAACAAAGTTGCAACTCGCATGACATGGTACAGCCTCAGACATGTACTAGCTGCCTTCATAGAACAGCTACACCTTGGGCAAAAAGAAGGTATCTAAAGATAGGGTTTCATCTGCACTAGCTTTCTCTGTCACAGAATATGTGCATATTGTGTAGGGCTGGGCGTAGTGCCACTACGCAGAATTTTGGGGGGGGGAAAAAGTGGAAAATGGGGGCACGTCCTGAGGGTCCATGTGCCCGGGACAGGGGTCCCTCATGACTGGGCAGACTCCCTGAGCTCCCCGGGCCGGTTGAAGCCCGGAAGCCCTGCAGCCCCGGAGCCCTGCAGTCCCCGAGCCCTGCATCCCCCGGAGCCCTGCATCCCCCGGAGCCCTGCATCCCCCGGAGCCCTGCATCCCCCGGAGCCCTGCATCCCCCGGAGCCCTGCATCCCCCGAGCCCTGCATCCCCCGGTGCACTGCCGCCCCCGGAGCCCTGCAGTCCCGGAGCTCTGCAGCCCCCGGAGCCTTGCAGTCCCCGAGCCCCGGAGCCCTGCATCCCCCGAGGCCCTGCAGTCCCCAAGCCCTGGAGCCCTGCATCCCCCAGAGCTCTGCATTCCCCAGAGCACTGCAACCGCCGGAGCCCTGCAGCCCCCGAGCCCTGGAGCCCTGCAGTCCCGGAGCCCCGGCGCCCTGCAGCCTCGGAGCCCTACAGTCCCCGAGCCCCGGAGCACTGCAGCCCTGGAGCCCTGCAAGGGCAGGCGGGAGACCTCCCGCGGAGGCTCGGGGTAAGCAGATTGGCGTCATTTTGGTCCCAGCCATCTGGTCGCCCCTCTCAGGACCAGATGGCCGGGCTTCCCTGGCAAAGTACCCGGGAAGGGCTCCATGGGTCCCGGGCCCTGCAACCCCGGAGCCCTGCAGTCCCCGAGCCCTGCAGCCCCCGGAGCCCTGCAGCCCCCGGAGCCCTGCAGCCCCCGGAGTCCTGCAGCCCCCGGAGCCCTGCAGCCCCCGGAGCCCTGCAGCCCCCGGAGCCCTGCAGCCCCCGGAGCCCTGGAACCATGGAGCCCTGGAGCCTCGGAGCCCTGGAGCCTCAGAGCCCTGCGGCCCCGGAGCCCAGTAAGGGCAGGCGGGAGCCCTCCCGCGGAGGCTCGGGGCAGGCAGATTGGCGTCATGTCGGTCCCGGCCATCTTGTCGCATCTTTCCAGTCGGACATCTGGTCGCACCCAATGGGGCGACCAGATGGCCGGTCTTCCCTAGAAGTTCCGATGAGGTGACATTCGCCTTCCGGATCCCAGCCAGGGCTCCAGGAGGTCAGGCACATTGGCACCCTGGGTCCCTTGCGTCACTCGGCAAGCATGGGTTCCCTGAAAGAGGGGTAGCCTTCTTCCGGCTTACATGGGGCAAGGGTGTGCCCGGACACCCTACTGGGGCTAGCGGTTTCCTGCCGGGGACCAGATGGGCGATGACCGGGCAACACCTCCCAGGAGTCCGGGGCTCCCTCCTCCAGCCTGCGGCGTGGCAAAGTACCCGGACGGGCTCCATGGGTCCCGGGCCGTCCTCCCCGTGCCTGAGGCCCAGCGTGGGGTTTTAAAGCCCCCCCTGAGCCCTGTGGCCCAGGAGCCCTGCAGTCCTGGAGCCCTGCAGCCCTGGAGCCCTGCAGCCCTGCAGCCCTGGAGCCCTGCAGCCCGGGAGCCCTGGAGCCCCAGAGCCCTGCAGTCTCCGAGCCCCAGGGCCCTGCAGACCCGCAGTGCCAGAGCCCTGCAGCCCCGGAGCCCTTCAGCCCTTCAGCCCTGCAGCCTCAGAGCCCTGCAGTCCCCGGAGCCCTGCAGCCCACGAGCCCCGCAGAGGCTCGGGGCAGGCAGATTGGCGTCATTTCGGTCCCGGCCATCTGGTCGCCCCTCTGGCCTCGGCCATCTGGTCGCTCCCAATGCTTTCCTATGGGGCGACCAGATGGCCGGGCTTCCCTGGAAGTCCCGATGAGGTGCCATTCGCCTCCCGGATCCCAGGCAGGGCTCCAGGAGGTCGGGCAGGTTTGCGCTCTGGGTCCCCTCTGTCACCTCGAGTGCACGGATTACAGGAAAGGGGGGTAATTTTCCTCTGGATTACTAGGGGCAAGGGTAGCCCGGACACCCTCCTGGGGCTTGTGGTTCCCTGCCGGGGACCAGATGGGCTGTGTTCCCGGGCAACACCTCCCAGGCGTCTGTGGCAAAGTATCCGGGACGGGCTCCACTGGTCCCGGGACCTGCAACCCCGGAGCCCCGCAGCCCCGGGGCCCTGCAGCCCCGGAGCCCTGCAGCCCAGGAGCCCTGCGGGCAGGCGGGATCTATACCACGAAGGCCTCGGGATGGGGAGTCCTTTCGGTCCCGGCCATCTGGTCGCCCGCAATGCTTTCTTATGGGGCGACCAGATGGCCGGGCTTGCCTGAAAGTCCCGATGAGGTGCCATTCGCCTCCCGGATCCCAGGCAGGGCTCCAGGAGGTCGGGCAGGTTTGCGCTCTGGGTCCCCTCTGTCACCTCGAGTGCACGGATTACAGGAAAGGGGGGTAATTTTCCTCTGGATTACTAGGGGCAAGGGTAGCCCGGACACCCTCCTGGGGCTTGTGGTTCCCTGCCGGGGACCAGATGGGCTGTGTTCCCGGGCAACACCTCCCAGGCGTCTGTGGCAAAGTATCCGGGACGGGCTCCACTGGTCCCGGGACCTGCAACCCCGGAGCCCCGCAGCCCCGGGGCCCTGCAGCCCCGGAGCCCTGCAGCCCAGGAGCCCTGCGGGCAGGCGGGATCTATACCACGAAGGCCTCGGGATGGGGAGTCCTTTCGGTCCCGGCCATCTGGTCGCCCGCAATGCTTTCTTATGGGGCGACCAGATGGCCGGGCTTGCCTGAAAGTCCCGATGAGGTGCCATTCGCCTCCCGGATCCCATCCAGGGCTCCAGGAGGTCGGGCACGTTCGCGCCTAGAGTCCCCTGAGCCTTGCGGTGCATACTTGTTTCCAGAAAGAGGGGTAGCCTTCCTCCGGATTACTAGGGGCAAGGTACTGTGGGACCCCTCTCGGCCTAGCGGTCCTCAGCCGGCAGCTGGACGGGCCAAGATGCCGCTCCAGCCCCGGGTCCGTCCCTGGATAGGGTCCGGGAGGGCCCTGGCCTTGGGTCCCCGTCCCGCCGCACTGCCCGGGACGGCGGGGGTTCCGTTGTGCCTGGGGAGCCTGGCTGGGTTCAGGAGCTCCGGCTGGGGCTCCGTCCTGGGTCCTGCCGCGTGGCAGGGTGCCCGTGACGGGGTCCGGAGGGCCCGGGGAGGCTTCTCCTGCGCCTCGGGGCCTGGGAACCCCGGCGGGGTCCAGGGGCACCGCTGGGCCCCGGGTGGGGTGCTCCGGCCCAGGGCCCTGTCCCTCGGCCTAGGGCCCCGGCCTTCCGCAGTGCCAAAGGCCCGGGACGGGGTTCCGTGCTGCCCGGGGAGCCTCCCAGCGCTTGGCTGGGTTCAGGAGCTCTGTCCGGGGCCCCTAAGGGCCCCTGGGAGGGTGGCCTCCCCACCCAGGGGTCCGTCCTGGGTCCTGCCGCGTGGCAGGGTGCCTGGGACGGGGTCCGGAGGGCCCGGGGTAGGCTTCCCCTGCGCCTCCGGGCCTGGGAGCCCCGGCAGCGTCCAGGGGCCCCCGGTTGCATGCTTGGGCCCAGGGCCCTGGCCCCCCGGCCTGCCGCTTTGCCAAAGGCGCGGGACGGGGGTTCTGTGGTGCCCGGTAAGCCTCCCCTTGCTCGGCTGGCTTCAGGAGCCCTGTCCGGGGCCTAGGGGGGAGGGTGGCCTCCCCACCTGGGGCTCAGTCCTGGGTCCTGCCGCACAGCACGGTGCCCGGGATGGGACGGGGTCCGGAGGGTCCAGGCCGCTTCCCTTTCGTGCCCAGCCATCTGGTCGCCCAGATCCCCTCGGCCATCTGGTCGCCCACAATGCTTTCCTATGGGGCGACCAGATGGCCGGACTTGCCTGGAAGTCTCGATGAGGTGCCATTCGCCTCCCGGATCCCAGCAAGGGCCCCAGGAGGTCGGGTACTTTCACGCCTTGGGTCCCCTGAGCCTCGCGGTGCGCACTTGTTCCCAGAAAGAGGGGTAGCCTTCCTCCGGATTACTAGGGACAAGGTACTCTGGGACCCCTCACGGCCTAGCAGTCCTCTGCAGGCAGCTGGCTGGGCCAGGATGCCGCCCCAGCCCAGGTCCGTCCCTGGGCTTGCCGCGTGGCAAGAAGCCCTGGATAGGGTCCGGGGAGGCGTCCCCTACGCCTCCGGGCTCCCGGCTGGTGCCAGGGGCCCGGCTGGGCCCTGGGTCGAGTGCCCCAGCTCTGGGCCCCGTCCCCCGGCCTGCCGCACTGCCAAGGGCCCGGGACAGGGTTCCGTGGTGCCCAGGGAACCTCCCCTTGGTAATTTCCCTCTGGTTACTAGGGAGAGGGTCAGTCAGACCTCCGTGAGGTCTGGCGATTCGGAATCAGGGGAAGGCAGGACCCGGGCCCGCCCGCCGGGGTCCCAGGGGCCCGGGGACGCTCCTGCCTCTCAGCCCCATTGCCGATGGTCGTTTTTCTCCCAGTTTTCTCAGGCAGTGCTCCGTGAGGTCCGGCCATGCTGAGAGGGGGAAGGCAGCCCCGGGGCCCCCAGGGGCCCGGGGACGCTCCTGCCTCTCAGCCCCTTGCCAATGGTTGTTTTTCTCTGAGTTTTCTCAGGCAGTCCTCCGTGAGGTCTGGCCATGCTGAGAGGGGGAAGGCAGCCCCGGGGCCCCCAGGGGCCCGGGACGCTCCTGCCTCTCAGCCCCTTGCCGATGGTCGTTTTTCTCTGAGCTTTCACAGGCAGTCCTCAGTGAGGTCTGGCCATGCTGAGAGGGGGAAGGCAGCCCCGGGGCCCGCCTGCCGGGGCCCGGGGATGCTCCTGCCCCTTGCCGATGGTCGTTTTTCTCTGAGTTTTCTCAGGCAGTCCTCTGTGAGGTCTGGCCATGCTGAGAGGGGGAAGGCAGCCCTGGGGCCTACCCGCCGGGGCCCACAGGGGCCCGGGGATGCTCCTGCCTCTCAGCCCCTTGCCGATGGTTGTTTTTCTCTGAGTTTTCTCAGGCAGTCCTCCGTGAGGTCTGGCCATGCTGAGAGGGGGAAGGCAGCCCCGGGGCCCGCCCGCCAGGGCCCCCAGGGTTTCGGGGACGCTCCTGCCTCTTAGCCCCTTGCCGATGGTCGTTTTTCTCAGAGTTTGCTCAGGCAGACTTCCATGAGGTCCGGCTATGCTGAGAGGGGGAAGGCAGTCCTGGGGCCCGCCCGCAGGGTCCGGAGACGCACCTGCCTCTCGGGCCTCTTGCCGATGTTCTTTATTCTCGGAGTCTGCGTGCCCCGGCGGCAGGCATGCAGGGGATGCTAAGCCAGTGTACCCCCCCTGTGCAGGGTGGCCTGAAGGATGATTAGGTTGGACTTAGGTCTGTGTGCCCTATGCCCTTGATTGAGAAGAAAGTGTTAGTAACTCCAGAGTGAGACGTAAAGATAATCGCATTTATTGATAAGGGTGGAAGAGACCCTTGAAAGGGACTTGACAAGGGTCTCAGACTTTGTCAGGATAGGCTTCTTAATTGTGAATCCATTAACGAAGATAATCGATATGGCTGAGGAGGAATATGTGTTTAATAGGTGGATGGATGTGGACAAGTTACTTCAATGGATACAGAGATCAATATGCCTTCTAGGCAACGCAAATACGACTCTTTTGAATGAAAAAAGGAAAAGCATTTTATTTAAAATAGATTTGAAGTTGGTGGACCTAGCCAGTAAAGAAGAGGGCCCTTCGGCAAATGGCTTGTTGTTTAGGGACACTTGATATGTAGGAGCATTTAGTTCTCTACATAAGTCCCACGAAGGAGATAAAGAAGGTGTTCCAAGGCTGTATTTTTTGGGTGGACTGGGAGAACGAGGGGGCGGTTTCCTGGCTGTAGCCAAGGAATAACATGAGGCTCCTTCTCTCGTGGCATCAGAAATTTTCAGGGAAAGCAGTTTTTACTGCACTGGGGAGTTTTACTCCCAGACACAAAGAGCTTGGGGAAGGTATACGCGAGGAGAAAGAAGAAATAGAGGATCAACAGGTAAGATTAGACCTTTTTGTTACCCCCTTAAAAGTGGGCAGCAGACTTGCCTAGTTTTATCTGAAATTGGGTCATATTACAAGTGACCTTTGGCTTCTAGAGACAGTTTGGGGTTTTCGGATAGAGTTTGTGGAGAATCCCGTACAAAGTTGTTTACCAAGAAGTCTAGTTTTTCCTGCAGATCAGATGAGGTCGATAGATCAGGCGGTACAGTAGTTGTTAGCAAAAGGTGCTGTTGTTTTTGAAGAGGATCAGGTGGACTGCTTAAAAGCAATATAATTCTGGGCCCCTCAGCTGTCCTCTAAATCCTTCTTTCCTTTCATTTTTACTTTCCTCGACCATAGCTCTTTCATGCTTCCTCACCCTTCTCTCACCAACAACTTTTTCACATATATTTTATTATCACCTTTTGAACTTCTAACATTGTTCTTGCTCTCCTGCGCCTTCTTCTTTCCCACCTCTTTCACATTCTCACCTTCTTTTAAGCCTTTTCTAGAGCATTCTTGTCCTTCTTGTATCCTACTCATTGACCCCTTTCACTGACACACATTCACACAATTCCCTTTCAATGAAACTCATACCTCATGCACAGCCCCTCTCTCACTGCCTCCTTTTCCTAAACTCATCTTTACCATTTCCTGATACAACCTCTTGCAGCCTACTCTCTGGCATTACGTTATTTTATAGGGAGTTTCCATAACTATTACAGAGGGCAGCAGACATACAATCAACCCAATAAATCCTATCCCCTTACCCATTTCCTACCTTATTCTTCTCTCTCCGTTTTCTTTCACTCATCCTATATCGCTGCTGTTTCTTTAATACACACAACCATCTACACACACGCAGCCCATGCGCCCTCACTGCTGCATGTGTGTGCAAGCTAAGACTGTGTGCCACTCAATGCTGCATAGCATTGGTGTTACAACTCTCTAGAGCCGCCTGAGCTGAATTCGGGTTCTTCTCAATGACTTGCCATTTCTGATTCCCTTTCTTTGTGTGATCGGGGACAGATGACTTGAGCCTCTGTGATTGTCACCATGCCCCACCCAGCTCACTTATTTCGTGCAGACTCGCAGACACGCAGACCCTGCCAGCCTGCTCCTTTCGTTACTTACCTGCACCAATCTATCTTCAGGCCCTGGCACGCTGAACTGGAGCACAGAATCCTGATGCCACAGTGCGTGGCTGGAAGCGTTCTAGAAGTCGGTGAGGGCTCCATGTTCCTGCCCGTGGCGTTATCCCAGTGGGGCTCATCTTATTCCTCAATTCATCCTTCCAGGAGAACACTGGACAGATGCTGGCTACAGGGGAAAGGGATGGGCGTGACGTTTGTGATGGTGCTGCAAAGCCCCTGGAGGGCAGCCAGGACCTGACGTCTGAGGCAGAGCTGCAGAGACAGTGTTTTAATCTAGGAGTCCAGGAGGAAGAAGCAATGGGCGGGCCATGAAGATGAAAGGCAGGGGCAAAAAAATACCAAAAACGTTTTTGTCACCTGATATTTTAGTTGCTCACATTTGTCCTATTTGGGCATTTCTAGCACAATAGCCACCGCTGTGAGAAGTTGGCCTGATATATGATGCTCACTAGTTCTAGTGATCACCTTGTATCAGTCCAAACAACCCTTATGGTGATTGGTTGTAAGTCAATCTTATAGACCAGCTATCCTAATGGTAGCATGGACAAAGCAGTCTTAGGCTAAACTCTTTTGGCATGTGAAGGCAGCTGTTTTACCTCATATACCACCTTAAATACCAAATAAAAGGACACCACACAGGTAGTTATGAAAATAAACAAGATATTTATTAACTAACAAACACCTCTGAACTCTTTATGAGGTCAGAGGGCTAAGCACATGACAAGACTCTTAAGAAAAATACGTTAAGTTGCACAAGTTACAATGTTGCCCTAGGGGCGCAACAAACCATATACTAAACAAGTGGTATAAGGAAATCGATAGAAGGAATGGAGCTGTCCAGAGGCGGTAGGATCGCTGGGACTACACTACCCTAACCTTAGGTAAGTAATAGGAGGCAGAGTGTGAACTCGCATGCGAGATGCGTAACAAAGTCAATCGACAGTACAAATTACGAAAAGGTAAGTATTAGACAGTTCCGACTAGCTAGGACTAAAACGACTGGAAATCTGGACACTAGGAGAGTCAGTCTACCCTTGAGCACAGAAATGCTCTCGTTACCTCACCCACGGGCTGCGGGTGCATAGGTGTGAAAGTGTGTCGGGTTTCCGCGTTGAAGTCCATGGAGCCTTGAAGAAAGATGCTGCAGGCGACCAGGAGATAGCTGTCCGGAGTGATCCAAGGGTGGATCGAGGAAGATGAAGACCTGAAAGCAGAGGGGACAATGTTCAAAGTCACTAGCCAGTGACTGGAGTGGAACCAGGAAGGAACCAGATGATGTTGTCGCGGTCAGGTGAAGCGAGGGCACTTGACTCTGCAGCCACGTGGACCAGGAGGCGTCTTCGACGACCAGAATGGAGGCACGAGCTGTCCCACGCAGGCTCTCGCTGTCGGCAGTGTTAGTTCCGGATTCGGCGTCAACAGGCCTTGGGAAAGGCAACCCACGCGGTGAATGGAAAAGGCGTCTGGTGCAGACCAGGAGGGTCCGATATGCTTCTCCTTTGCAGGGAAGCAAGGGTCAGTCTGGAGCAACCAGACCAGCGGTGTGGATTTCATGGTTCCTCGACTAGGAGGCCACTTGCCAGCCGGCAAGTGACTAGACAACGCGTCGAGCAGCAATCAAGCAAAAGGGCCCCACGCAGATCTCGTGGATGCTGAAGGGCTGATCTTCTGTGCAGGAGCTGCTCGGGGCTGGGGCTTCTCAATCCCCAAAGCACTTACTCAAGGATGCCTTGGAAGTCGTGCTGGAAGCGAAGTGCAGTTTCTTCAAGATGGCCGGTCCGACGTGTCTCGTCGCACCCACAGATCTCAGCTGTGCTGCAGATGTGAGTTGAGGTCGGAGAGGTCTGGAACCGTGAACCGCTGGAACGCTTGATGGTACCTGCTTGTGCAGGGTGGTCACTCCTTGGCCACAAGGGAGATTTCTTCAGTCTTCTGAGGAGCAGAACGTCGAAGTCCAGAGTTTCTTCTTGTAGAGTTTCAAATCAGGATTAATCTAACTTGGAATGAGACCAGCTCCAACCTTTATTCTCCTAAAGGGGGTGTACTATCACTAGGTCCCTCCTATGGGTGGAACCAGGAAGGGGGGTGGTTACACCCCCTATCCTTTGTCCGGTTTCGTGCCAGAGCTGGGGCTGGAGTGCCCCAGCAACTGGTTTGAGCCGGAGTATGCACAGGACACCTTGTGTGCCCCGGGCATGCCTCATTCCTTTCAGGCCTGTCCTACCCAATACACAAAATCCTGTCTGGGGTGGTGCTAGCACCTCCCAAGGCAGGAAACCCTTTGTCCAAGCCTCCCTCGCTGGAAGGACTCCCAGCAGCAGGAGGTCAGACTCATGTCTGTGGTGGCAGCATCCATTTTGTGATGCTGAGGCTCGATTTAACTTTAACCGGGGTTCACAGTTACATACATGTTGTGTCCCTCTAGAAGGGTGGAATGCTACCCCCGTCGCCAGAATTGACGAGGGGGTAGTATTCCAATTCGTATGACACCTTACTCGACATGTTTTGATAATGCTATACCAACGTTAGCAATAACCGCGAGGATTATAATGCACTTAAGAGTATATGGTATAGCATTATCATGGAAACAGCTAAAGGACTTGGTTCCGAAAGCTGCAGACAGGCTCAGCTCATGTTAGAGCTTCATCTCACATAATTCCAAGCACTCTGCCTCCAGGATTGTTAAGGCCTGCCATAGGAGTGACTTATAGGAGTATATGTGTCCATTTTAGGGTTAGATATAGGTATACTATATCTAAAGCAAAGGGTGATTACACCACCTTGCCCCAGCTGATGGATCAGCCAGTTGTGTCAGATTTGGATGGCCAGCCAGGAGTGGCAAAATACATGCTGCAGCCCCTGGTAGGCCGTGGGTACACTTATGCCCTGGGTACCTATGGTACACTGTAGAAGGACTTACAATAGTGGCCCATTACCAATTGGTAAATGCACCTAAGGTACATGGATGTCAATTTAGAGACAGAACAGCTAGGCTGTGGGTCTGATTAGCAGGCCCACAGCCAGGGGAAGTCGTAAAGCAGTGAAGCAAAAAGCAAAAATCAGGTGTGACCATAGGATTGCAGACCCTACTCTCCTACATAACCCCCCCCCCCCCCAAAACCTAGGGACATTAAACTAACCTTGACCAGGTGAGCCTTCTTGTTCTAAGTAGAAGTGCCTGGAGAGACCATCTGCATTGCCATGGTCAGTCCCTGGTCTGTGCTCAGCTGTAAAGTCCATCCCCTGTAGGGAAATGGACCACCTAAGAAGTTTGGGGTGTTCACCCTTCATTTGATTTAGCCACAAGAGGGGCTTATGGTCTGTCTGAATCTTGAAGTGAGTTCCAAACAAGTATGGCCTCAACTTCTTCAGTGCCCAAACCACAGCAAAGGCCTCCCTCTCAATAGCTGATCAATGTTTCTCTCTAGGGGTCAGCCTTCTACTTATTAAAGCAATGGGCTGGTCATGACCATCATTATTCAGTTGAGATAGAACCGCTCCCACACCCAACTCAGAAGCATCTGTTTGGACAATGAAAGTTTTGGAGTAGTCTGGACTCTTGAGAATAGGTGCAGTGCACATGGCCTGCTTTAGGTCATCGAATGCCTTCTGACAGCTAACTGTCCACTGAACTTTCTTTGGCATTTTCTTACTTGTCAGGTCATTCTGAGAATCTGGCCCTTTGCAAGCGCTATTTTTGTATTTGGGATTCATCATCCCAAATGCAAAAATCGCATTTTTAGAAATCGCATATTTGCGAATAATTGCATTTAAGGAATCTCAATTAGAGATTCCTTAAATGCAATTCAAGAAGCATTTAAAAATTGCGGAATCGCTATTTTGGGCCGCTATTTACCGCGAGGTCAAACCTCGTGGTAAATAGCGAAAACTTAGAAAAATGCATTTAAATGCATTTTTCTAAGTTGCATATTACACACACACACATGTCCTTTGGACATGTGTGTGCACAACACCAATGCAGATTACATTTCAAGGGTGCTACAGGGTGTCCTTTCGACACCCCTGGCACCCTTGAAATCGCATCCTTATTTGCGATTAGCAAATTGCTAATCGCAAATAAGGAATAACTCCCCATTCATTCCTATGGGCCTTTAGGAGTTTTTCCTTATTTGCGATTAGCAATTTGCTAATCGCAAATAAGGAATGTGTAGGAATCGTAATTTATTTAGCGATTCCTACATGATTCCCGTTTTGCAAGTCCTTAATAGCGATTCCTTAATAATCGCTATTAAGGACTCGCAAAATGGCACTATGATGAATCTAGCTGCTAGCTCTTCTGCTCCCAAGGTTAAGCCTGCCTGAGGATGATAATGGGGCTCCCCCAGTGCCATTCCCATGTAGGCTTAAGTTGGCCCTGGTGAGTCTACTAACTACAACTGGGCCTTTGTCTACCTCTCCTTCTGAGGAATCACCCTCTTCCCCCTCTTCTGCTTCAGGGAGGTTTTAGTCATCTTCTAAGGGAGGTATGCTTCCATTTGTAGGATCAGAGGGGCCTGTATTAGAAGCCCTTCTAGCATCATATGTTTCTAAGAGACCTATCAGAAAAGGAAGGGTAGGGTTAGAACCCTGTTTCAGTCTCCTGGAGGTACACAATTGCCTCATCTCCTGGAAGCTGGGTGCTGCATATCTGGAAAGGACCTGTGGAGGGTCAGTAATCACAGGGGAGCCACTGCATTCTCTCCTGTGATAGACATGCTTTCTAGTGAGGTGTAAGTGGTGCACTTACCTACACTATGGGTTTACCTACTGATCCCTTGCTAAGAGCTGTAGTCAGGGTGTGCTACTCCCTTTCTCCTACAACAGCTGGTTCAGTAGAACTCAGAGTATTTCTAAGCTTTGTTATATGTACCTATGGCACCTTATGTGATCTTTCAAATGATATCTCAAGATTATATTTGGTAAAAACAACAGCAAGCTCAAATCCCAACGCTGCACACCAATGTGAGAAGTTGGCCTGATATATGATGCTCACTAGTTCTAGTGATCACCTTGTATCAGTCCAAACAACCCTTATGGTGATTGGTTGTAAGTCAACCTTATAGACCAGCTATCCTAATGGTAGCATGAACAAAGCAGTCTTAGGCTAAACTCTTTTGGCATGTGAAGCCAGCTGTTTTACCACATATAACCCCTTGAATACCAAATGAAAGGAACCACACAGGTAGTTATGAAAATAAACAAGATATTTATTAACTAACAAACACTTCTGAACTCTTTATGAGGTCAGAGGGCTAAGCACGTGACAAGACTCTTCAATACGTTAAGTTGCACAAGTTACAATGTTGCCCTAGGGGCGCAACAAACCATATACTAAACAAGTGGTATAAGGAAATCGATAGAAGGAATGGAGCTGTCTAGAGGCAGTAGGATTGCTGGGACTACACTACCCTAACCTTGGGTAAGTAATAGGAGGCCCACGGAACGCGTGTGCAGAGTGTGAACTCATACTCGAGATGCGTAACAAAGTCAATGGACAGTACAAATTATGTAAAGGTACGTATTAGACAGTTCCGACTTGCTAGGACTAAAACGACTGGAAATCTGGACACTAGGAGAGTCAGTCTACCCTTGAGCACCGAAATGCTCGTTACCTCACCCATGGGCTGCGGGTGCATAGGTGTGAAAGTGTGTCGGTTTTCAGCGTTGGAAGTCTATGGAGCCTTGAAGAAAGATGCTGCAGGCGACCAGGAGGAAGCTGTCCGGAGTGACTCAAGGGTGGATCGAGGAAGATGAAGACCTGAAAGCAGAGGGGACAATGTTCAAAGTCACTAGCCAGTGACTGGAGTGGAACCAGGATGGAACCAGATGATGTCGTCGCAATCAGGATGAAGAGTGGACGCTTGACTCTGCAGCCACGTGGACCAGGAGGCGTCTTCGACGACCAGGATGGAGGCACGAGCTCTTGCTGTCGGCAGTGTTGGTTCCGGATTCGGCGTCAACAGGCCTTGGCAAAGGCAACCCAAGTGGTGAGTGGAAAAGGCGTCTGGTGCGGACCAGAAGGG
The DNA here is from genome assembly GCF_964263255.1 of Lissotriton vulgaris. Classification (NCBI taxonomy): domain Eukaryota; kingdom Metazoa; phylum Chordata; class Amphibia; order Caudata; family Salamandridae; genus Lissotriton; species Lissotriton vulgaris. The sequence goes on along the minus strand of NC_141693.1, from coordinate 252,031,993 downwards.
TCCGGGGTGCTTCTCCATTGCAGGGAAGCAAGGGTCAGTCTGGAGCAACCAGACCAGCGGTGTGGATTTCAAGGTTCGTTGTCTAGGAGGCCACTAGACAGCCGGCAAGTGACCAGACAACGCGTCGAGCAGCAATCAAGCAAAAGGGCCCCACGCAGATCTCGTCGATGCTGGAGGGCTGATCTTCTGTGCAGGAGCTGCTTGGGGCTGGGGCTTCTCAATCCCCAAAGCACTTACTCAAGGATGCCTTGGAAGTCTTGCTGGAAGCGAAGTGCAGTTTCTTCAAGATGGCCGGTCCCACGTGTCTCGTCGCACCCACGGATCTCAGCTGTGCTGCAGATGTGAGTTGAGGTCGGAGAGATCTGGAAGTCCGGATCTCGTCAGGCTATGAAGTCTGGATCCACTCGGGAAGACGACAAAGTGAACCTCTGGAACGCTTGATGGTGCCTGCTTGTGCAGTGTGGTCACTCCTTGGCCACAAGGGAGTTTTCTTCAGTCTTCTGAGGAGCAGAACGTCGAAGTCCAGAGTTTCTTCTTGTAGAGTTTCAAATCCGGATTAATCTAACTTGGAATGGGACCAGCTCCTACCTTTATTCTCCTATCACTAGGTCCCTCCTATGGGTGGGACCAGGAAGGGGGGTGGTTACACCCCCTATCCTTTGTCCGGTTTCACGCTAGAGCTGGGGCTGGAGTGCCTCAGCAACTGGTTTGAGCCGGAGTATGCACAGGACACCTTGTGTGCCCCGGGCATGTCTCATTCCTTTCAGGCCTGTCCTACCCAATACACAAAATCCTGTCTGGGGTGGTGCTAACACCTCCCAAGGCAGGAAACCCTTTGTCCAAGCCTCCCTCGCTGGAAGGACTCCCAGCAGCAGGAGGTCAGACTCGTGTCTGTGGTGGCAGCATCCATTTTGTGATGCTGAGGCTCGAGTTAACTTTAACCGGGGTTCACAGTTACATACATGTCGTGTCCCTCTAGAAGGGTGGAATGCTACCCCCGTTGCCAGAATTGGCGAGGGGGTAGTATTCCAATTCGTATGACACCTTACTCGACATGTTTTGATAATGCTATACCAAAGTTAGCAATAACCGTAAGGATTATAACGCACTTAAGAGTATATGGTATAGCGTTATCATGGAAACAGCTAAAGGGCTTGGTTCCGAAAGCTGCAGACAGGCTCAGCTCATGCTAGAGCTCCATCTCACATAATTCCAAGCACTCTGCCTCCAGGATTGTTAAGGCCTGCCATAGGAGTGACTTATAGGAGTGTATGTGTCCATTTTAGGGTTAGATATAGGTATACTATTTCTAAATCAAAGGGTGATTACACCACCTTGCCCCAGCTGATTGATCAGCCAGTTGTGTCAGATTTGGATGGCCAGCCAGGGGTGGCATAATACATGCTGCAGCCCCTGGTAGGCCTTGGGTACACTTATGCCCTGGGTACCTATGGTACACTGTACAAGGACTTACAATAGTGGCCCAATGCCAATTGGTAAATGCACCTAAGGTACATGGATGTTAATTTAGAGACAGAACGGCTAGGCTGTGGGTCTGATTAGCAGGCACACAGCCAGGGAAAGTCGTAAACCAATGAAGCAAAAAGCAAAAATCTGGGGTGACCATAGGATTGCAGACCCTACTCTCCTACAACCACACCATGAGCTACCCCTGTTCCCAGTTGCAATAATTTCTTAACTAGGGCTTCTGGCTTTGGTGAAGGGGCTTGCCCGAAGTTTAAGATGTACAAGGAACGCAGCACGCTCATGGTCATTTACAACAGTAGAAAAGAACCCACTGCCACACAGGACCCCTTTCTTACTCTTCACTTCTTTGCCCACCATAAAAAAACTGCTATTATTCTGGCTCAACTGCAGAAGACCAACAGACCAAAGACAAAGAAAAGCACTATCAAGAAAACAACATGGCTGACAGAATGTGTGTTGTGATGTTGTTGACCATAACTAATGAATATCTGGAATTTCCAACACTTGAGCCAGAAATATAACTCAGTGCCATTTTCAGTGACTATAGGGAGGCTTCAAAATCCATATTTGGCTAACCTTTTGAAATATTTGAATTAAGTGGGCCAATTTCAAATACCATATTGGAATGTACATGGGGTTACACAAATAAAGTTAAGTGAACCTTGATTAAGGATCTTATGGACTATAGGATGAAGAAAATTGTTTTAATATATATATAAATATCTTTTTCGAGCTTTTCATTCTTTATGTTCATTTAAACATTTGGGGCCTGATTTTTATTTTGTATATTTTCTGTATTGGATGGCTTCACTGTGAGTGAACGCATTCTGCTCGTTCACAAGGAGCATTTCGGCACACAAAGTAGTTTTGTTCAGTGCCAGTAACTACTTTGGTAGTGTGTGCTTTTTGAGCCCCAAAACAATTTTTACTTTTGCCAATGTTTGTTATAATGATGAGGGCCCGGCAGGTCCCACACCAATAAGGCTTTATAAAACCCATGCCAAAACAAATCACAGATTGACAACTCTAAAAAACCTGACCACAAATTTCAACCCTACTGGCTTTGCCAATGCTTATTTTTGTTTCCATAAATTTATTGAAACTGGCTACACTGATTTTCCATTATGAATATTTTTGGGAAATACTAGCACACATCAACACATGTTACTATATGATGCTGCAAAGAAACGGTACTTGACATTTTACAGTAGTTTAGCTAAATGTTTTTTTCCTGCATTCATTTTTTTATGAATATTTTATTTTGAAAGCAAGGAATCATCAATCTTGCTTTGAAGCTTCTGCAAATATTTGCATCAAATCAGAGCACATTCTGGGAGCATTATACATAGCCTCATATTGCTAAACTTTGAAAACGTGTGTATTTATTTATTTATAACACTTGTAGAGCGCACAAATACCAACCGGTGTCCTGGCGCTGAAGTGGTAACTCCCTGAGATTGAGATTCCCTGGCTAGATGGTAAAGAGCCATGTTTTGAGGTTTTTTCTGAATGCTAACAGATTGGTGTTTAATTTAAGGGTCAGGGGGAGGGAGTTTCATGCCTTTGATGCTCCCCCAACAAAGCTCCTGCCCCCCCCCAGCGTGCCTTCCTGATCCGAGCTGTTTTAATCAATGCCATACTGGCAGACCTCAGATGTCTCCCTGGTCTGTAACATTGGAAATGATCATGAAGAAACACCGGGCCCAAACCATGCAATGCCTTGAAGACAATGCAGAGGGCTTTAAACATAATCCTCTTCCGCATCGGGAGCCAATGCAATTCCTCCAGTTCCTTAGTAACTAATGAAAACTTGGGCAAGCCCCCAATAAGGCGGGCTGCCGCGTTTTGTAGGACCTGAAGTTTGTTCAACACCCCCTGTTGGGCCTCGAGAAAGAGGCTGTTACAGTAGTCGAGGCGCGAAGGAACGAGTGCCGTCACCACAGTCTTTTTGCTTCCCTCCGGTAAGAAGGGGAGAACTTTCCTACTGGTTTTCAAAATCAATCAATCAATCAATCAATCATACCACTTGTATAGCGCGCTACTCACCCGGAAGGGTCTCAAGGAGCTTGGGGGAAGGGGGCCGCTACTGCTCGAACAGCCAGGTCTTGAGTTGTCTCCTGAAGGCGAGGTGGTCCTGGGTCAGCTGAAGGTTGGATGGGGAGGGAGTTCCATGTCTTGGCCGCCAGGTAGGAGAAGGATCTGCCTCCGGCGGTGACTCTTCGGATGCGTGGTACGGCGGCGAGGGCGAGGTTAGCGGACCGTAGCTGGCGGGTGGGCGTGTGGAAGGTCAGGCGGTTGTTGAGGTACTTGGGGCCAGGTTGTGGAGAGACTTGTGTGCGTGGGTGAGGAGCCTGAACGTGATCCTCTTGTTGACGGGGAGCCAGTGCAGGTTCCTCAGGTGGCCGGAGATGTGGCTGCGTCGAGGGATGTCCAGGATGAGTCTGGCGGAGGCGTTCTGGATGCGTTGTAGTCTTTTCTGTAGCTTGGCTGTGGTTCCGGCGTAGAGGGTGTTTCCGTAGTCCAGCCGGCTGGTGACGAGGGCCTGGGTGACCGTCTTCCTGGTTTCGATCGGGATCCATTGGAAGATCATGCGGAGGGTGTGAAAGCATGAAGAGGAGACGGCGTTGACTTGTCTGGTCATCGAGAGGGAGGAGTCCAGGATGAAGCCCAGGTTGCGTGCGTGGTCCAATCCAGTGTATGGAGGAGGTCAGCACCTTGACTTGGGGTTTGAAGGAAAGTTGGTTGTCTATAATGACTCCCAGATTTTTCACCTTTTGAGCTGGAGAGGGCTGAGCTCCCATATCTGTCGGCCACCATCTGGGGCTCCAAAGGTTTGAGTTGGACCCAAAGACAAGTACCTCCGTCTTGGAGGAATTTAATTTTAAACAGCTTTTTGCCATCCAGGAGCTGACTGCAGACATGCAGTCCTGAAACCTGGCTGCCACCCCCAGCTCTTTTCCCGGAAGCACCGAGACCACAATCTGGGTGTCGTCTGTGTAGGATGTTAACTCAAACCCAAAGGATCGGATCACCGGGGCAAGAGAGGATACATAGATATTAACCCCTTCCATGCTCATGACGGAACGGTTCCGTCATGAGCGTCGGTTGAGCTGTGCTCATGACGGAACTGTTCCGTCATAAGCCAATAGGCTCATTAGAATCTTCAGCACAGCGCGAAAATTCGCGCCGCGCTGAAGGGGTTAAATAAAGTGGGGCTAAGGGAGGATCCCTGAGGGACCCCCCCGGGGAGTTCGAAAGGTCTTGATTCAAAGTCACCCATAGCCACCACTTGTACCCGGTCTTTCAGGAAGGCCTTCAGAATGTTGAGTGCTTGCCCCTGGATCCCGCAGCCCTCCAATCGGTCCACCAACATAGCGTGGTGAACCATATCGAAGGCCGCTGATAGATCCAAAAGTATCAACACTGCTTGGCCCCCATCGTCGAGCACCTTCCGGACCTCCTCTGTGGACTTGATCAGAGCGGTCTCAGTGCTGTGTCCTTCTCTAAACCCATGTTTGGCCGGGTGCAGACCTTTCGAGTTACGCAGGAAGGAACAGAGCTGGGAGTTAATGATTTTCTCAACAAGTTTTGCCGACACTGGTAATCTGGCAATTGGCCTATAGCTGTTGGGGTCCATGATATCCAGTGAGGGTTTTTTAAGTAGTGTGCGGATGGATGCCTGCTTCCACACTGTGGGAAAGTCACCCTTCTCAAACATTAAATTGAAAATGCCGGTTAGAGAGTCTGCAATAGGGACGGCTGCCAGCTTTGCAATTGACGTAGGGCAGGGATCTTAAGGTGAGCCAGACTTGGTTGCCATCAGAAGTTTTAAAACATCACCAGAGTTTACTGGCTTGAAGGCAGCAAATTTTTCCTCCGAGGACCCAGCAGGAAATGCCCTATGGGACCCCTCCGCAAGGCTGAGGGTCACCTGCTGTTCAAGTGTGGAAAAAATTGCTTGAACTTTATTCAGGAAGAAGTCAGCCAATGATTCACAAAGTTCGATATTGGGGGGTACAGGCACCGATTTAGGGGAGGTTAGACTGACCACGGTATCGAAAAGTTCCTTGGCTGAGTTCTTGGCCTTCTCAATTCTGTCTGTATAATAAGCACTCTTTGCCTTCCTGATATTCTCTTTATATGACCTAAGGCTAATTTTTAATCTTTCTTTATCAAGTTCGTGATAGTTCACTCGCCAGATCCTTTCTAACTTTTTACATATTGTTTTTCTTTCTCTAAGCTCATCTGAGTACCATTGGGGCAGAAGGAACCGACCTAGTAGGCCGACACTGCTTAGGCGGAACTAACCTGTGACAGGCCCTATCGAGCCACTCCGTATACTCGGTAGTAGCTTTATTCACATCAGTATGCATGACTGGCCTAGAGGCTATCAGCAAATCCTCCAGGGCTGTACCATCAGTGTTTTTCCAAGCCCTGCACATTCTGGTTGATTGCCCCTCTCTCAAGGTCTTCTTGGGACCAAAGCACCACCCCATGGTCTGACCAGGACACAGGTTCAGCCTTGGAGAATACCAAATGTACACATTTTTATACTGAAACCACGGTCAGTAGTGCAGTCAGAGCTTACAAAATTACTTAGAGTGCTCACCCTTATAATAAAGGCTTTTAATTAATGTATCATAAATACAAGTATGAACAGTATTAACTAATGGACATAAATATTACTTACTGCAGACAGTGCCCTTCCCTGATCCATAATGTGGTACTGCAAACTATCAGCCAAAGGGTTTGTGCTGCAGAGGGTTGGGCCTACTTGTCCCAAGGACAAAATACACATGAAAGCTTGTTGTCCCTGACCCCAAACAATTCCACATCCCTGTTTTGTTATAGCGAAAGTATTGACCATCTCTGCCGAGTTCAAACCTGTGCCTAGACCTGAAAGTAGCCAAGTTAATGGTGCTAATAATTAAAATTATAATTGCATGTATTCAATTCAATGTGCACAAACGCCAGTCTCTTTTTTTGCAGTATCCCCAAGTCAATGGGGTTTGGCATTACTCTTGCAGAAACTGAGAGCAATCTGTTTCAAAACTTTTTAAATAAGACTCATCACAATAATTTAGTACCAATGGAGCAAAGGCAGCTGACCATAGAGACGGCGCCTGACCCGTTGATGCAAATATTCACATCAAGTATGAATATATATCAAAATGTGCACACAATACAAGCACCTGCCGATAAGGTGCATGAACCAAAACATGGTAAGAACAATGTAAAACGTAGAGATGCACCACAAAAATAACCAAATAAGAACAAGGTTGTTATTCTTGTCTTTCTTTTCATTCCTCTCTCTCTTTTATATAGATTTACACATATTAGTGAAGGTGATCTCAAAGCTTGCAACCAGCTGGCACAGTACCTGCAGTAGGCTGAGAAGAATGGATGGCCACTACCAAATATATGACCAGTTCAAACTCTCTGCCACCATGAAATAAGGGGATATGAAGACAGCCCTTCCAGAGTAGCAATATGTGTGAGACACAAGCATAATGAACCTGGATGTTGGAGGGGCTGAAGAGACATGTTGAACGGCAGTATGGCAAATTCAGTGTCTAAAATCACATTGATGATGGCTACATCGCCATCCTGGAAAGGAAGTTTCATCCCACCAATGTCAGTGTCCATAAAAAAGTCAGTGGTATTGCAGATACTTTGAGGATATTTTGGCATCCGTGGAAGTGTGAGTGGGAGGGGGTGGGGGGGCCGGAGGAATCTGGGTTTGTTGTCCCAATGGTAAATGTACTCGGCGGGTTTAATTCATACATCTACTTTGGTTATGAGCACAGAACGCGTGTGCTGCATAAACTGCGAGATGAGGAGGTCCCACAGAGGAGCACAGGACTGCATTTAAGATGATGATAATCTGAGCTGAGTATATAATCCAGGAGACCCCTCCCCACCTGTGTGACTTCAAATCTGCCAAGTGTCAAGACAAAAGCATAGGGAAATGTGAAAGATTCACTATTCAATTAGGCAAACCTTTGCGGTAAAGATGACATTCTATATGTAAATTCAAGTCTTTCCACAAACACTTCCTCTCAGAAATGATCTATGTGTCACTGATCTTGTGGAGACCAATGTAAGCATTAGTTCCAATTCCAACGGCGTAAGGTTTGCGGGGTCGAGATCATCTAAAAGCAGTCACTTCTGTCAAGACCCTTCAGCAAATAGTAAATGTTGCTCCTCCATGTGCTGTGCCACTGCACCACGAGACCTACCGAGGATGAGGAGCCTGAAGCAGTGGCGCACACCCTATAGCACACGGACACTCTTTCATGTCACATCCCTTATGTTGTGATTTAGTAGTTGCATAGTTTTTTTCTTTGGCATGAAGTAGACCTTGAACGGGCTAGATTTTTATCTCAATGTTTGGAGTGTTGAATGTTCATTTGATGTTCATTTGATGTTCATTTGATATAAACAAATTGGGGATTGGGTAAAGTGGATTTTCGCATCATCAACAAAAGTAATTTGGACACCAAGATCTCCAATACATGCAGTTCATTCATTGCAGGTTTCTTCTTACACCTGGAGGCAGCGCATGTTCTCGTTGATGTGGGAATATTGACAAAGCAGGAACTTCCTCTGGTGGTCCTATTTCAATTCATGGTTTTCTGTGTGGTTAGTTCGTGGGTGCTGGTCTTTGCCGGCACAGTCTTACTTACTTTTAGGTTTGGGGCACAGGTAATCACACTGCCACTCACAGCTCTCTGAGTAAGGATGAATTCACCTGTAAGTTGGATCTAAGGTACTTCACATTAGCTCCCTCCTCCTGCCTGACCCTCATCTACCTCGAAAAGGAACACAGTCGAAAGAACAGAGAGTTGTTGATGACAGTTGTAGATCCCCAGAGCCTATGCAACACCATCCCCTCTCTGGAAGAAAGACCACATCAAAAGAGTGAAAACAACTACTAGTTTGCACAGTGGTGAAAATGGGATTATAAAGAAGACATTGGGTCACACATCATTCTGGGATTTCAATTGAGGAGCCAAAGACCAAGGTACTCTAATGCCTTTGAGGCGCTGCTTTCAGGCTGCCTTTACATCTTTGAGATCTTGCTCTGGGTCCACTAGCAGCCAAAAGTAAGTGACATGTGAAAATATACAGAATTATAGATGGGCAATAGTGAATAATGGACGTTTTCAACTACTGGTTCTGATGACATGAAACAGACAATGTGAGCGGCGTTCAGGTTATCCATGATGTCACTCAAAACCCAGAAGTGAAAAAGATCCATTAGTCACTTTTTACCCATCTATAAATTTATGTTATGTATGGCTCCCAGAATCATCTGCCCAAGACTTGAACTGCTAGAAAGGGACAGAGGAGTAATACGGCATCATACCTTGTTAAATACAAGCTATCACCTCCCACACTATCTACTCTGCTTTCCCCAACCCCTCCTCCCTGAAGCTGAGCAGAGAGCCAGTGCAGCGATGATGGGCTGTCTGAAAGCCCTGGAAGAGCAGCTTGGAATTTCATATGAAGAATCAATAATAGAAAACGTCCCCCCTGTTGCTTCATCATAGCAGTGAAGAACCAGCTTTGGAATCGATTATTCACAGTGGCATTTGTGACAGCCATACAGGACAAGTAGATCCATGCTGTAAAAATGTTCTTGAAGTGAATGTTCTGACCCACATGGAAACCTGTGTGCGGATTACTCCCATAGTTAAAACACAGCACAGTTTATTATTGTAACAGTAATTGTGTAGTTTTGAAGTAACAACTGAATTTGCATTTTTGAAATGTAATTTGCATTTCTTTATTTAAATTATTTGGTTCGATAAAATACTTCATAACAGGTTGCAACAGCATGATCACAATAATAAGTCTTTGAGGAGGAGGGGTGAAAATAAAAACAGTCTATATAACAAATATCAAGAACAGGCCCATAATACCAGACCAGAGCCTGGTCCAGGTAAGGAACAATCCGGACACAGCATGTTTCATTCTGGGTAGTCCCTACTGAGCGACAGAGCCTGTTTTCATGTATCAACATCATGATTGTTGTATGGTGCGACATATAGTGGCAATGGAGAACCCTTCTTCCAAATAAGGAAACTAAAGACAAGGCGTTGTCCTGATGAGACCCGTGGTTTAATTCCATATGGGCCGAATCAATGGCATTTTCACAGGCATATCATTTCTACTTGAGTCAAGACGTTGATTTATTCATGTTGGTATTGTGGGTTATAACATGTGGATACCTTGTGCTGTTCTTGTTCATCTATATGTATAAATGTAAATATGTATCACACACTGAGCACATTTTGCACTCAGCGCCAACTGCACTAGATTTTTAAATATGCTGTTCAATGTTGATGGAATAATACATTGCATTATGCAAATTGCAGTGAGCCTTGTAAAGCATTTAATAGTACACTAAAGTACCTGCAAGAGATTTTTTTTTGGGGGGGGGGGGGTAGTAGATATCTGGATAAATTTAACCCTTGCGACCACTTGTTTTTTTCCCAGAAAATACAAACAGTACAGTATATTCAACACTGAATACTAAGAGTTGCTTGGCAGTGTAATTGTTTCTCAGCAAAGCAGGTGAAACCGTACAGGAGCAAAATAAAAAAAAAAAACAAGAAACAAAATCAAGAGCATACAAATTCTTTGGCTATAAAAGTATGAACATAACAGTTTTTTTTGTTTTTGTTTTTTACATAACGTTTTTGTTTTTTAACATAGTGGGCTATATTTAACACTTCCGCAATATCCTGTTGTTTTATTACAGATGTTAGTATTAGCTAATGTAATAGTCCCCAGTTTACCAACCTCAGAAGAATGAAAAGCTGGACAAGCCTTGCTGGCACTGAAACATATGACCTTCAGTTCACTGGAGATGTCAGAAGAGAACATTAAATAACTAAGCATTTCGTTGGACAAACACCAAATCTCAGCATGTCACCATCAGTGCTCAAGTTGGAGTTAGAACAGTAATATGACCCAGCCCACTCGTTGGAGAATTAGGGCCCGATGTAGGTAAAAGGGATTTTCCGATTTCAAAATACCGAGGCGGTCCGAATCGGTATTCTGAAATCGGAAAACGAGATGTAGCTAAAAAAAGGCGAATTAATACCGATTCGGTCGGCATCGGTAATGTGAATCGGTACGTTCCGAACCGGCACGGACCGAATCGGGAAGTACCGAATCGGCTAACACCGAATCGGAAAGTACCGATTCGGCTAACACCGAATCGGATAGTTCCGAATCGGCTAACACCGAATCGGAAATAGCCGAGTCGGTAATATCCGAATCGGCAATCATAGAATCGTAGCTATGAAAACACACCCATGGCGAAAAAGCCCATAGGAATGCATTGAAGAAACCAAATCGGTAAAATACGAATCGGATAATACCGATTCGGATTTTACCGATTCGGTAATATCCGATTCAGTAAAAGCCGATTCAGCCAATGAGGTGGCTCCCCCTCCCCCACCCAAACAGGGAGTGGCAACCCTGGCAGGTGCAGCTAATTAAGAAGTTTTTGGAGAGCCAGCCTGAGCTCAACACTCACAGTTAGCAGCAGTGGGAGTAGGAGGTTGTGAACTGTAGTGAAGAACATGGCAAACCAGAGCGAGAGCCAGAAGTCCTCCCAGAAGAGGAAGCCTAAGTTCAGCACCACCGAGCTTCAGGTGTTGGTCGAGGAGGTGGTGAGGGTGCACCGCCAGCTGTTCGGAAAGCTGTCCCTCAATGTGCCAGACAGCACCAAGAGGAGGATCTGGAGCGAAATCGCCCAAAAGGTGAATGCTGTGGGTGTCACCCCCAGGTCCCTGGATGAGCTCAAGAAGAGATTCTACGACATCCGCAGCCTCACAAAAAGGAAGATGGCAGAGATCCAGAGGCAGGCTGGAGGCACTGGTGGAGGCAGGAACCCGGCGCCACCCCTCACAGACCTCGAGGAAATGGTCTCCACCACCATTGAGAGGGAGAGTGTTACTGGAATTGGGACCCTGGACAGCTCTGCCAGAGCTACAGCTACAGGTAAGAAGCATGCGCATCATGACACACCCTACCAGACACCTCCCCATTAGACACAATGCATAGGCAAACCCCAGCACAGTACTGTAACCAACATACAAGAGACAAGCATCATGGTACATGTAGTCAGCAGAAGTTAGCAAAATATGGCAGTGCAGAATCACAAGACAGGAAACAGTGTAACACAGTCTAAGGAGATGCAAGGACATGTGGAATGCTTTAATTGTACTGACTGTAATACATCGGCACTCAATTTACGAATGCTTCTTTGTACCTAGGGGCACCATCAGGCGGACAAACATTGTCATCAGAGGCAGCAGCACCATCTGACACTGCACTCGCAGGGCCGAGCACCAGCCAGGCTGCCGAGGAGGAGGAGGACGGAAACACCCTAGGGCTTGGTATGGAGGGAGACCAGGTGATAGACTTCGAAGCACTGCACTCCCCACAAATGCCCAGCACACCCCCTTGCAGTTCTCCCCAGAGAACTCCCCGACAAGGGACCCCCTTCCACCTACACCAGCTCCTGCCACAACCATGGCTTTGCCACCAGTACAACCTGTCCTGGGAGCAGGGGCTCAGGGACCGGCCAGCACCACACCCCCACCAGTGGCACCCCAGCCCACTCAGCGGGCCGGCAGCAGCAGTGCCCGGCGCCGTGCCATCACCACCACTGCTGCACCAGCACGGGAGGGCAGTGTCTTCCTGGGCCTCGAGGGAAAGATGGTCAAGATACAGAGGCAGCAGGCAAAATCCACGATGGCCTGCCAACGCCAGCTCATGCAGCACAACCTGCAGATGGGAGAAATGGTAAAGGGATTTCAGGCCTTCGTGGAATCAAACAAGGAGGTGGCAGCAGGTTTAGGCAGGCTAACCACTGCCATAACCCAATCATGTAGCAGACAGGAGGAGCATGAGCTGGTGCGCAGGCGGGATGCCCGGGTGCTGAACCGCGCCATGAGCCGCCTTGCTGCGGCAACGGCACAACTGTGCCAGCGCAGCGCAAACATGGAGTCTAGCCTGAGTCAGAATACGGCAGAGCTCACAAGGGGAATGGCCCGGATCACCACTGCTATGGAGGCCATGATCATCTCGAACACAGCCACAAATCCTGCCCTGGACCTGGGGGATGCTGGGGACAGCAGCAGCCGCAGCAGCCCGGCCAGCGCTGCGTCTGAGCCACGTAGGAGCACCAGGCGCTCCGCAGATGCTGCTGGTCATTCAGAGGGGGCTGAGGGACACCCCAGTGGGGCTGGCAAGCGGGCAAAGAAATAGCCTTGCAAGGGCGGGTGAGGCAACCTGGACCTTGGACTTTTGTTTTCTTTTCCATTACACCATTTTTTTGTTGCACATCAGTGCAGTAACTGTGTTGCAACAGTATTAAAATTTGTTTTTTCCCAACAACCATTTAGCTGTCTTTGCATCTGTACTCACTCAGAAATAGTTTTCAGTAATCTCCTCACGTCTGTATCTGCCATCACTTGGCGTACACACCCCAGCTGGCTGTGTCAGTAGCACAGCTTCGTCGTTGTCATGGTCCTCGTAGTCAGACAACTCCACCTCAGTGCCCTTCTTCACCGCAAGGTTGTGTAACATTGCACATACAGCTATGATCTTGCAGCAGGTGATGGGGGTATACTGCCTTGCACCTCCACTCTTGTGCAGGCATCTGAATCTACTTTTCCAGATGCCAAAGGTCCGTTCGACAACATTCCTTGTGCGTATGTGGGCCCGGTTATACCTCCTTTGGCTGGGTGTGGAGGGGTTGAGGTAGGGGGTGAGTATGAATGAGCGGAGGGCATATGCACTGTCGCCTGGAAGAGAAAGGGGTAACATCACACACATGCATACATGTATTCCACCTAGCTACTATGTGTTATGGGGGTCTGATGATGTGTCTCACCTAGGAGGTATCCTTCACCAAATTCGCCAGCCATCAGCCGTGCATAGATGCCGCTCTGTTGGAAAATATAGGAGTCATGGGTACTCCCTGGAAATTTTGCTACCAGGTCTGTGATGGTGCACTTTGCATTGCAGATCACCTGGACGTTGATGGTGTGTGTAGACTTCCGATTGCGGTATATGTATCGGTGTCCGCTGGTGGGCAAATCGGAATGTGCGTGCCATCTATGCAACCAATGATTTGGGGAAATTGTGCCATCTGGTAGAAGTCAGCTTTAGTTTGTAGCAGTTCTGCGTGGGTTGCAGGGAAAGAGATGTATTGGTCCATCCTGTGTATCATGGCGTCAAGGAATGTGTGGAAGAACCTTGACAGGCTGCTCTGGCTCACCCCTCCTGCCGCTGCAACTCCACTTTGATAGCTGCCAGACGCTAGCAGGTGTAGGCTGCATAGCACCTGGATGTGCGCAGGGATGGCGTGTGCCCTTGGGGTGTGGTGGTCCAAGAATGGTTTGAGATCCCTGATGAGCTCAAGTATGGTGTCAGAGTCCAGCCTGTATCTCTGTAGGATCTCTGCCTCTGTGAGCATGAACAGGGTTATCCTCTGTCTGTAGACCTGTTCATTTCTTAGCCATTCCCTCTGTCCTTCCTGCTGTAGCCGTAGCCGCCTCGCAATGACATAAAAAGCTGCCATCCTGCAAGTTGCAATGCATTTTGGGACTGTTTATATGGGTTGGAGTTGGTTACCACCTGATTGGAATCCATGGTAATTACCGAGTGAATTCTACCGATTCTGAGCCGATTTCGGTGTTTCTGTGCCTCCCTACATCTCCCCATCTGTCGGAATCGGGGAATTTCCCGATCGGCGAATCATACGAATCGGTATGTTTCCGATTCGGCTCATGTCCGAATCGGTCTATCTACCGAATCGGTACATGGACCGAATCGGTGATTTTCCGAATCGGTGTCACTACCGAATCGGTACATGGACCGAATCGGTTATTTTCCGATTCGGTGTCACTACCGATTCGGTACATGGACCGATTCGGTGTTTGCATCCGATTCGGTGTGTTACCGATTCGTTACATATCCGATTTTCGGTATGTACGTATCGGATTCTTTCCCATTCGGTACTCATTCCGATTCGGTTTTCACTCCGATTATTTATTTTTTTGGTTCCCTACATCTCGATGGCTGTTTACCGATCGGTAAGGGCCAAAAATCGGTATTTTCGGCTGTTACCGATCGGTAACGGCCTACCTACATCGGGCCCTTAGTTCCTATATCTTTTTGCAGTCTACAGTTTCACATTGCACTGGGTTGACAATGTTGATGGAGGTAGTGGCTGCAAATTTTATTGGTAAGGCGCTCCAGTTAAATACTAAAAGGAATGCAATGACAACTGAAGACTGGACATGGAAGACCACAGGTTGATAGCCAGTGAAGGGCATTGAGTGAGAAGGTTTGTGCGGCCTAAGGGGGGCTGGGTCAATGTTTAGTTTCATAAAAATCTGGAAATTTTACATCTATGAGAAAATAAACACATCATAGTGTTTGCAACACTGACAGTACGCAGATCTGAGCAGGTTAAACCGGAAACCAAGAGATATTTCTAAAACCATGAACAGAAAATAGATATGTGGTGCTACTGTTTACAAAAATCAAGAACGCTGCCAGCCCTCAATGGCAGGGGGTCATTTTCTCAAAATGCATCACCAAAATAAATACTCATGATCTCCCACTCCCCAAGTCTTATCCAGGGAGAAAGTGTGTTATCTGCATGAACCCAAGGACCAGAACAGTGGTCCCCACCTTCCGTAAAGTTGTTGCCTTCTCATCTGTGGTTGCACTGTACATAGAAGGGATCCTTTCCAAGCCTCTCTCTTTACTGCCCATTAGGGCCCCGCGGCTCGATCACCAGGCTGCTGCAGGTCACTCGCACTCCGTACCATCCTGCCCAAAACTGTGTGTCTTGTCCACCGTGTTGAAACTTTATGTACCGCACGCCGGGTCCATAGTTCCTGAATGTATGAGACATCTGAAAATCAAACAGCAGGACAATGTAGAGGGGGCACTACAGATGAAACAAGAGCTCTTGACATTTGTGCTAGATTATTTACAAGTAGTTTCCCTTTCCTTCTTCACCTCCCCAAATCTGGCCTTAGGCTCTAATATTCCCTCTTTCCTCCCACCAGACCCACAACCACCAACACCTTCTTTCGTCCACAAAGTTGACTCCACTCACCTCTTATCTCTTCTTTTTCTTAACACCTTACTCCCCTATGACTCAACCTGTTTGCCCTTCATCAATAGGCTTCAGTTCTCTGAATCCCACCTTACCATACCCACCATTCTCTCAGACTCTCATCTCCCCATTCCAGGCACTCAGTTCCACTCCACACCTTGTCCCTCTTCCATCTTTCCACAAACAGCTGCTTTATATCTCTGATGCCCCTGTTTTTCCCGTTGTCGCTAGCAGCATCATCTACCCTAACAATACATGTGGGCACATTACACTCCTAACCCTAGTAGATCTCTACTAGGCCTATTTCAGGCAAACTCAGTCATTCACTCTATATTGCCTCTGCACTCTCCTCAGACTTTTACCATCACTCAATATCCATCCATCTCTTTACAAACTCCAGCAGCCAACCTCTCTCTCGCCAGCATTCCCGTTAAAGCAGAATTTATCAGTAAAAAGCAGTACCACAAAAAACATTCATCAAATTGATTAAAGTGCTTTGAAATCCTAATAATCACAGCATCATGACTAGCAGATGCCTCAACATCAGTCCCCCATCAGGGATTATCTCCTAAATTCAAAATCCACACTTGGAACTGCAAAACCCAAATAAATCTTCAAAATTAATGGTGGAACTGCTAAATTGGGATCCTTTATAGTACAAGGAACACGTCAACAGAAGGTAGGAAGAAGGATGGTTCCGTTTTTTCAATGACCAAATAGTTGATAGAGATATAGCGATAGTGGAAGTCGCTGGAGGAAAGGGGAATGGGAGGATAACATGATTGAACCACAATAGGTGCAGGGAGTGTGATATTTTTAGGTCAATGTGATGAGGTTAGGAAAGACAAACATAGCTTCAAGTGTGTATCCAACTGTTTGAATAGGGCCACAGATAAATTGCAAACAATCCAAACCCTGGTTCAACTGCAACCTAAATGAAGAAAGGCACAATTTAAGACTTGCTGAGAGATCTTGGAGAATCTCCTCGCCATTTACCAACTGGGGAGTAACCCCCTTTTCAGCTTCTCTACAAAAAAGAATGTTACTTGGAATGCCTTCAAATTTACAGGCGAAGTCAGCATACTCAACATAATAATACTGCTAAAACCCTCCAACCATTTCTTTGATCTTGTGCCCGCTAAACTTATCAAAGAGTTGAAATCCCTCATTCTACCGCCCTGGACTAGGATTATTAACGTATCGCTATCTCGGGGCCTGATTCCAGACTGTCTAATAATAGGAGAAGTCACTCCTATACTCAAAAAGCCTAATGCTGATCAGTCGGACCTCAACAACTTCCGTCCCATTATTAATCTACCCACACTAGCTAAGCTCCCAGAAAAATATGTGCACTTGCAACTCTGACCATTTCGAAAAGTTTAATCTTCTGGACAAATGGCAATCTGGCTTCAGAAAGGGACATAGCACTGAAACAGCGCAAAAAGATGTTGTTCACGATGCACTGAGACTGCTTGATCAGAATGAATCATGCCTACTTATACTTCTGGATCGATCCTCTGCAATCGACACGTTCAAACATAACAGCATGATCGGCCATTTGGAGGCAAGGATGGGGCTATCCCGACCCGTTACATGCTGGTTTGCGTCATTCCTACATAACAGATCTCAAAGACTAAAAATCAAGCATACCATTTCCGACTTCCCTCCGGTCTATACTGGAGTACCTCAAGGATCCACACTCTCTCCTCCGCTATTCAATTTGTTTATGGAACCCCTCTCTGATATTCTAAAGTACTCAAATATACTTTATCACATGTAGGCTGACCGCACTCAATTATACTTGAAAATCTCAGCCCTGAGGACGTTAAGACTCTCAACCGCACCCTGCTGAAAATCCAGCAATCGCTAATCCACAACCACCTCATGCTGTACGCCCTCAAAACAGAATTCTTCTTGATCACCCCCCACAACTGCTCTGCCCCCATACAGGAATGGCTCAAACAACTTCTCAATTGCGTCCCGACCATCATTGAATCCACGAGTGGTATAACTATGGACAAATATCTGAATATGCAAGATCATGTCAGCGCAACAAACAGGGGAGCCAACTACCAGCTGAGCATCCTAAAGAGAATCAAACCTTTCTTTGTCCCCTGATGATCTTTATATGGCAGTACAATCTCTTGTCATTAGACTACGGGGTTGCTACTCTCACAGGCTTTCCCAAAAACAAGGTTAGCACCATTAAGGTCTGGGCTGAACTCAGCAACTAGACTAGTCCCCGGATCTAGAAAATTTGATCACACCAGTCCACACTGAAAACGTTTAGACTGGCTCTCGCTTGAAGCAAGGATCCAGCTGAAAATAGCCTGCATGCCTCATAAGGCTCTACACCACAGCACCCTCATTTACCTGGCCAATAAACTAGAACAGTCGGGGGCAGTTGCTCTTTGAGAAGTGGCAATTCCCCATTGCTGAAACCGCAGAAGCTCAACCAAAAAAAAAATAACATACAACCATTCATTCTCTAGCCTAGCCCCTAGAATATGGAACTCATTGCCACCCACAATCAGAACGAACCCCTCTCTGCACTTTTTAAAACTCTTAAAATATTAAATAAATAAAAATCAATAAAAATTCACAAGGTACAGAGATTGCTTAGTGGGTAGCACACACTTAGTTATGGGCAATCCAGGTTTCTCAAAGGATGCATTTTAGTCTTGCATTGTGTAAAGGTTATAATGTTTTAATGATTCAGAGACATTCTAGGTAGTGTTCGGCATATGCAGCACTGTGTGGTGGAGTCATATATATTGTGGTTAAGATAAGAAGGATAGGGTACAAGAACATTGAGCAAGAAGAGCCTTGCATTCATGAGTAGCAAATGTGTAGGTAGAGAATTTCTGTGAATGACAGCTGTATCTCCTTCCGTTTCTTTTAGTGGAATGATGCCCATTGAGAATGTTGTGACCTGCAGGGATGGCTTAGTTCTTAAAAAGAAACAAAAACTAGTGGTCACGGGGGCGTGGCTAGCAGCCGATGATGGCGGCAGCAACCTAGAGAGGCTCCCGTAGCAAGGCGGCTTCCCGCAACAATCCACATGCCTATCCGTTCACTGATCGTCCCAGAAGGGGTGTCCTGGGTGCGGTGACCGAACGACAGTCGCAGGAGAAATTTGGGAGCTCTCCGACCCCGAAAACAGGAGGAAAGATCAACTTAGTCCTCCACTGCAGAGGGGCCTTGTGACACGAGTGCAGCCGCGGTGTCGGGTCGAGTCCTTGGCCGAGCGGAAGTAGACCCTCCTCGGCACCATCAACAGGAAGTGCCCGCTGAAGACAGAGCCCGACACCAGCGAACCACCGGACCGGCGGATCCCCTTTGAACACTCGATCTTCCACGTTACCTGCCGGTGGCGTGGCGGAGCAGTGCCATACAGCGGTAACCGGCTGCGGCAGGAACTTGTAACTTGCTGTGCAATAGCCGCCATTTTGCTCCGGCCTGACGAAGCTGAATCGGGTCCGCCGCTGCCGGAGAAACCACAACGTCGATAGCGATCACAGGCCTGTTCCCGGATTGAGCCTATCGTACGGACGCCTCGGCACCGCCGGCCGCAAACGGCCTGCTTACCTCACCACAGAAAGTGTCCCGCTGTAGAGCCAAAATGGAGGGGAAAGGGCCGCGGCAAACCGCCGCTCAGGCGAAACTCGGTAAATTCGCCTACGACAACCAGGCACTCACTCAGCCTGAGCAGCGCAAGTCCATAGGCAAAGGTGCGGACAATGAAGGGGCAAAAAAGGCTACTCTGGATGATGTCCTGCGTGCCCTGGAACAAGTCCAGGCAACAGTGGGCTCGACCGCTACCGAGGTGACCCTCATACGAGCCGATCTCCAAAAGATGGGTGAAAGAGTGAAACAAGTGGAAGTGGTAGCTAAATCACTCATAGAAGATGTCTCTGATCTACAGGTGGCTATGGAGAAACTGCAAGCGGACAATAAACTCCTAAAAAGCAAGTTGGATGATCATGAGGGACGCTCCAGGCGCAACAACGTCCGCATTTTGGGGGTCCCGGAATCGGAGACGAAAGGGGCCATGGACTTGTACGTGGAAGATCTAATTAAGAACCAACTGGCCCCGAAGGGGCTCTCCAACTTCTTTACTGTAGAGCGTGCCCATCGGGTACCCGGCGGGACACCTACGCCGGGGGCTGCCCCGCGCCCCATCCTGGCAAGACTTTTCAATTTTAGAGATCGAGACACTATTCTCCAAGCGGCCAGGGTGGCACCACCTATTCAGATTCAGAACTCTCGTATATCCTTCTTCCCGGATTATACAGCGGAGGTCACCCGCAGGAGGAGAACTTTCTTGGAGGTGAAGAAAACGCTCCGCGAGCAGGAATTGCCGTATTCCATGTTGTTCCCGGCCCGGCTGAGAGTGGTGGCCGACAAGAAGGTTTTTTGACTCTCCGGAGACAGCGAGAGACTGGCTGGAAGGATGGCGCACGGTGGACCGCACTTCTAACCGTCGACGCAACAGGCCTGAGGACGACGGCCGGCCCGGCTCACAGTCTTCAGCTAGGGGAAGCGCGAGCGCGTCGCCATCACAGGATCGAGCTGGGGCAGCTGGGGGCGAATGAAACTCGTAAGTGATGGACTGGTTGGACTCTGGCTTTCTCCCATAAGGAATGCTATTCTCGTTGTTCATGGACGCTGGCCTGGACATCCCGAGGGCGGCAACGGGACCGCCTGCTTTGGGGGACACTCTCCCCTGACGCGCAAGTACTCTGTTTTTGGAATGGGATAAGCGCTCTGCTGAGTTGGGGTGGCGGGCAGTTGCAGGTCCGTTTAGCAGGGAGGCAGGGTGGGAAGGGGTGGGGGGGGGATGGTTCTTCTTCATGGGAAATTCACAAAGTCGATCTCGAACTGTACAGTGTGCTTTGACTACTAACGTATTACTGCAGGTGCGATTGATTCTTTCTAGACAACCTGTGTGTCTGATGAATAATGATGGCGGGTGAACAACTCAATGCCGTGAGGGTGGATGAGGCGCAGACGAGTGGCTCCACCCTCCGGCTTCTCACTTGGAATGTGCGGGGCCTGGGTGATAAGGTGAAACGCGGCCTTGTTCTGTCCGAGGTAAAGCGCTACAAACCAGACTTAATACTCTTGCAGGAGACCCACTTGGTGGGTGGAGCTACCAAGGCCTTGGACAGGAGGGGGTATAGAATGCTGGTCCACTCCGAATTCTCCACTGGCTCGAGGGGTACGGGCATACTGATAAAAAAGTCCTCCCACTTCATTACCCTTAGTACTAAATCCGATAATCAAGGGTGTTTTGTGGCGGTGGCGGGGCAATGGGACGGTCGCCCATTAACAGTGGTCTCAGTATACATCCCACCCTCCCTACACTCGGTGACGCTTCCGGCCCTGGGAGACTTCTTGCTGTCCCTCCCTGAGGGGGACATGCTCTTAGGTGGAGACTTTAACGCGGCTGCAGACCCGCAGCTCGACAGGTTTCCGGCGACCGTCTTACCGGGGGGCCCCTCCCGGTTTCGGCGATTCCTGGAGGCACTGGGGCTGGTAGATGTGTGGCGCCATGTTCACCCACTGACCCGGCAGTACACGTTTCACTCCACAGTTCACAACAGTCTATCACGCATTGATTACTTCTTGGCCTTAGGGGATGGGTTACAGCGCGTAGATGAGGTAGACATACACCCTCGGGGCATTTCTGATCACTCACCATTGACTCTCACAGTTACCTCACGGACACGGTCCCGTCGCCGCATATATCCCATTCAAGCCTCCTACCTTAAAGTCCCGAAGATCAGGAAGGCCCTTCAAAAGACCACGGAGCACTACTTCACAGAAAATTAGCCAACTGCGGCCTCTGCTGAGATTCTCTGGGAGGCCTATAAAACGGTACTGCGGGGACAGGCGATAGGCTCTATAGCGGCACATAGGAAGGAACAGGCAGCTGAACACTCTGCTCTCGAGCTTCGGCTACGCAAAGCCACTAGTGCCCACGAAGCTGACCCCACGGACGATACGGCGCACACCCTTGCACTCCATCAGCAGTTATACACAGATCATGCACGCCTCACGACACAGGGACACATCACCGACACACAGAACCCGAGTATATGATGTGGGGGACAAGGCAGGGAAGATGCTGGCCTGGCTAGATA
The DNA here is from genome assembly GCF_964263255.1 of Lissotriton vulgaris. NCBI lineage: Eukaryota > Metazoa > Chordata > Amphibia > Caudata > Salamandridae > Lissotriton > Lissotriton vulgaris. Next base: position 252,010,201 of record NC_141693.1, on the reverse strand, counting down.
AGAGAGGAGGTAGCTCCAGGGGGATCCAGCAGGTGAAGGACGACAATGGCACGATGCTAACTGACCCCGACCGAGTGGTGGAGGCATTAGCGTCCCACTTCGAAAAAGTGTATACCCCCGAACGGGAGGTGACCATGATTGCGGCCCAATGTGCATTAAGCAATATAGACATCCCTTCGCTGCAACCGGAGGCCGTAGCTGATCTGGAGGCGCCGTTGACCACCGAGGAACTTCGGTTAGCCATTGGGGCGCTCAGACCCGGCAAGGCGCTTGGGCCGAATGGTATTCCAGTGGAGTGGTTCCAAGCACGCACTGAAGATCTTTGTCCACATTTACTTACAATGTATGTGGAGTGCAGGGAAAAGGGGATGCTCCCGCTGGATCAACGGACGGCCACAATAGTGGCTATCCCTAAGCCCGGTAAACCTCCAGAGGAGTGTTCATCTTACCGCCCTATCTCTTTGCTAAATGCGGAAAGTAAAATTTTAGCGAAGCTCCTGGCCAACCGCCTACTGCCTCACCTGTCCGACCTTATACACCCAGACCAATCAGGGTTCATGCCTCACAGAAACACCGCACTTAATCTCAGAAGGGTACACGGGGTGCTGGCGAGGGCGGATCGCGCTGGCGATAGTGCAGCCATACTGGCGTTGGACGCGAAGATGGCCTTTGACTTGGTGGAGTGGGCCTACCTCTTCGAAGTCCTCTCACTAATGGGATTCGGCCCAAACTTCATCTTGTGGATAAAGTTACTCTACACAGCGCCGGTGGCACACGTGGTGGCAAATGGCCACATATCACGCACGTTCCCGCTTGGCCGTGGCACCCGGCAAGGTTGCCCTCTTTCCCCCCTGCTCTTTGCACTCTCCCTAGAACCCCTGGCTATTCGCATCAGACATACCCCCCTGCTCAAGGGGATTCAATGGAGGGAGGGGTGGGAGGACCGCATATCCCTTTATGCGGACGACATGCTGGTGTACCTAACGGATCCCGAGCATAGCATACCAGCTCTTTTGCGTCTGTGCGACGAACACGGCGAGGTTTCGGGCTACACCATTAACTGGAACAAGTCGGAGTTATATGTGCTGGCAGGTGACCCTCCAACACTTGGGCTGGACTGCCCTCTACGGCTGGCCGGTTCCTCCTTTAAATACTTAGGCATTCATGTCACGAGGGACCCTTCCGAATACAAGAGACTGAACCTCATACCACCACGGGATCGTCTCAAGCAGGACGCGGGCTTTTGGGCGGGGCTGCCTTTAACGATGCTGGGGAGAGCTGCTTTGTTTAAAATGAAGTCGCTACCCCGTTTCCTGTACATCCTAGATAACACTCCATTCCCGGTGGCAACGGGATACTTCAGGAAGGTCGCAGCGGTGGTCTCCGGACTACTATGGGGCAATCGCCCTGCACGCATAGCCCAAGCCAAACTCTGCAGAAGCTGGTATGAAGGTGGCATTGCACTCCCGAACTTGCATCTATATTATTGGGCAGCACAACTCAGGCCCATCAACCAATGGCTACATGCTCCGCAATCTGACCCGGCATTTCAGGTGGACAGGGCACAGTTGGGCACCAATAACATGCTAGCCCCGCTTTATGATCGGAGGAAGCTGAGACGGCTTGTGGGCCCCACTAGGCTCACCGTGGCCACTTGGCACGCAGCCACCGCTGCACTGGGATGGAAAGGCACGCTCACTAAGCTCACTCCGCTTTGGGACACGCGTGCTCTGGGCAATCTTCGGTTTAGTAAGGGTTTCTCCCGATGGGATTCCATCGGCAGCTCCACAGTGGGGGACATGTGGGAACGAGGAGATGTTATTACCTTCGCCCGCCTGAGAGAGATATATGATCTCGGACCGCACGAGTCATATCGATACGTGCAGATCCGCCACGCCCTGCTCTCAGCTCTCAGTGCTGCCGGAGTCACGGCGGTGCCTCCTCAATGTATGGGAACCAACAGATCTGTCACGGTACGGCCGCCTTTGGGTGACACTGGGCATGATGGCAGCGAAGCGAGACATTGCGCAGCGTTGGGGGGTGGCGGACCTCCCGACAACATCGCAGTGGTGCACAAACATGGATAGGACGATGGTAACAGAACGGGCGGTATACCTAAGTCGGGCCTGTCCTGGCAAGTGGAACAAGGTCTGGTCCCCATGGAACACCTATCGGGGTGACATCTGCGATCCACTGCCAGAAGATGACCCACTGGACTCTGATGACGATGATGGGTTGGAGTGAGGGTGGTTGGCTGTGGGGTGGGGTCCCTCGGGGGGATTGTCGGGGGGGGTGGTACTTTCTTCACGCCTTGAGTTGATTCCCTGATGACAAGCGGCTCTGTCTTATCCCAAATATACTCCCATACCTATCCTGCAATGTACGTTGTCAATGATCGCACTGTGATTTCCCGATGTTATGTTGTTCTTTTTGTTCGTTTCAAAAACAGAAAATGAAAACCTCAACTATTCTGTATGGAACAATTGCTAATGCCCTTCACTTCATCTTCTGGCAACCCTTATTGCAATGACTTTCTTAACAAATGCACTGCACTTCCTTACGGCTGTCGTTATGTTGTGACACTTGCGTTTAGCGGCCGGCCCTTCGGGGTTGTAGGCGGCATGCTGTGTAAAGATGTGAAGGTGAAATAAAGGTTTTCCAAAAAAAAAAACAAAAAAAAAACTAGTGGTTACAGTATGCCAGCTGCAATTGGTTTAGAAGCCAAGGTTGGCTTTTATACAGCATGGGGTTACTTGGAAGCACTTTGGGTGGACTCTGTGTACTGCAAAGGGATTTTATGCTGTCCACAAGCATATCTAGTCATGTTTTTTTTTTTACATGCATCTACTTATAGAATAATTTGCTCCATAAGTTCCTTTTTTTTTGTAATTTTTTTATTAGGTTTTTTTTAAACAGTTTTTCCCCCTAAGCCGAGGGTAAAGAGCACAACATTACGTTCGAGGCATATGGGCTGCAGATGGTACATTATGAATAGATCGCCATCTGGTGTTGGGCTCGGATGATTGCACTTTGTTTTTCTCTTGGAGAGTCTTTTGTATCTTGGTGACTCCTCCCTTGGTTGGTAGTGCGCATGGGCATCGGCTCCATCCTTAGATTGTTTTTTTCCGCCATCGGGTTCGGATGAGGATCGAGACGCTCCAGATCAACTTCAGAAGAAAGTGATTTATCGGCGCGTATTCCCTTTCCAATTCGACGGTATTGTTATCAAACGCGTTCATTTCCATTCCGACGCGTTGCAAATAAAAAAATCGAAGAGAAAAACTTGGATCTACGTCGAAGAACAGGAGGCCTTTCTCGACGCAGTCAAGCCCGGAGTCCATGGAAAGGACTCCATTCAAAAAATGTCCAACGTGTGGTGCTAAGTTCCCACACAAGGACCTACACGAGGTGTGCAACCTCTGTCTATTGCCTGAACACGAATCCAGGGACTGCGAAGCCTGTGCAGCATTCTCCTCCAAGCTAACGATTAGAAATCGTCGAGCTCGAAGACACGAGGTTTCCAGAATGCAGGCGGAAGCGATCCCAGAGTTGTTCGGAGACGAGCAAATCGAGGAAGAAGAAGAACAGTCGGGTCGGAAGGGGACCAGTCGGAGACCGAAGAACTCATCGATCAACAAACCGTGAGTGACGACGTCCCCTTACCGAAAAACCGACCCCGTGCAGTAACGACCCCGCCCTCGGGCCCGGTCAAACCGCTGAAAAAAGTTTCCGACGCCCCGCCCTCGGGCCCGGCAACGAAACCGAAACTGAAACCGAAACACTCGGACTCCCACCATGTCGGATCCGAGAAAAGGGCGACATCGACTTCGGCACCGAGGCTACATGCAAAAGAGAGCTCGGCATCGAAACATTCCATGTCGAAACATAAATATGACTTATCGCCCAAGAGACACTCGATACCAAGAAAGTCGGAATCGAGCAGGCATTCGGTGTCGAAAACAACAAGATCTGACGATCGAAAACAAAAGCACCTCTCGGAACCAGGACCTTCGGTACCGATTCAGGAGCAACAGACAGATCCCAAACAAAAGATCTTGTTTATTGACCCACAAACTGGGAAAGTGGTCACAAAGAAGAGAAAGAGTGAACAGTCAGAAGATAAACCTCTTCCTTCAAAAAAGAGAACAATGGGGACGAATATAACTCCTCCTGCTTCTCCTCGTCCTAGAGTCACACCCTCTTCTCCTATTCCTCACAATAGGCCAAATATTCCTACACCTTCCACACCAAGACCAGCTACACCTCAGTCAGATGTAGACAGTGATCTAGGGGAGGGAGAACCTCAGGGGGATGACGAAACTATCCCAGATGAGGAGGACCCATGGGAAAATTATGATGTAGGGTCAGATGAGGACAACAACCCAGAGCTATATCCCTCAAAGCCTTCACCACCTGATGATAACACAGGGTTTGTGCAGCTCATTAATAGGGCAGCAAAGTATCACAAACTAGATATGCACACAGAACCTCAAATAGAGGATTTCTTGTTAGATACTCTACCTAATGCACAGAGAACATCAGGTACTCTTCCTATGTTAAAGGGTCTTCTTAGTCACACAGAGGAAATATTCGAAAACCCAGTGAGAGCCAGGGTGTTAAACCCAAGAATTGATAAAAAATACAAAGCGGCTCCAAAGGACCCAATATTTATTAGAGGGCATGTACCTCTAGACTCGCTGGTGGTCTCAAACGCTCGTAAAAGAGCCAACTCATTATCTACAGGAGAGGCTCCTCCACCAGATAAAGAGTCGAAGTTAATAGATGCATCAGGCAAAAGAGTAGCATCACAGGCAGCGAATAGCAGGCGTATAGCCAATACACAAGCACTACTCGCACGTTACGACAGGGCACATTACGATGAGTTAGAAAAACTTCTCATACATCTCCCAAAAGAACACCAGAAAAAGGCAGATCAATTAATACAGGAAGGTAAAATAATAACCAATACTTCCATTAGGTGTGCATTAGACGCAGCAGACACTGCAGCAAGGTCTATTAACACCAGTGTCATGCTAAGAAGGCATGCATGGCTTAGAATCTCAGGATTCAAACAAGAAGTACAAACAGCCCTATTGAACAAACCATTTGATCAGAAAACATTGTTTGGTTCAAGCACAGACGAGACATTAGAAAAAATGAAGAAAGATACGGAAACGGCTAAGTCAATGGGAGCATTGCAACAGCCAACACACAGAGGTTCCTTTCGTAGATCCACCTATAGAGGGGGCTCAAAGAACACAGGAACGAATCAGCAATCCACATCTTTCACACCAACATCACCCAGAGGTAATTCAAGAGGCAGTTACAGAGGTAACAACAATAAGGAGTAGTTTCTGTCCTGTAACTCCAGTTCTGTAGTAGGGGTATCTCTGTTATAGTCATAATCTAGTGAATAGTCCCGCCCATGTGCGTGGACCCCGGCAATCAAAAATAATCTCTTAAGTTGTCAAAAGAATGCAGAAACTGCAAAGACACTTAAGAGAGAATTAAAGACAAATAATGCAGCCTATATCCACAGGCTACACTGTCCAGTACTTCAACTAGAAATTCCACCAAAATTCACCACACACAGCCCAGCCTGCTAGTTTCTACCATAGAGAAACCTGCCTCCCCAGTCAAAGACCCAGGAATGATAGAGAGGAAGGTAGGGACAGACAAGCCCCATAGGCTGCCATTATGTGGCTTAAACAGGATACTGTGCCTTTAAGAGAACCTTCTAGACTTCTCCCAGTATCCCAGAATGCATAGCAGGTCCAACTTACTTTCAGTTCTTTTTGAAGGCGTATAAAACGCCAGACCTGCAGCATTGTTTACATGAAGAATTCTCCACCGGGGAGGAGGGAGGGCGCTTATGACTATAACAGAGATACCCCTACTACAGAACTGGAGTTACAGGACAGAAACTACTCCTTCTGTAGTAGGGGATCTCTGTGTATAGTCATAATCTAGTGAATAGAATGGCAAGCCCATCCCCACAACTAAGCGGCGGTGGAGAGTAAATACATAATGCCACTATTGTGCGAACAAATTCCGCAGTGAAGCCTGTCCAACCTGAGCGTCTGCCCTGGCGTCAGTGTCCAGGCAGTAATGCTTAGCAAAGGTATGAACCGACTTCCAAGTGGCTGCCTTGCAGATTTCAGCAATCGGCACGTTACGGAGCAGAGCCGTCGTGGCAGCTTTGCCCCTGGTGGAATGAGCCTTAGGCTTACCTCCTAAGGTCTTATTAGCCTTCTGATAACACAATTGTATGCAGGACACAATCCACCTAGAGATGGATTGCTTAGAGGTCGCAAGACCTGTCCTGACCGATCCATAATTGATAAACAACTGGTCAGACCTACGAATATCTTTGGTTTTATCCAGATAAAATTTCAACACCCTCCTAACATCCAGAGAATGGAGAGACCTCTCCGCTGGGGACGAAGGGTTCTGAAAGAACGTAGGTAAAGTTATAGTCTGGTTGACATGAAAGTCAGAAATAACCTTGGGAAGAAATTTAGGGTGAGTACGCATAACAACCTTAGCAGCATGAAATACAGTATAAGGTTCATTACAACACAACGCCTGAATTTCACTCACCCTGCGGGCCGATGTAATGGCCACGAGGAACGCCGCCTTCCAGGACAGGTGCTGCAACGAAGCCTTATGAATAGGTTCAAAAGGTTCCTTCATCAACCTGGACAGCACCACATTCAATTCCCATGAAGGCGAGGGAAGCCTGACAGGAGGGAATACTTTCTTCAATCCTTCCAGAAAATCTTTGATCACGGGGATCTGGAAAAAGGAAGTCTGTGAAGGGCATTTCCTGTAGGCAGTCAATGCAGCCAGATGAACCTTAATGGAATGCACATTAAGGCCAGACTGCGCCAAATGTAAAAGGTAAGGAAGGATGACATCTTCCTTACAGGTCGTAGGATCATGGTTCTTAGACTGGCACCAGATACAAAACCTCTTCCACTTGTAAGCATATGAAGTCCTAGTGGAAGGTCTCTTGGACTCCTTCAGAATGTCCATGCAATCATCGGGCAGATTAAGATGGCCATACTGCACTATCTCAGGAGCCATGCCGCCAAACTCAAAGACGATAGGTTGGGGTGTAACATCCGTCCCCCGAACTTCGTGAGAAGGTCCGGCCTGCACGGCAACCGAATGTGAGGAAGGAGAGACCGGTGAAGCAGGTCCGTGAACCACCACTGCCTGGGCCACTCCGGGGCGATGAGTATCATCCGAGCCCTGGACCGGGCCAGCTTGATGAGCACCGCCGGAATCAGGGGAATGGGAGGAAAGGCGTACAGAAAGTTGTTCGTCCAGTCGATCCATAGCGCATTCCCCAGCGTCCCTTGCTGGAAGTACCTGGAGGCGAAGTCTCTGCACTTGCTGTTTTCGGCGGTGGCGAACAAATCTACGTCTGGAGTTCCCCACCTTGCGAAGACTTCTCCTAGTACTTCGTCGTTTATGACCCATTCGTGGTTTTCCTGAAGCAGTCTGCTCAGTGCGTCTGCCTGAACATTCTGCACACCTGGTAGATGGGTGGCCGTTATCGTCAGTCCTCTGGCCAAGAGCCAGTGCCAGATCGTCTGCGCCTCCTGTGACAGGGTGCGCGATCTCGACCCCCCCTGCTTGTTGAGGTAATACATCGTGGTGGTATTGTCCGTCTGTACAAGCAGAGAGTTGGTCCGGAAGGACGGAAGAAAGGCCTTCAGCGCCAAGTGAACAGCTCTGAGTTCCAGGAAATTGATGTGATACGTGGCCTCCATCGGTGACCATGTGCCTTGAATCTGCAGAGTCCCGGAGTGCGCTCCCCATCCCAGAAGAGACGCATCCGTCACGACCGTCTGCGTGGGAATGTCCTTGTGAAAGGGAACCCCTCTGAGGAGATTCTCCGCCGAACACCACCACTTCAGGGACTGAAGAGCATGCAGCGATAGGCGAATCTCGTCGTCCCAAGATCCTTTCCTCTGATCCCACTGGTCCTCCAAGCACTCCTGCAACGGTCTCATGTGCAGCCGTGCGTGTGGCGTCAGGAAGATACAAGAGGCCATCGATCCCAGTAGAGAAGACACCGTCCTCACTGTTGTAGATGGAGTCGTCATAAGAGCCTGAGCCTTCCGAAGGAGTGATAATCGTCGCTCTTCCGAAGGAGACACGCTTGCTGACAGCGTATTGATGGAGGCTCCCAAGTACTGTATGCATTGGACCGGAGTCGGAACAGACTTGGCCATGTTGATGTGCAACCCCAGCTTGTTCAAGAGAACGCACGTCTTCTGGAAGTGTGCTCGCGCTTCCGAGAAGGAGGATGCCTTGATCAGCCAATCGTCCAAGTAAGGGTAGACGAACACCTTGTTCTTCCTCAGGTGTGCCGCTACCACCGCCATGCACTTCGAGAATGTCCTTGGCGCAGACTTCAGCCCGAATGGGAGTACTGTGTATTGATAGTGATTGGTGCCGACTTGGAACCGCAGGAACTTCCTGTGTTTGTGAGCAATGGGCACATGGAAGTAGGCATCCTGTAGGTCTATCGCGCACAGCCAGTCTCCCTGTCGCAACTGAGGGTAGATCTGGTGCAACGACAGCATGCGGAACTTTTCTCTGCGAATCCACTTGTTTGCCTGTCGCAAATCCAGAATGGGCCTGAACTCGTTCTTGTCCTTCTTGCGAACCAGAAAGAACCGGGAGTACAGACCTCTTCCTCTCTGAGACAGAGGTACGTCTTCTATCGCCCTTTTCCTTAACAGGATATCCGCTTCCGCCTGAAGCTCGCGCAGCTGAAACTGCGAGCTGACCGGGGGAATCGCTGGAGGAGGGCTGGTGAACCGAAGACTGTATCCATTGCAAACAATATTCAGCACCCACTTGTCCTGAGTAATTTTTCTCCACTCTGCCAGAAAAAGTTGGATGCTTCCCCCTACCGGAGTGGGTAACGGATCCGGGGGAAGTAAGTTCCTAGGGCCTAGACCCCGCCTGGCCCTTGGGCGCCGGAGCCGACTGCTGGCCTCCTCTGCCCCTCTGCCGCTTCTGGAACGGCTTACGGAACTGCTGCTGCTGCTGTTGTGAGTGACCCGAAGCCTGTCCCCGTCCTCGGCCTTGACCTCCGAACCGCCGCTGGAAAGGGCGGTACTGCTTCTTGGTCTCCTTGGGCTTTTCCAAGCCCACAGCCGTCAGCGTTTCGGCCTCCGCCTTCATGCGGGCCATTTCATCATCAGCGTGCTTCCCGAAGAGGGTCTCCCCGGAAAACGGCAGATTGGCCACCCGCTGCTGCGCGTCCGGTTTCAGGGACGTCAGCCGGAGCCATGCGTGGCGCCGTTGGTTGATCCCGTGGCAGAACCCGTGAGCAGCCAACAGGGAGGAGTCCGCAGCCGCACTGATTATCTGGTTGGCCACCAGCATACCCTCACTCAGGACCTCCATGAAGTCTTCACGCTGCTCCCGAGGCAAATGCTCCGCAAAGCGCTCGAGGGAGTCCCAGAGGGCGCGGTCGTAACGCCCCAACAGAGCCGTTGCACTCGCCGCTTTCATGGTTGTCGCGGAAGTCCCACAGATCTTTCGTCCCGCCGAGTCCATCCACCTAGATTCCTTGTCCGGGGGGACCGTGGAGGTCGGAGTGGTGGCGTGCTGCTTGCGGGCCGCCGTGACGATGACGGAGTCAGGCGGAGGCTCCGCTCTCAAGAAGGCCGGATCCGATTCGGGAGCCCGGTATTTCTTCAGTAGCCTGGAAGGGGCCGCTCTCGTCACAGCCGGGGTGAGAAACAGCGCCATAGCCGGTTCTTCCAAGCCCGGTACCAGGGGCAGGAGGGGACGAGACATGTGCCTCTGATGCAGAGTCTCGAAAATGACGGACGTCTTCGGAGTAGGCACCGTCAGTGTAATGCCTAGCTTCGCCGCGCCCCGCAACAGGACGTCTTGAAAGGCAACCAGGTCGTCTATCGGGGACACTCTGGTGTCCGGCGACCCCGACAGCGTAGGTGAATAGTCCCTGGTCCCAGAAGATCTCGTGCGAGAGCGGGATTCGCGCCTCCTATGGCGGTGTCTCGACCTCGTGGGAGACCTGCGCCTAGAGCGAGAACGAGACCTGCCAGCTCTAGGGCGCTCCTTCGGTTTGCGAGGAGGGGTCTTCCGTGGCTTCTCACGGGGACTCTTCGGAGCCTCCCGGGGCTTCGGTTTCGGGGTCCCCTTGGGAGGAACAGGCAGCGACGGCAGCGAAGTGGACCTCGGCGGAGGGACCACCGGCTGCGGGGCGGGCCCATGAGGTGGGACCGGAGGTGGATCAGAATCCCCCTTAGGAAGTGGTGGTATGGGCGGAGGGTCCTCCTTCGGTACGGGTGGAGGAGGAGGAGTCCCGGGTCGAGATGGAGTGTACACTTCCGAGTACACCGAGCCCGGTGACCCTTTAGGGGACGGTCGTGGGGAGCCATCCCCATCCGCAGGCGACCTCTTCCTCTTGCGACCACCGGAAGTGGCGTGACTCCTGGGGCTAGAGCCCCCTCTGCGCCGTTTGGGAGAAGGAGATCTACTCCTCGGCGCTGACCGCTGTCTGCTGGACGCAGAATGACGCTTCTCCGGCGTCGAACGGCGCTTCCTGGACTCCGGCGTCGAACGTCGTCCCCTCGACGTCGACCCTCTCATCCTCGGCGTCGAACGTCGACTCCTCGGCGTCGATCTCCTCTTGCGCGATCTCTCACGCCGTCCTCTCGACGTCGGGCGGTCCGCCCTCGGCGTCGATCGTCGACGTCGCCTTGTTGTCCCCGACGTCGAGGAGCCCCTCGACGTCGAACGTCGGTGTCGCCTCGACGACGACCGACGGTGTCGCCTCGACGGCGAGCGTCGGTGCCGCTTCGACGGCGAGCGCCGAAACACGTCCCTGCGCCTTCGGCGTCGGTATGAAGCCGTCGACGTCGACGAAGGCGATGACGTCGACGGCGGCCTCGACGTCGGCTTCTCCTTCGCCGTCGATCCGCCACGCCGTCTCGACCCGGAGCCCCGGGGAGATGGGGAGCACGCCGTCGTCATCCCTCTCGACGCCGTCGTCGAAGCCTTCGACGTCGACGGAGAATGGGACCGTTGGCTGGACTTCCTGCCCCCGGGGAGCCCCCCAGGGGCCTCAGCAGAGGCAGAGGGATCCTTCCCAGGCTGCCCAGACCCACCTGCAGCACGTTGACGCCTATCCTCCAGGCCAGCCAGCCTGATCTTCAATCTGTCCCTGAGGGTCCTAGCAGAAAGCTGCTGGCAGATAGCACACTCCTCAGGGCCATGATTCTCCGGAAGGCACACGATGCAGACATCATGGGGGTCGCTTTTGGCCTTCTTCCTCTCACATGCTGGGCACTTCACAAAAAGGCCAGGCATTTTGGAGCCCCAAAACACCTAAAAACCAGCACAAAAGGGAGAGGAGAGCACCAAGAAATAAACTGTAACACTTTTAAAAGACAAAAGTGCAAAAACGAATTCAATAAACCCTTGAAAAAGGGAGAGCTCAATGCCAGGGTCCTGTAAGCAGGAGCCGGAAAAAAGAACTGAAAGTAAGTTGGACCTGCTATGCATTCTGGGATACTGGGAGAAGTCTAGAAGGTTCTCTTAAAGGCACAGTATCCTGTTTAAGCCACATAATGGCAGCCTATGGGGCTTGTCTGTCCCTACCTTCCTCTCTATCATTCCTGGGTCTTTGACTGGGGAGGCAGGTTTCTCTATGGTAGAAACTAGCAGGCTGGGCTGTGTGTGGTGAATTTTGGTGGAATTTCTAGTTGAAGTACTGGACAGTGTAGCCTGTGGATATAGGCTGCATTATTTGTCTTTAATTCTCTCTTAAGTGTCTTTGCAGTTTCTGCATTCTTTTGACAACTTAAGAGATTATTTTTGATTGCCGGGGTCCACGCACATGGGCGGGACTATTCACTAGATTATGACTATACACAGAGATCCCCTACTACAGAAGGGTAGAGGCCGCGGAAATAATAACAACCGCAACGCCTCAACACCAAAACAGTGACTTCATAGAACTCCCCCCAGACCACATAACACCGGTCGGGGGACGTCTATCACAGTTCCTACCTGTCTGGGAAAACATCACGTCAGACAAGTGGGTGAGACAAATTATCCAACATGGTTATTGCCAAGAACTCACAGCTACCCCACCAAACATCCCCCCCAAACAGCGTCCAATGAGTCAAGATCATCTGACATTGTTAAGAGAAGAAGTGCTAGCACTTCTACAAAAGCATGCAATAGAGAAGGTCCCAAAGGATCAACAAGGAACAGGAGTATACTCTCTATACTTCCTGATCCCCAAAAAGGACGGGTCCCTAAGACCAATATTAGACCTCAGACCTCTCAATGCTTACATAAATTCGGAGCATTTCCACATGGTCACGCTCCAACAAGTACTCCCTTTACTGAAGAAAGGGGACTTTCTTTCTACACTGGATCTAAAAGACGCTTACTTTCATATCCCAATTCACAAAGCCCACAGAAAATACCTAAGGTTTGTGTTAGAAGGACAACACTATCAGTTCAAAGTCCTTCCGTTCGGTGTCACAACAGCACCAAGAGTTTTCACAAAATGTCTAGCTGTGGTGGCAGCACACCTAAGAAGACAACAAATACATGTCTTCCCATACTTGGACGATTGGCTAATAAAGGCCAAGTCAAAGGAAGAATGTCTTCACAACACACAGAAGACAATCCAATTGCTGCACCACCTAGGGTTCACGGTGAACTACAAAAAATCACACCTGCAACCAAACCAGATTCAGCAATACTTGGGGGCTACAGTAGACACAGAGAAGGCAATAGCATACCCCAACCCAATCAGAGTACAGACAATGGTCGGGTTAATACAAAGATTTCAACCACAACACTTACTACCAGCACGAGTGTTTATGCAACTATTAGGCATGATGTCCTCCTGCATACTGCTAATACCACATGCCAGACTGCAAATGCGCCCACTACAAGAGTGTCTAGCGACACAGTGGAATCAGGCTCAAGGTCAGATTACAGATCTGGTGTTGGTAAACGACCGGACGTATCGCTCTCTGAAGTGGTGGAACACAGAAAACATTTCCAAGGGACGGTCGTTCCTAGAGCCAATTCCACACGTGATAATAACAGCGGACGCATCGCTCTCCGGATGGGGAGCGCATATGGACAAATACACAGTACAGGGGAAGTGGAGTGTGCAGCAAAAGAAACTGCACATCAACTACCTAGAACTATTAGCAATATTTCTAGCACTAAAAGCTTTCCAAATGCAAATAGCAGGAAAAGCAGTCCTGATCAGAACAGACAACATGACTGCAATGTATTATATTCAAAAACAGGGGGGGGACACACTCTCTCCAACTGTCCAGACTAGCACAGGACATATGGAGATGGGCCATTCCTCAAAAGATCTACCTGTTAGCTGAACACCTACCAGGAGTTCAAAATCAAATAGCAGACATCCTAAGCAGACAGTCAGAACAAGTACACGAATGAGAGCTGCACGACCAAATACTACAGCCATTCTTCCAAAAATGGGGGCAACCAGAGATAGATCTGTTTGCCAATCATCAGAACGCAAAATGCAAAGAATTCGCATCCAGGTACCCACACCAAAGGTCCCAGGGCAATGCACTGTGGATAAATTGGTCCAACAAATTTGCTTACGCGTTCCCTCCTCTACCACTAATTCCATTACTGGTTCGGAAACTACAGCAACACTCAATGACAATGATACTAGTGGCACCCACGTGGGCAAGACAGCCGTGGTTCACCACGCTGCTACAACTATCACAAGTACCACATCAAAAGCTAAGGTTATTACCCATGCATCTTACACAGAACCATGGAGAAATAATGCACCCCGATCCCAAACAACTGAACCTAGCGATCTGGCTCCTGAGGTCATAGAGTTTGGGTATTTAGATTTACCACCAGAATGCATGGAAATCATTAAGCAAGCAAGACGTCCTACCACCAGAGCATGCTATGCAGCAAAATGGAAGAGGTTTGCTATACACTGTAACAGTAAGAACATCAACCCTCTGGACGCATCCACTAAACAAATCATTTGCTATTTATTACACTTACAGCAATGTAACCTAGCATATACCTCTATCAGAGTTCATCTCGCAGCTATAGCGGCGTATCTACAAAACAGGCAACATCTGTCACTGTTTAAGGTACCAGCAATTAAAGCTTTCATGGAAGGACTCAAAAGAGTCATTCCACCAAGAAGACCACCTTCCCCAGTCTGGAATCTCAACATAGTGCTTACCAGACTAATGGGGCCACCCTTTGAACCTATGCATAGGTGTGAAATGCAATTCCTCACATGGAAGGTGGCCTTCCTCATAGCTATCACGTCACTTAGAAGAGTAAGTGAACTGCAGGCTTTTACGATTCAAGAACCATTTATGCAGCTACACCAAAATAAAATGGTTCTTAGAACAAACCCAAAATTCTTACCGAAGGTTATTTCAGCATTCCACATCAATCAGTCAGTGGAATTACCGGTTTTCTTTCCAAAACCACAAACAGTAGCTGAAAGAGCCCTACATACACTGGACGTTAGAAGGGCCATATTGTACTATATAGAAAGAACACAAACTTTCAGAAAGACAAAACAGCTATTTGTTGCGTTTTCTCCTACACATAAAGGCAATCCCATCTCCAAAGCGGGCATTGCCAGATGGATTGTAAAATGCATTCAAATATGCTACTTAAAGGCAAAGAGAACATTAACTGTTCCTCCTAGAGCTCACTCTACACGTAAACTAGGAGCATCTATGGCATTTCTGGGAAACATTCCACTAGATGACATATGCAAAGCGGCTACCTGGGTTACACCGCACACCTTCACAAAACACTATTGTGTAGATGTGCAAACAACACAACAAGCTAGAGTGGGACAAGCAGTATTAAAAACATTGTTTCAGACAGTTGCAACAGACACGGGCGACCACCGCTAGGGAGAGAACTGCTGTATAGTCTATTCATAATGTACCATCTGCAGCCCATATGCCTCGAACGGAATATGCTACTTACCAGTATGCATCTGTTCTTGGCATAGAGGGCTGCAGAGTGGTACATGCCCTCCCAGCCTCCCCGGAAACCTGTGTCTGTTCCAACATTATCTTATTTAGATACACTTACATGGGCACTCTTATCTGTATTCTACTATACTACTCCATCTAACCCTACTATGGCAAAACAATCTAAGGATGGAGCCGATGCCCATGCGCACTACCAACCAAGGGAGGAGTCACCAAGATACAAACGACTCTCCAAGAGAAAAACAAAGTGCAATCATCCGAGCCCAACACCAGATGGCGATCTATTCATAATGTACCACTCTGCAGCCCTCTATGCCAAGAACAGATGCATACTGGTAAGTAGCATATTCCATACAATCTATTAGATTTTCTACAGAAAAGCAAATAAGAAAATGATAAAAGCAAGGGGATAGGGACATCAGGAATAAAACAAACCTAAAACATGACACAACCATATCAGTAAAGAGTCCATTCCCCTACACAATCCTGTTGTCCTAGATCTCCTCCTTCCAAATAGTTATTGGTTCCCATATTTTTAATCCCAACATCCTCCCCTTCTTCCCCTTTCTAGCATAAATTGCTTTTTCCAAATTATACATATTAAGAATCCTGACTAGCCACTGTTGGTATGTCAGTGGTAATGGGTCGAGCCATGCTGAAGCGATACACAATCTTAGTACAGCCATTGCCACAAAAATAAAATAGCATCCTTCCCCCTGAGTACCATCCGGATTCACACCCAGCAATATTAACGAGGGGGTTAAGTTAACTGGTATTCTTAATGCTCTTTGTACAAAAATCTTGATTTCTTTCAGTATTATGGCTAAGTGTGGAAATGTTGCAAATACATGTACTATATCAGCATATAAACTTCCACATCTTGGGCAGTTAATGCCCGTTACAGCCCCCCATTGCGCGATTTTTGCCGGAGTATAGTATAACTGGTAAAGTGTCTTATAGTGCAGCGCCTGAAGTGCTGCAGAACACAAAACGTTCTGACCCAGCTCTAATGATAATTTAAAACAATCCGCTTCTACCTCCAGCTTACTTGCCCAGCTTTCCCCCATTTCTCCATATCATCCTGTTTTGTTTCTATTAACTCATAATAAAACCTCTTAATAATGCAGCTAACTCCTTCCTGTACCACCTCCAATATGGCATTTTTTTTTCAAATCCTGCAGGCCACCCTCTTTTTATTTGCCAAAAAGCTTCTTACTTGTAGGTACTTAAAAAATGCCTTGTTTCTATACCATACTTTGCCTGAATCTCGGAAAACTGCACCAAACCCTGGGACCCCATCAGATCACCAATCCTCGTAATTCCCTTTCTCACCCATACCGTAAAAACTGCATCAGAGAAGATATCATAAGGGAAAGCTGGATTATTCCTCAATCGTGTAAATCTATTGTTTTTGCCCAAGCCATATCTCTTACTGAAGGCCTTCCAGATATTGTATGCTGCCATGATAGTCTTAAATTGAGTCCTCTTAAAATACGCTGAATCAAAATGTCTAAGGAGGACATTATTCGCCTCATCACCCAGCAAGAGACCGTATATTGCTAAGGTTCCAAGTTCTTCCTCCCCCTCCGCCTCCGCTCCACCTATTAAACCCACCATATATTGTAAGGCAGCAGCCTAATAATAGAGTTTCAAATCTGGTAATGCCCAGCCTCCTCGTTCTCGTGGGAGTGCCATAAATCGTAGTGCTCTCCTGGTCTTTCCTTTGGACCAGATAAACCTATTGATCATAACTTCTAACTTATCAAACCAGGAGCTATCAAACATCAGCGGAATTGCCCTAAATATATATAGGAATTTTGGTAGGACAAGCATCTTAATGATATTTGTTCTACCAACTATCGACAAATGCAGGTTGTGGAGCCTATCTAGATCCCTTCCAACCTTAGCTATAATAGGAGCTATATTTTAATTCCACTACTTTATCTAGTTCTGAAGTAATTGTAATCCCAAGGTATACACCTGTCTGCACCACCCGCTGATCCTGGCATACTACATTATCGTTTTTAACTATTTGGTCTTATTGGTATTTAAGGAGTAGCCTGATACCCTTCCAAATTTTTTTGGCTCCAATTCCACATATCTAATAGCCTCCGTGGGTGTTGATGTAAGAACGGCCACATCATTAGCATATGCGAGAATCTTGCAATCCCCCCTATGCGTGGTCAATGGAGCAATATTCTCATTCATTTCCATCCTCCGAATCAGAGGGTCCAAATACATGGCAAACAACAGGGGGGAGCACGGGCACCCCTGCCTTGTTCCCCTCTTAATTTGAACTGGCCTAGTTAGTCTTGAATTTACCCTAACGGCTGCTACCGGGTCCTTATATAGTGCTTTTATTGCGGTGACAAAACTCTCCCCAAATCCTGCCCTGATTAAAACACACCATAGATAGTCCCAGGAGACCCGATCGAATGCCTTCTCTGCATCCAAAAACAGTGCCGCCATCGGGCCACCTGTGACTTCCATGGTGTCAAATAAGGTAATTAGCTTCCGGGTGTGATGGGTAGTTCCACGCCCTAGTATAAATCTATGCTGGTTGCTAGTGACTAATGGTGTTATGACACTTGCGAATCTTATTGCTAATGCCTTTGAAAAAATCTTTGTGTCGGCATTCATAAGTGTTATAGGTCTATAAGAACCGGGGTCCTTAGGTGATTTTCCTTTCTTTAATATAACAACAATTTCTGCACCAGACCATGAGCCTGGCACAGACGCCCCCGTCTGCGCCTGTTGCATAGTCTTCACCATATCCTTCCCCAATACCTTCCAGAATACCTTAAAGAACTCTAGTGGTATCTGATCTGGTTCTGATGCCTTTCCAGAAGAGAGACTCATGAGAGCAACTTCAATCTCCTGTAAATCTAAAGGAGTATCCAGTCTCTGTCGTTCTTGATCTTCTAACTCCACTCTTGGAATATTCTTTAGGTATAGTGCTATTTCCCCTAAATCCTTCCCTTGCTGCTCTTCATATTCTCTGATCTCC
This sequence comes from Lissotriton vulgaris, assembly GCF_964263255.1. Classification (NCBI taxonomy): domain Eukaryota; kingdom Metazoa; phylum Chordata; class Amphibia; order Caudata; family Salamandridae; genus Lissotriton; species Lissotriton vulgaris. Next base: position 251,992,144 of record NC_141693.1, on the reverse strand, counting down.
TGCGTAGCCGTCACCATTTTCCCAGAGCTGTCCTTAATCGCCCTTACCTCTCCTATCGCTGTTTTTTTGCCTTGCCCGTACTGCTAACGTTCGCCCCACCATTTTGCTAACCTCATGGCATTTCTCTCTATTTGCCACATAAATTTGTGCTGCCCTGGTTGCTATATCTTCCTCTGCCTCCATTCTAAGCTTTGCTAATTTAGTAAGTGCAGCCTCCAATAAATTGCCAGTTGCTGCACATTCACTCAACTCTTCCTCAGCTAGAGGTATCTCTCTTTTTAATACCTGATTTCTCTGTTGCTTCTGCTTCTGTTTATTTGCACTATAGCTTAAGGTCTCCCCCCACACCCCCGCCTTAAAGCTGTCCCAAACCATACCCTGTTGTACTGTCCCTATTTATTGCCAAATATCCCTCACTCCAATGCATCATATGTTGGATATATTTCTCGTCCTCCAGAAGCGCTCTCTCAAATGTCCACAATGTAACCCCCCTAGGAATCGATGATGCAGCTAAACTTAAGATTAGAGGATTGTGATCAGACAGTAGGTGTGGCAGCCTCTCAATTTGGAAATTAGATGAGCCAGTGCTAGGGGCCAAAAAGTAATCTAGTCTTGCACTCACCCTGTGAGGCGCAGAGTAATACGTAAATCCCTTCTCTTCTGGCTTTAGGGTATCCCAAAGATCTATTAAGCCAATATTCCTAGCCAAAGAGCAAACTGCACGAAAAACTCTTCTCTTCCTCCCTTGATACAGAACATGGGGTCCTACCCCTAGTCCCAGCCCCCTTGCTCCATTAATGTTAAAGTCCCCTCCAAGAACAATACAGGGTGCCCAGGTAGCCAACTCCACATCTAAGAATTCAAAAATGTCCGGGTCATCCCCTGTAGAGCCATAGATAGAGCCCAAAGTTATCCATTCCTCCCCAACTAGGCACTCTACCAGAGCCCACCTCCCCAAGCATCTTCTGGTTTCTTCCTAATGGTAGTACCCCTCCGTCTTGATAATTTTGCCACCCCCCTGTTCCTAGAGCCCTGCCTTGAAAAAGTTAGAACTGAGAACCCCAGCTGCTCCAAAAGATGTACTTCAGATGCCATAATATGCGTTTCTTGTAAAAGTAAGAAGTCAACTCTCATATTTTTTAGCAAGGTAGAGACCTTCTGCCTCTTCTGCCTATCATTCAGCCCGCATACATTCCATGACATTATCCGTGCAGCCATTAAAAAATGTCAGGTGACTGCCCAAGCCACTTCGACCACTTCAACTCAAACATTACATTCAGCAAATATAGACTCCAAAATTGCTTGCCACTTATTGCCTTTTGATTTCTTTGTATTTTTCTGTAGTGATCCCTTATGTTGTGCCCTGTACCTTCCCTATGTCCCCACCCCCTGCCCTGAAAGCCCACCCTGTCTATCTCACCCCCCTACTGGCAAATAGGTCCATGAGACCTATATGTGGCAGCTGTGACCCCTGGGATTTCCGCGCCCTCTCATCCCCCCTGCCCCTATACCTTCCTACAAACAAAACCCCCGATTAAAAACACACCACTCTCCCTTATTTTCTCTATCCCCCCACACCTATTTACTTTCCCCCTTAAATCCTTAGCTAGAGTAATTTTTAAACATCTATTACTATGGCTTTCGACTTCCATGTGAGATCAAAGCCACCGTACCATCCTTAGCAGCCTGAGCTCTATTTTCTTTTAACCATGCCAGGTATTCTTGGGCCTTAATTTCAGAATAGAAAACCTTAAACTAACCATTTCTCACCACTTTTAATCGACTAGAGAACATTAAGTATGCCTCACATCCTGGTTTTTGAAATGGAGCTATTAACTCCCTCATCCTCCATCTCCTTTCCACTGTCGTGTGACAGAAGTCAGTCCTTGCAAAAAATTCCACATCCTTATACCGACATTTAGCCGGAGGTTTTGCCTTTGCCATAATTTCTTTCCTCAAGAGGTAGTTTCCTACGTATATAAGTATTGCTCTAGGTTTGGTTGACATATTACCCTTACTCTGTGTAAATGGAAATCTATGCGCACGCTGTATTTCAGCTTCCCAGTTCCAGCCTGTTATCTCTGGCAGTGCACCTCTAAATAACTCGATTACATATGCCTGCACATCCTGCCCCTCTGCCACACCCAGGATTCTTATATTATTCCTTCGTTGTCTATTCTCAAAATCCTCGAGTTTCCATAAGACGTCTGATGTAGTCCTCTCTTGATCCTGTTTAAAGTCCTGCCATTTGCTGACTTCATCCTCCAAATTACCAGTTCTTTCCTCCACCTCTGTAACTCTTCCCACTAAGTCTGCATATAGCTTATTCACCTTCCGGAGAGACCCTTGTATCTTCTTACTTTCTTGCCTCGCTCTACGACTCTCCACTCCGGCCTCCAGCTGGATCTGCTTCAGCATTGAATACATCGTGTCAAATCCCAGGGGCCCTTGACCTTGACTCTGCCTCTGTGAATGATCTTGCAATGGGATGGCCCCCGCCCCCTCTTCATACAACTGCGAAGTCGCAAACTAGTCCCAGTTCAGCCTTTTTACCACCTATGTTTGTAGGGGGATAGCAAGACTTTTTGATCTACTCTGTCGCTTTTTCATACAACTTTTTGATTTACGTCGGGAGGGCGGTTTATGAACTGTATCCTCCCCCACCTCTGAGGTGTCTGAGTCTAATCCAGAAGCAAGTAGCTCGCTTTCCATATCTGAGATTCTTGAAGCAGATTTAGAGCCTGTTTCAGTCCCCCCTGCACCCCCTTCCTCCTCCTCCCCACCCACGTTAAGGGAGTAAAAACAGTCATCGCTGGGTGAGCCAGGATTTAAGCCAGGGTATAAGATTGTATCTCCAGGTTGCGGATCAGATTCTACCACGGTCTCACCAGTCTGAGGCACCAATAACAAGGGCAATGTCTTCCCACCTCCATCCTGCTCCTCTATGCCCCTGGGATCCAGAGCATACATCATATCATCAGCACTACCTTGCAATATCGGTCCTGACTACTACTGCTTATCGATTCTAATTTTTTTTTTTAAATATATTTTTATTGCAGGAATCAGTAAATCAATACAGTAGCGACCAGCAGTGTATCATAAGCAACATATACAGAATAAAGCCCACCGACCCCCCTTCGTAAAGTCTGTACACAGCCAACTAGCCCATAACCCTAGGGTTGGGCGGCGAAATGCAACAGGGGTCAGTAGAATGCTGGAGCTGGTCCGGAGAACACACTGTCCGTCATCTGCTTTTCTAAACAAACCCAAAACCCCCAAAATAAACCCCCCCCTCAAAAGACCCGTTTAACTGTGAAACCCCCCCTCCCCCCCCCCCCACCATCAGCGCCAGGGAGCTTATCAACATAGGATCCACTACTTGACCCACGGGGAAGGTAATAGTACTGTCAATGCTGACGTTCATCGGGACTCGGGCGAGTCGCTTCTTCACTTTCGGAGTCGCTGGGGGCACAATAATCCCTGAGGGCCTGCACCAGCGTTTCCCACTCCAACGCGGCCTCCTGCGCCTTCTCATTACCCTGCCTCCAAGCCAGCTGGTATCTCAGCGCGCTCTCACCCGCCGCCCATTTCAAAAGCTCACTGTGCCATCTGCTACCTGTCGGACCAGCTCGTGCCTTCCAGTTCCTGGTCACCTCTCGCTTAGCAAGTAGGAGCCCCAGGTCGATAAATTTACTGGAGATTTTATTCCGGGGGGTGTGGGGGAACCAGTGCAAGAGCCCTACCGCCACATCGAATGATAAGTGCCTCCCCGTCACCTCCTCCAGAGTCGTCGCTACCTCCTGCCAGTAGGACGTCAGTCCCGGACAGGCCCATAACATGTGTAGGAGGTCCGCCTCCTGAGCCGGGCACCTAGGGCATTCCGCTGAAGCCGTGGCAAAATAACGCCTGATCTTTACCGGGGTCAGGTACGCTCTATGGAGAACATAATAGTGGACCAGTTGGAAGCGGGCGCTACGTGTACCCTTCCAGGCACGTCTCACCAATTGGGCCCAGGTCGTCTCCGGGATCTCCCTACCAATGTCCTCTTCCCAGCGGGACTTCAATGTGGTGAGAGGAACCAACCCCTCGGTAATCAACCTGCCGTAGAGGCAAGTGACCGCCCTCACCGTGCCCGCCGACATCATCACGTACTGGCACACCTGGGACAATTGGGGTTCCTCCAGCCCGTCCGGCAGTGCGCCTGGATCGCTCGCACAATGGCCGAGTGCAGCAGAAAGTCGCCCCGGGGGATCCCAAAGCGGTCAATGAGATCCTGAAAGGACAGGAGCGCTCCGTCCTCGTACAGATCCCCGACGAGCTGTAAACCGGAATCCTCCCAGTCCGCCAATCGTGACCAATCCCCTCCGTGGGGGAGGGCCGTCAGCATCCCCAACGGTATTTCAGGCGCATCTGCTTATCGATTCTAATCTGTGGACATTCTTTAGTTGCTTGTCTCACTGCGGTTATTTTCAATGGTGTATCCATCCGCTCTACAACCTCAGAGCTAAAATGCTCCTGCACTACCTGCACTGTCTGTGGTGTCGCGGGAATCGCGGGAGTCTGTGGGGTCTGGGAATCCGCAATAGTACCGTCAGTACCCTCAGGGCCCTGAGTCTCCCCCCGCGGCAGCGTATGCACTCTACCTGCCGCTGTGAGCTCTACATCATCATCATTATGTCCGGGGCGCATCGGAACCTGCCCCGGCCGCTGCTCCATCACCGATTCCGCCCCCTGTACACCCGCAGCTCTCGTACCTGAAAAAACAACCGCCGAAGTTCCAAGAGTAGTACCCTCGTTCTGTAGTGTAGTTCCTATTTTCCCAATAGGCCCTGCGCATTGGAATAACATAAACAGTAGTATCGACGTAGAAGTGCGGATCTTCCAGGCCTCCACTGACTATGTTAAACTTAATTGGGGTTGTTACCAACTAGCTCAGAAGTCACTGGAAACTTTCTTGACTGAAATAGGAAGTGATCAGCATCCCTGGCACAGCCAAGAAAGGATTCAGTTTTCCAACAACCGTGCAACATGACAACTTTGCTCCTCAGATCAAGAGTCAATCTCTAGGGTCGTGTGAAACAATAGACAGTTATTTTACTCAGTCAGTGGTTGTGCAGTTTACTTTCACAATATGTAGAGAATTGAGAGACGGGCGTGTTCAATAAAGGGTAACATTTATTGAACAGTCTTTCTTCTCGTACAAGAGAAATGAATTGCCACAATTGCAAGACTTGTTATTATAAAAAGTACGTACAGTAAGATAAGTATTGCGAAATAATACTGGTAAAAGCATTGATATGGTTTCTTAGCCATACAATGGTTTAAAATGAATAAAACATATATACATTCATATATACATTAGGCTAAAATACTCAACTGGTGCTTCTAACTACGCCTACCCCAGTGTACCTGACCTAAGCCTAATACTTGGGAGGGGAGTATGTAAGTAGCTTTAGTTTAAGTTGGTTTTGCCAAGGTTTGCTTCAAGAATTCTCTCTAAGGGTTTAGTCAACACCATACCTCTGGAATAGAATGATGGAGGTCTGGTATCTCCTTCAGGGGGTCGATATCCCAGTCACCCGCAAGGGTAGACTAGAAACGCCAGAGCTGGATTTCTCTGCAGGAGAAAGACAGCGTCTCTTCTCCGCGCGTCGAGGAGGAGGAGGGGCAGCGTCCACGGGCAGCTTGCATCTGCTGGGCTCTTGCAGGGGGACGGCTGTTCAGCTCCTAAGTTCACGACACCATCGTTCGCTAGTTAGCAGCGATAGCAGTAGCGATAGCAGCTATGGTATCATTAGCATGACAGCTTCTTCAGCAGCAGCGATATAGCTGGCAGCATCAGCTTCAGCGAAACAGCAACGAGACGGCAGCAGCGTTTGCTTAAGGCAACGTTAGTAATATTTATACCTGAGAGGTGCCTTGTTTGACGTAAGTTTTTGGACATAAGACGTCAATTAAGATGTCACTAGGAAGTGATCGTCTATTAGTGCTCATTAGAGTTCTATTACTAATCAAAACACAGCAAGCGGGGATTTCCAGGTTGCTGAGTTTTTAACTTGTTGAAGAACTCGGATTGTTAATCTAGGAATCTCAGATAGTGCAATGACATAGCAGAAGTTACTAATTGGTTGCAAAGGAAGTGGCAGAGAAAGCTATTCTGAAATGTGGCTCTGTTCGTGTGAGGCCAGAGACGAGTTTCTGAATATTGCACTTGAACGGTTATGCCAATATAGGGAATAAATGGATTTATAGCCGAATAGGGGCATAAGATCACAGTATCGATCAGGGTCCTAGATTAGAACGCTACACCCACTCCACGAATTCATGTCCATCAAATTACTAAAACTAGAGCAATAAGATGCATGTGTAACATTGCCCACCCCAAAATACATATATGCATTTGAAATAGGCGTATTTGTAATACGTGAAAATGTAGGTACTGTACGTTTTTGAAGCATAGAAATCATTCAAAAATTATAGCATATGAAATCAATGAATGATTATGCAAAAAGAATTACACATGAAATATCTCTGAAACAGAAGAAGGGCGAGATAATTTCATCACATATAAATGCATTGCAATAAAATGTGCTAGAGGCTGGTGTAAAGTTATTATGTCTCTAGATGTGTTTAGAAATAGAAGTTGAAGCTTCTGTTCTCTATGAATAGTTTTACTTTAAGCAAAGAATTTTTCGTGCCTGAAAAAGGGTGAATATTAAAAAGTGTTCAATTCAAAAGAATTATTGCTTGAACGGGGAAAATAGAGTTCCAACGCATTTAGCAGTTTTTGTTGTTCAAAACTGAAGGCCGAATTCAGAGTTCATGGGAACGCTGTGGGCCGGAATGCTTCTCTAAAGATATTGTTTCTGTTTGGGTGAGAACATCATATCAGACAGGCTCTCAAAGAATTGGTCTACAAAATCAGGTGACAGTTCGACCAAATTCGATAGTGCTGTAACTTGGCAGGTGTGAGAATGATTGCTGTCATCAAAGTCGGGATCAGCAATGCTCACAGAAGGTCGTACCTGGGTGATGTTGCTTTTGTCACTCGCTCCACTGTTACCACCTAGTCGTAGCACAGGAGTCTCAACGAATGCCGTCATCAGGATTGGTAGCCGCTGGGGACAACACAATGCGTGAGCCGTTATCGGACTTAGCAAAGTATCGATATCCATTGGTACTGCTGATAGAAGTGAAAGACAGATGTCCAACACGCACTCATCTCCGCATAGCATACATCGTAGTACAGGTAAGATGCAATTTTGCCATATCGGTCTGAATGAAAGGAACCAGGTCATGTTTAGATCTCTCAGCCTGGCCAATCCAAGGACTCTAGTTATTCTGTCCCGTAAGCGGATTGCTAGGATTGTCTCTTCCATTCCCATAGGAGTCATGTCTGTGCTGTGGCTTGCCATAACGAAGCAGGAGGGTCAAAAATAAAATCCCTGCTACAAGTCCCAAAAATAGGGGTATGCCGCCAAAAACAGAGTGGACAAAATTTGGAACGATTCCCAGAATTGCTTGAAATGGTGTTAGCAGTCCCGTAAAAATCGTCTTAAATATGCCTGGGATATGTTAAGGAGTTGGCTCAACATTTCTATGAAATGCACGGGGCAATTTGTTGATAAAAGGTCATGAACCTCCGTAGCTGTCCTTGCAACTAGGAGATCATACGTCTCTTTTGATGACATTATGGGCACTGTTGTCTGCAAAAGCACAGACTTAATTTTGCATAAAGTATCAATTCGTATAGAATAGAGATTCAGACGAGGCCAGATGGGAGTCTCTATGTCTCCAGGCCCGCTCGGGAACAATGCTTGCATACAGCATTTGACCATGGAAGTTACGCTTACGAGATAACTTTTCCCTGGCACAAGGCCACAACATCTGTGATCCATTCTTAGAATGTAACTCCCATTCGCGAGTTGCATAAAGAACGGCTCTATCTGAGTTGCAGGTGTGACAAGCTGGTGGCATGAAAGGTTGTTAGAATTACCTTCACAGGCTCCGTGTAAATTAATACCCTGACACAAAAGTATACCGCTTAGTGAACGTTTACAGTTTTCACCACTAAGAAATACATTTTTGTCGCTGTCACTATAGCATGAATGTGTGTATGGTAATTTCCATGCTGATTTAACATATCCTTTACCCAATCGTTCATACTGGCCAGTAGGTATGTATTCAAGGCACTTTTTAAATCGGAAAGTTGTTATCGGAATAGTGATAATTCCGTGTATTATCCATTCAATGACAGGACTTTCTGACATTGTCAATGGTAATCTCTCAAGTTTTTCGATGCTCAGGATTGTATAGTCTGCTCCTTTCTGTGCCAAACTGATTTGTTTATCAGTAAGGTTAAAAATGGAAAACAATGACGTTGTGTTGATTAAACGCCAAGGCATATAGCCTGAACGAAGATTTTGCAGCGTCCAGCCTAATTGTACAATAGAACGTAATTGAGATTGGCCATGCTGTAACATTAGCAAGTCTCTGTCTATTATGTCAAAGGCAGAAGATACAATATTGTCCAACTAATATATTCTGGAGGACAGAGTCATTAACCCATTGTCCACTACAGAAAGTGATTTTTCCAAATTAATACGATCAATTTCTCGTATTTTTTCAGCTGTTTCATTTTGTGTGACTTTCCAAGCCTCGTTGTACGCAGCATAGATGCTGGCCGCTATGAAACGTTTTTGACGCTGTTTGCGTGGACCAAGAACGAAATCGCGCAAATCAGCACCATCTTTTAGTAAAGACAAGTGTTGCTTAATTTCAGCCAGTGTGCATGATCCTAGCCATTCGAGGCAGAGTTTCCCTACACTGTATGTTGTTACTATCCCTGGATGTTGTCTCTGGGAGTATCTAGGGTCTTGTCTGGTCATTTTTAACCCCTGTGTTTTGTTCAGGAATCTATCTTGACAGTTGTTTGTGTCAGTAGGCCTGATTAACCACTTTTTCCAATCAGGATGTGTTCTGTTAAAATGTAAAATTTTAGTTACGTCTATCTCAATATCTGTTGTAGCATTATCAGGTATTGGCTTCGGAATAGACGGTTTGTAAAGGTCTTTGATCTTAGCTAGGCCAAGACAGGATGTTTGGTGAATTGTGTCATTTAAAAACATCATTTGTTCTGGTATCATGCAGGTTCTGAATAGTGCTTCAAGGCCTTGTACCTGCCAATCTTTCGTACCCCAAATGGTTTTTGTTTCAATGTTATTTTTCCAATAATCAAAACCAAATGTCATAATTTTTTCATAAAATGCTTCTGAATATATCAATTTAGTGTTTGTCAGCATTGTTTTCATTCCTGTTTTATCTAACAGTTTGTAATAAAAGTTTCTGCATCACTGGTGTTAAACCCTGAGAAGTACTTGAATTTCTCAAAGAATGTTTTAGAACTGCTTTTAGGTGGTGTAGCACAATGTTCCCATTGATTAAACTTAAAAACATTTCTAGGCTGTGCAGATTTATGCAAATAATGATCGCCATAATGAGTAAAACAGAATAATTGTTCATAACTAGACGAACCTTGTAAATAATCATGTTCTGTGAATCTAGCTGACATTACTAAATCAGACATCATACTATTAATACTTTCAAAGTCCCAATCATCAGAGAATGTGCTAGGTTTTACAAAGTAACTTAAGGAAACCTTGAATTGATGAGGATACTTCAGGATTTTGACCGGACCATAGATTTCATAGTCAGTTTTCTCCCATACTACCCCACCGGGTATTGGAATGGCTGTGACATTTACTGTTGACAGTTCTCTTTTCTTCACGTGGGATGATCTGTGTGGTTTGAGGACTAGGTTGATGTTCTAACTTGCTGTGTCCATTGTACTATATTTTCCCTCAATGAATTTTCCCAAACAAAGTACCATGATGAGCCAAAGCAGGAGGAAAAATACACCTAGACCGAACCAGAACTCTAACCAAGGGGAAATAAGGTAGATTTCCTTCAGTTGATGAAAGAGTTCCGTTGCTTTTTCTTTAAAAGTCATTTTTGTTTCTGGCATCACTTCGGGGTTACTTTGATCCTCGGAAAAGTAGTCGAAGTCGATGAAATAACCAGAGGCAGTTCTGTCATTTGTTGGGATTGTTCTTTCAATCTGTCTCTCGGTAGCATTTTCTGATGCCACTTTATTGTAGACTGGTGTTTCTTGACGAACTGATTCAATCTGTGTCTCAAGAGGCACGAGTTCCATGGCATTATTGCATAGTCCTTCTCTGTGCACTGCAGGCTGATCTAATGTGATTAGTCTTTCAGTTTGAACCTCTTGGATTGTTGCAAGTTTGGGTATTCTGTTGTTTCTGGGGAGTCCACTGGGCCTACTATTGATTATAGGCCACATGCTTGTGGTTTTACCAGGTCGATTGATACAACTCTGTTCTCCTTTTTACCAGCAAGGGGCGGTAGTACTACTGATCTTGTTCCGGTGACTGCCAAGACAGGTACTGCTTTTCTGTAAGAAGGCCCAAATTCCTTCTTCACCGCGATTTTTTCTCTGACTAGATCCCCAATCTTTGAAATCCAGACAGGCCTTGCTGGGGCTGTTGCTTGTGGTGCCTCGTCAGTGGTATCTGGCTGTTGCTTTAACTTTATGTTGCTTAAGGATTTTCTTGTTTCATTCAGTTCCTGTAAAACAGCCAAACGATCTTTGATGTCAAAGTCTGTTTTATTATCTTGTACCACTGATACCTGACTATCTAAGTCCTGAATTCTCATTCTAATTCCGAACAATAGTTCGTATGGGCTGAAACCTTTTAGAGAATTTCTTGGCAAATTGTTAAGACTGGTCTGGACACTTATTAAATGTTTGACCCACCTAGCGCCTGAACCGAATACCTTCGCTGTTATAGATCGCTTTATGTCTCGGTTTTTTCTTTCTACCACACTATTCCCTTCGGGGTGCGACGGACAAGAATACCGCAACCCAATTCCCATGCTGGCCATGGCCTCCTTATAAGCTCGAGAGCTAAAAGCTGGACCCTGGTCAGAATGGAACGTGGCAATTGCGTATGTGCCGATAAAGACTCGCAGATCTTTTATAACCGTTCTAGCGTCAGCCGAGCGCTGGAGGCCACATTTTTTAAGTGTGTTTAGCCTTAATGATTAATAGGACGCAGGATGGGGTGTAGACAGCGTTACGCTGTTTCTGATTGGTAGCCGGTAGCATGGTTCACTACTGCGATCCCTGTTGCAGTTTTCACAATTGTTTGCATATATTTGGTGTTGTACACTCATTCCCGGCCACCAGTATACTGATTGTAATTCAGTCAGGGATTCCTTGATCTTTCTGTGCCTAGGACCCAAACCCATGTGTGCGTCTGCTATTAAAAATATTCTCCTGTTCATGTTTGGAATTACCCTATCCCCCACTCCAGGGATTCGAGCAAAAGGAACAGAGTTTGCATCGATTACGTATGCATAAATGAGTGGATAGTTCACGGGTAGTGCTGCACAGTCGCCTTTTACGGTCGTTTTGACTGCCAGCATCGTTTCCCCGTCTATGTATTTTTCTGCACGCTTTTTTGTGGCTACGGAAGCCGGTTTAGTTGCTTCCGCTGTGGCTGTATTGGCCAATGAATTCCCTGCAACGTGAACGCCATCACGTTGAAGACTCTGTGCGTGTATCACGTGAGCCTTTGTAGTTCTTTCTGTAAAAGAGCTACCTGTTTCCAGAGCAATTTATGCTTTATTGTGGCACTTGTGTCATCTTTGTAATCGTTTTCAATCCAGCTCTGCAGTTTATTATTGTAAGAGTTGACGCATAAATGAGAATCGCACACGATAAGTGTTGGGAATTCACGTTCTGCATTTTCAAGCGCCATCTTTAAAGATCTGATTTCAGCTCTCTGAGCCAAACAGTTTCTTACTGATTCAGTTTTTGTTACTCTCGGTCTGAATTTACCGCACAGCCAACGACCTTTAACAATCGCACACGCTGCATCGTAGGATTTGCTCTCTACGTTGAAATGCTGTACAAATCTATCTGTATAGATTATACAGGCGTACTGTGGGAGAGGAAGAAGTTCGATTGGCAGATGATATTCTTCTTCATATTCTAAATCATTCAGTTCTTCGAATTGCGGGGCGAAATAGTATTTCACATCTTCCGTTCCTAGAGAATCTACATACTGTATCCATTTCGGATCCAGTGACACTGTAGGCAGGTTTACTGGGCTGAATAGCGCTTCGAAGGCGGATTCCGCTGTGAGGATATTAATCCTTTTGCCGTGTGCTAGTTCTCGTTCATTTGCTAATGCAATTTGCACTGCTTTCACAGTTCTTTCTGTGTGACTGAATGTTTTTTCTACTTGTGTGTACAAGTGAGATTTAATTGAAATTGGTACCTTTTCACCCTCATTAGAGGTCAGGTACGTGAATCCGCATCTTCCTGGGATGACTCGGATTACAAGATCGCGTGTGGAAAGGGGCGACCATTCGGTCCCCCCGAACGTATGGTGGAGTACCACGATCCCCCCGGGAAGCCATCTTGGGCGGGAGGCGAGTCTCGGCTGGTATGCCCGAAGCGGCGTAGCCGGGGCGCGCCTTTTTCCCGCCCTAGAGTGGGCTGGCCTAGACACCGACGCGGCCGGCCACGCCCTCGGAGGCAGGCGGGGGCGGGTTCACGCCCACCCTGAAGACGGATAAAAGGAGCGGAAGCCAAGAAAGCATCCTCTTGTTCCTGTGCTCTGAAGCTGCACCTCCCCGCTGCACGTGAGCTCGAGACGGAACGAAGAGCCAATTTTGAGCGTTGTAATCTTTCTCTTGTCTTACAGATATCCCGTCTGAGAATGCCCAAGAAAGTCGGAAAGCGGGTCAGTACCGAGGAGATGCTCCGCATCCTCATGAAGGAGATAGCCGATCTGAAGAAAAAGGTTGAGGCTAAGGACGGGGAGGGGGGACCGAAACGGCCTTTGCAGGGAACAATCCCCGGTGGAAAAAACAAGAGGCCCAGAAGGGGAGCACTTGGGGGAGAGACCCCGGTTCCCGAAACTCCACGAGAGGAGCCAACCCCGGTGCCGAAAGAGGGGAACCCAATCCCTGTGGTGGTCACCCCCGTGAACAGGGAGGATATGCCCCCCGAGTTAGCGGCACAATTGGCAGCGTGGTTGGGAAACGATAGCGAGGGCGCCACGGCTGACGACGCCCGGGCAGTAATGAGGCAACTGCGGGAATCTAGGGAGGCTGCGAAGGCAACATCTTCTGTTCCCCCGCAGGTTCCGGCGGCTGGAAGTACAGCAGGCCCAAGTTCGGCGACAAGCGCGGGGTCTACTTCAGGTAAGCGGCCATTGCCGATTGCGGGGGAGGGGTCTGTACCTTCTCGAAAAGAGAAGATTGCCCAGCACGTCCCACAAGAAATTAAGGAATTGATTTGGGCGGATAAATATGTAAACATGTTTTCATTGCTTACCGACCATTACGAGATCGAGCATGTGAAGAGTCAAAAGGAGCTCATGCATCCGAGTGTTTGGCGCGCAAAAATGGCCGCCTTTAAGGTCGACGAGACCATTGGTACTTGGGGCAGAGCGTGGGGCATTTTTACTTCCATCATGGGTGAGCGCAGGCCCGAATTGTTGACCGAGTTACCCATTTATCAGTCACGTATTATGGAGTATTCTGTGGCATATGGGGGCAATCAGTGGTTCTGCTATGACAATCTGTTTAGAAAAGCTAAAGAACACAACCCATTGTTGTCTTGGGATTGTTACGACTCCGTGTCATGGCAAAAAATGGAGAGTACAGGGATGTTGAAGGTGCCATTGGTAGGGAGTAACGGGGGGGAATCTTCCCGCCAAAACTCTGGGACACCCTTTCGGACGGGTGCAGGTAACGAGTACCACTCGAAGCCGAGTGGCAACACAGTTAAAAGGGGGATCTGTTGGAATTTTAACAGAGGGAAATGTACTAGGCCCCAGGGGTCATGCAAATTCAGACATGAGTGTGGGGGGTGTGGGCAGCCATCCCATCCTGAGTCCATGTGCAGAGCCAAAACGGGTGATAACGGTGGTAAGGGAGGCACCAAACAGGTCTAATATAGTCCGAGGGGCGCCTTTACCGACCCCGATTGATACCATGGCAATGATTCCTTGGCTCAGCGAATACCCGGATCATGCTTCCGCTGGGGTGTTACGGAACGGGTTTTCATATGGTTTCCGCATCCCAGTGGGGGATTTTCAGGGGGTACCAAACTGTAAGAATCAAATATCGGTCTTACAGCACACGGCGGTGGTGCAGGTAAAGATTGGGAAAGAGGTGACTCGAGGTCGTGTCGCCGGTCCATTCGATTTGCCACCGGTTGCTAGCTTTGTTTGTTCTCCTCTAGGGGTGGTCCCCAAGAAGGACCCGGGTGAGTTTCGGCTGATACATAATTTGTCAGCCCCACGTGGTCTTTCCGTGAATGACGCGATAGACCCGGAAGTGTGTTCGGTGAGGTACGCATCTTTCGATGAGGCCGTTGCCATGTTGAATCGCCTGGGGCCCGGGACGCTGATGGCAAAATCGGACATCGAGTCAGCGTTCCGGTTGCTCCCGGTACACCCAGACGATCAGCGTCTCCTTGGTTTTCAGTTTCAGGGTCGCTATTACATGGATAGATGTATGCCAATGGGGTGCTCGATTTCATGTGCCTATTTCGAGAAGTTCAGTTGTTTTCTGCAGTGGGTATTTACAAAGAAGACAGGTTTTCAACATGTTATGCACTATCTCGATGACTTTCTGTTTTTGGGGGCAGCCGGGGATTCTGAGTGTGGACAGGCTTTACATGAATTCTGTGTCCTAATGAATCAATTTGGTGTGCCATTGGCGCCAGGTAAGACAGTGGGTCCCTCGACCTTGATCGAGTTTCTGGGGATCGAGCTCGACTCGGTGGAAGGTTGTTTTCGATTACCCAAGGAAAAAGTGTTAAAATTCAGGTTATCCCTGGAGACATGTATTCGTGCTACGAAAGTAAACCTGCATCAATTGCAACAGGTGGTGGGTCAGTTGAATTTTGCCCTAAGAGTAATGCCGATGGCGCGCCCCTTTTCCCGCTCGATTGCACAATCCATGGTCGGCTTGAAGGAAGGACATCATCGCACGAGACTCTCGGCAGAGGTTCGCCAGGACATGCGCATTTGGATTGCATTCCTGGCGGATTTCAATGGTCGAATTGTCTGGAACAAACCAGCGGTGTCTTCCGAGGAGTTGGGCCTTTGGACAGACTCGGCGGGGAGTATGGGTTTTGGCGCCATATTGGGTACACAATGGTCGGCTCAAAAATGGCCGTCATGGTGGCATGAGTGCGGGTTGACGAGTAACATTGCTTTTCTCGAACTGTTCCCTATTCTGGTGGCTTTGAAAACATGGCCAGAAGGGTTTAGGGATCACTCTGTGGTGTTCTGGTCTGATAACATGACCGTGGTTGAGTGTATCAATAGTCAGGCAGCACGATGCAAATTGATTCTGAGACTGCTCAAGGAAATTGTGTTGTTATGCATGCAACTGAATGTACTGTTTAGGGCGCGACACGTGCCGGGGGTGATGAACCAAGCGGCTGATGCGCTTTCTCGTTTCCGTATGCAGGCCTTCTGGGGTTTTCTGCCCACAGCGGACCCGGTGGCGGCACCCTTTCCCGAAGCTCTCTGGTCTCTCGGTGCCCCGAACTACAAAACCTCGTGGGAGAGAGTTTAGCACCCAGGACGAGGAAGGCATATGAAGGGGCGTTCCGTTCCTATTGGGCCTTTTTGGGTACTGCCGGGGGGGAGCTTTGGGGTCAGGAAGAGTTTGTAGTGAGATTCCTGCTCTCTTTACATCAGGCAGGCAAGTCAGTAGCTACGGCCCAGAGGCATCGGGCCGCCATTTCCTTTATGGCAAGGGCTCATGGGATCCAGGACCCGACAGCGTCTTTCGTTGTGCAGAAGGCGCTACGTGGGTGGCAACGCCTTGAGGGTCGCAGAGTAGACGATAGGCACCCGATAGGTCTGGATAGGTTGACCCTGTTATTGTCTGTACTACCGGCAACGTGTTCATCCCAGTACGAAGCAGTGTTGTTCCGAGCCGCATTTGCATTGTCATTCCATGGGGCTATGCGGGTAAGCGAATTAGTGGCAAAGAACAAGCATGATACGATGGGGGGACTGTGCCGGGAACACATTCAGGTCAGGGAGGAGACGTTGACGGTCTCGTTTGTTAGGTCCAAATCCGATCAGGGTGCAATCGGGGACTGCGTAATCATTCAGAGGATCCCCGGGTCTTCCATGTGCCCTGTTGTGTGCGTAGAGGAATATTTAGCGCAGAGGGTGGCAGCATGGGGGGGGACCTTGTTGAGACACGTTGACGCCACCCCACTGACGAGGTTTCAGTTCCGGAGGGTGCTTGCGATGTCTATTTCGGCCGCGGGCTTGAACCCCGGCGAGTTCGGGACCCATTCCTTCCGGATAGGGGCTGCTACAGAGGCTACAGCCAGGGGTCTGAGTGTAGAACAAGTAAAACGTGTGGGGCGTTGGTCCTCGAACTGTTATAAGAGGTATGTGCGATTGCACATGTTGTGAAGCTGTAATGATGTACTCACGCTTCTTGTTTTTGTTTGGTTTTCAGTTGCGCAAGCCTACGAGGCGGGGCAGACTGTGCAGTCGACCCAACACCTGGGGACCAGCGGTCAGACATCACCGGCTATGAAAAAGGAGGTGTGGGTCGTGGGCCACTCATACGTGAGGCGTGCCGCGGACGTATTCAAAGCAGGTGATATGAGTCACGTGGCTGGGGAATACGGGTACAGGGTGTCCTTCTACGGAAAGGGCGGGCTCTGTGTTGACCAGTTTCAAGTCTTTTTTGAGGGTTTGTTAGAGCGGACAAGGTCACCGCCGTCTATAATCATAGTCCATCTTGGGGGTAACGACCTGGTGGCCACTGGTAGACGACTTCTTCTTGAGGCAATGCTTTCCACAGTAAGTTGGTTGGCAAGAAGAGTTCCAGGGTGCACTATTGCATGGTCCCATATGATCCCACGGAAAGTGTGGCGGGGGGCTAATTCGGTTACTGCACTGAATCATTCAGTTAGGAAGATAAATAAAGTGAGTAGATTGTTTCGTTCAAATACACTGCATTCTGTTTCGCATGGTTGTATCAAGGGGGACAGTATGTATTTGGGGGACGGTGTTCATTTGTCCCGGGTGGGGAACGAGTTACTCATAGGAGACTTCATAGCCTGGTTAAGGGGTTTACAGCATGACCTTTAGGTAGGAGTGTTTTGTGGGGGGTCCGGATAGCCGGTCAACTATCCGGCCTGTGGCGGTAAGGTCATGATCGGTGAGCAGTAATTCGAAGATCCCTATGAGGGGGCGTCACCCATTACGGATGGGAGCGAGCGGGGGAGGTGGCCAATTGGCCCCTCAACGGGGAGGCGGTCCTGTCTAAGGAGAGGCCGCCGGAAGGAAAGGAAAGGTGGTCAAGGCCCCTTCCTGGATAGGAGGGGCTACGGCCCCTCCTGGGGAATTTCCCGGGGCCAGGACATCTGCGACGGCAGATGGGTAAGTTGTGTGGGGTGCGGGAGGGGGTTTACGCTACCTTTTTAGACACCTCACACGAGTCCTCGAACGACCGTTAAATGGCGTCGAGTTTATTGGGGCCCCCGTCAAGTACAAAGGGAAATTGGTAGATGCACTTGAGGTACGCCTCTGTGCGGTCGCTCCTCTCACAAGTGAGGGGGGTATTTCTGGTTTAGGGATCTGACACCGGTTACGACCTTGCCGTTGGCCCTTAACGTTAGGATGTACAATTTCAAGTCAAATGTTTTGTAGGATGTTAGTTCGGCTAGGAGAACCTTTGTATTCGAGATCTGTTAAGGTTAGCCAAACATCGTAATGTGGAAATGAAATTGTACATTATATGAAACTGTTATTTTAATGTTTTCTTTTGTTTCATATTTTAATAAATACGGCCGGGAAGGGTGACTCCCTTCCCGCCTTCCAAAAGTTCAAGAACTGTTTCCGGTTTCCCAATTCTTGGGGATTGTGTTGAGAGGGGGTGGCGGGTATCTCAGCCATATGGAAAGGGGCGACCATTCGGTCCCCCCGAACGTATGGTGGAGTACGACGATCCCCCCGGGAAGCCATCTTGGGCGGGAGGCGAGTCTCGGCTGGTATGCCCGAAGCGGCGTAGCCGGGGCGCTCCTTTTTCCCACCCTAGAGTGGGCTGGCCTAGACACCGACGCGGCCGGCCACGCCCTCGGAGGCAGGCGGGGGCGGGTTCACGCCCACCCTGAAGACGGATAAAAGGAGCGGAAGCCAAGAAAGCATCCTCTTGTTCCTGTGCTCTGAAGCTGCACCTCCCCGCTGCACGTGAGCTCGAGACGGAACGAAGAGCCAATTTTGACCCACCCACCAGCCCCTGAGGACAGCGATTCGTCGGGAATACAGTTGATATAGTACCCTTTTTGTTTTCTCTGTTTTCTTACAGGTTGTGATGATATCGTGAAATTTCTTAAGTGCAATAAAGATTGGTTATTTTCAGTATGTTTTGCAAATAAAGTTTTGGAACAAGGATGGAGCAGTATTGACGCTTGGTAATAAGTGATGTTTGCTATTGTATCTTAGTAACTTAGTGAGACTTGTCGTATTTATTTTTGGTCAGGCGGTAAGGTCATGATCGGTGAGCAGTAATTCGAAGATCCCTATGAGGGGGCGTCACCCATTACGGATGGGAGCGCGCGGGGGAGGTGGCCAATTGGCCCCTCAACGGGGAGGCGGTCCTGTCTAAGGAGAGGCCGCCGGAAGGAAAGGAAAGGTGGTCAAGGCCCCTTCCTGGATAGGAGGGGCTACGGCCCCTCCTGGGGAATTTCCCGGGGCCAGGACATCTGCGACGGCAGATGGGTAAGTTGTGTGGGGTGCGGGAGGGGGTTTACGCTACCTTTTTAGACACCTCACACGAGTCCTCGAACGACCGTTAAATGGCGTCGAGTTTATTGGGGCCCCCGTCAAGTACAAAGGGAAATTGGTAGATGCACTTGAGGTACGCCTCTGTGCGGTCGCTCCTCTCACAAG
This sequence comes from Lissotriton vulgaris, assembly GCF_964263255.1. Lineage (NCBI taxonomy): Eukaryota > Metazoa > Chordata > Amphibia > Caudata > Salamandridae > Lissotriton > Lissotriton vulgaris. The sequence goes on along the minus strand of NC_141693.1, from coordinate 251,973,110 downwards.
TGAGGGGGGTATTTCTGGTTTAGGGATCTGACACCGGTTACGACCTTGCCGTTGGCCCTTAACGTTAGGATGTACAATTTCAAGTCAAATGTTTTGTAGGATGTTAGTTCGGCTAGGAGAACCTTTGTATTAGAGATCTGTTAAGGTTAGCCAAACATCGTAATGTGGAAATGAAATTGTACATTATATGAAACTGTTATTTTAATGTTTTCTTTTGTTTCATATTTTAATAAATACGGCCGGGAAGGGTGACTCCCTTCCCGCCTTCCAAAAGTTCAAGAACTGTTTCCGGTTTCCCAATTCTTGGGGATTGTGTTGAGAGGGGGTGGCGGGTATCTCAGCCATATGTTGTCACGTGTATCTAATTTTGTTTTAGCTAACATGTCTGTTTGCAGTGATCTCAAAATTTCTGTGTGTTTTTGAGTCCAATTGATTTGTTTAAAATCAGGTTTAATTAGTTCGTAAAGAGGTTTAACCCTCTCTGCGTAATTTAGAATGTATGTTCTTCCGAAATTCAGAAAACCTAGTATGGATTGTAAATTCTTCAGCGTTTTTGGAGCTTGGAGTACAGCGCACTTCTCTAAGAAGTTGTCCGCTAGGCTTTTTCCTTCACTTGATAATTCGTATCCTAAGAATAGTACTGTCAGATGGGCAATTCAAGACTTTTTAAAGTTGAATTTGTAACCCTCTGCTGCGAACCCAAGTATAATGGTGTTCACTCTTTTCAAGGGAGTATCCAAGTCGTCGTCTGTGAGATAGATATCATCTACGTAAGATAATGCCTCATCATCATATATTTGTAGTAACTCTGTTACCCTAGCTGAGAATAGTCCTGGGCTGTTCTTGAACCCCTGTGGGAGTCGACAGAATTTTTCTGCGACCCAAATGCTGAGAAAGCGGTCAAGTATCTGCTTTCTGGTACAATGTTTTGACAAAAGAAACCATTAGATATGTCTAATGTCGTTTTATATTTTTTCCTAACTATGTTATTCATTAAGGCTGCACTATGCGAGTTTTGTACTGCAAATGTTTTGCAACATGCATTAAGGTGTCTGTAGTCCAAAACTAGACATATGAATTGTCTGGCTTGGAGACAGGAAACAAAGGATTGTTCATTTGAGAGGTGCATGTTTCAATCACCCCCTGGTATTCAAGTTGATCTAAGATCTCCCTGACTTGTTTTTTAGCTTCTTGCTTAATGGGATACTGCCGTTGGGCAGTTGGTTCACTTTTTAACTGGATTTTGTGAGGAGGTGAGTCCTCATCCCATCCTACATGATTTTTATATAATGCCGGTGCCTGGGCTATTGCCCATTTCCTTGCATAAGTATATTTTTTGTGAATCGGAATGTGATTCGAGAAGGCAGGCATAATCATTTCTTCGCCACGAGGGCACTCCCTGACAAACTCTGGGGGCCAATCTTTTTCAGCTAACAGAATATCATAGCCTTTTGAGAGTTTATCCCAAAATAGACCCTTTATTTTCCTTGTCTTATCACCCTCTATACGCAATGTTATTTAGTATATTTTATGGGGCTCGCTAAGTCTGGTGTCGGCAGTTTCAACCTGAATGAATTCATTTGTGTCCACTGTCTCCAGATGACTCATCAAGATCTTGCGAGCTATACTGATTTCTGCTGCACTGTCTAACATTGTCTGTGCCCACTCCCCGTTTTTCAACTGTGTCCTCAGTATTCTCGGCATGGTTGATTACTCTAATACTGGCTACCTTCTTTTTTGGAAATTGAGATTTTTTACTCTGAGCAGGTTCCCTGTCTTTGGACTTGGTGTGCTCTCCTGGGTCTGACCGTCCTCTTCTTTCCGATTTCTGCGAAAAAGATCGAGAGGGACGTGTATCAATACTTTGATATCTATCAGGTTTTTTCAAATTATCCCTATTTCTAAGGTTGTATCTTTTCTCAGAGGGCTCCCTCTGGGGAGACTGGTGTTCTTGAGTCGGAGTTCTTTCCCTCCGTCAAGGAGACCTTCCTCTGGACTGGAAATTTTTTTCCTTGGGAGTGGATTGTTTATTTCCATCCCAGCTCTTTTTAGGAGTGTTTAAATTATTTTTAATAAATAATTTTTCAGGATTTTCGAGCAGTTGGGGCTTTACTGGTTTCCCACCCAAGCTGTCTCTACCTAAATCTTCATAGCACTTTTCTATGATTTTGGCAAGCTCAATTGGCTGATCGGTTATATCGGTTTCCTTCAACTTCTGGCGGATCGCCACAGATGCTGCTTCTCCCTTTATGTTGGCTAATAATATAGCCGAGACCTGCTTGAAGTCTTTCAGTAATTTCATACCAAGAGTTAAAGCAGGTTCAGGACCGTATTCATTTTGAATCTGTTTTAGCACTTCTGGTATTACCGCCATGGACGGAACACCATGTGTTTTTGTGTAAATGGAAGCAAAGACTGTACCCCAAGTGTCGCAGTCCTCCACGTGTGGTGCGATTCCCATAGGAAGGCAGATGGTCAAGATTCTGTGTTTCTCAATAGGGGTAGTATCCGGAAATACTGCCTCTATTTGAGTGATTTTCTGTGCTAACCAGAAAGGAATTTGTTCCCGTTGTATGGGTGTTTTACCAAGACATGACTGTATGTTCTGTGGTGTAATTTTATTAGTGTTCCCCTGATGAGGGGTCAGCTGTGGTACATTAACAGCTGGTTGGACTGTTGCAGTCCGCATTACATATTGGACTAATGCCCTATGTATTTTTATAAGTGTTTTTAGCTGTACTAACAGCTCTTCCTTTGACATTTTTGCAATGTCCGGATGTGGTGTGTAGCTGGCTAGAACCGGCCACGTTGCTCCTGGTCTACCTAGTGGACCGAGCCTGGTAATATGATCATTATGTTTTAGGGCGCCATTAAACCAGAGCAGGTGCTCTTGGAATTTTAGTGGGATTTCAGTCTCCTCGAAAGGAGCGTACTCATCCAGTGGTTTCTCTATTTTGTAATAGTGAAACTCTTTTGTTCTAGCGTTTGCCTCTGGAAAGTTTATCCATGAATAGAATACCTCTGTCTGCCGATATTCGTGTGCCTCTATCACGAAAATCACTGTACCACCTTGTGGTGTCAGTCCGTTTTCTATAAGTTTTAACGTTATAGATTTTCTCAAATGTGCCGGGATGATTATTGCACCCGGTTCCGTATCGTTGGGACCCTGCTGAGTCTCATCTACTGCGGCCCCAGTGGTTCCGTTTTCTAAGTCTGACATTTTATAAATGCAGGCTTTGCCGAGTAGGTCTCCAAGGAGACAAAGATTAGGTGCACAATATTTTGGAACAATGTATCCTTCAACGTTGAATAAACCAGAGCTTTACATAGGAATCTCTTCCTACTGAGTTCGGGCGGATTTTAACCTTTCACCCACTCCAGACGTCTATTGGAGTATTTACGGGAGAAAGGGGTATGTGTGAAATATGCACGACTGAGTTACTCTAACGTCTTGCGTTAGTTTATCGCCTTACCAAACGTTTGGGCGCCATGTAGTGTAGTTCCTATTTTCCCAATAGGCCCTGCGCATTGGAATAACATAAACGGTAGTATCGACGTAGAAGTGCGGATCTTCCAGGCCTCCACTGACTATGCTAAACTTAATTGGGGTTGTTACCAACTAGCTCAGAGGTCACTGGAAACTTTCTTGACTGAAATAGGAAGTGATCAGCTTCCCTGGCACAGCCAAGAAGGGATTCAGTTTTCCAACAACCGTGCAACATGACAACTTTGCTCCTCAGATCAAGAGTCAATCTCTAGGGTCGTGTGAAACAATAGACAGTTATTTTACTCAGTCAGTGGTTGTGCAGTTTACTTTCACAATATGTAAAGAATAGAGAGACGGGCGTGTTCAATAAAGGGTAACATTTATTGAACAGTCTTTCTTCTCGTACAAGAGAAATGAATTGCCACAATTGCAAGACTTGTTATTATAAAAAGTACGTACAGTAAGATAAGTATTGCGAAATAATACTGTAAAAGCATTGATATGGTTTCTTAGCCATACAATGGTTTAAAATGAATAAAACATATATACATTCATATGTACATTAGGCTAAAATACTCAACTGGTGCTTCTAACTACGCCTACCCCAGTGTACCTGACCTAAGCCTAATACTTGGGAAGGGAGTAAGTAAGTAGCTTTAGTTTAAGTTGGTTTTGCCAAGGTTTGCTTCAAGAATTCTCTCTAAGGGTTTAGTCAACACCATACCTCTGGAATAGAATGATGGAGGTCTGGTATCTCCTTCAGGGGGTCGATATCCCAGTCACCCGCAAGGGTAGACTAGAAACGCCGGAGCTGGATTTCTCTGCAGGAGAAAGACAGCGTCTCTTCTCCGCGCGTCGAGGAGGAGGGGCAGCGTCCACGGGCAGCTTGCATCTGCTGGGCTCTTGCAGGGGGACGGCTGTTCAGCTCCTAAGTTCACCACACCATCGTTCGTTAGTTAGCAGCGATAGCAGCTATGGTATCATCAGCATGACAGCTTCTTCAGCAGCAGCGAGATAGCTGGCAGCATCAGCTTCAGCGAAACAGCAACGAGACAGCAGCAGCGTTTGCTTAAGGCAACGTTGGTAATATTTATACCTGAGAGGTGCCTTGTTTGACGTACGTTTTTGGACATAAGACGTCAATAAAGATGTCACTAGGAAGTGATCGTCTATCAGTGCTCATTAGAGTTCTATTACTAATCAAAACACAGCAAGCGGGGATTTCCAGGTTGCTGAGTTTTTATCTTGTTGAAGAACTCGGAGTGTTAATCTAGGAATCTCAGATAGTAACTTCTGCTATGTCATTGCACTAATTGGTTGCAAAGGAAGTGGCAGAGAAAGCTATTATGAAATGTGGCTCTGTTCATGTGAGGCCAGAGACGAGTTTCTGACTATTGCACTTGAACGGTTATGCCAATATAGGGAATAAATGGATTTATAGCCGAATAGGGGCATAAGGTCACAGTATCGATCAGGGTCCTAGATTAGAACGGTACAGTTCATTCCCTCCAATTCCGCTGGGGAAGCAAGCCCTGAAGCTGAGAGGAGCGGGGGGTGCACGATCGCCTTAGCAGCCACTTTAGCGTTCGCCATCACTTTAGCATTCGCGTTTGCCGCCATCGCAGGGGAGAACGCCTCGAACACCGTAGGCTGTCTTAGTACTGCCTGCTCAGAAGTCTTAACACCAATGTTATTCCTCCTGTTTGAGGTGGATTTTTCCTTTAATTTCTCTTTGTTTTCTTTCTGATTTACTGCTCCAGCGCCACCGACGGCTTTACCCAGATCCGTATCTCGATGAACCGCTCGCTCCTCCACCTTGCGCAGAGCTGTTTTCGTCTGCAAATTTGCTCCTGGAGCATCAGGGTCGCTCCAAACTGCTTTCTCCTTGTCTTCTTTTTGCTCCCTTACAGTTTTCTGTGGTTTCTGAGCCATTGCACTCCTCCTCACCCTACAGCAGTAGTACCGGCTCCTGCCAGCAATTCCTTCTAGGAGCCGTAGAGAATGAATCAGGCTCTCTTTGATGGTCAGAGCCAGCTGCGCTGTTACGGGGGAGAGCCCGCATCGGAGATGAGAGGTGAGTTCACTGTTGATTTAATCACTCCAAACTTGTAAAGCATACTTCTTCACAGAAGCTTTTTTCCCCTATTTTTTCGTATCTCTCAGGGGGTTCTATGGATTTTCGCCATCTAGAAGAGTGGTGTGCCGCATCCAGTCCATATTACTCCTAACAGGGGGAGAGAGGAGAAAGCACGACTTCTCCCTACGGCCTGTCAGCGGCCATCTTGCCCTGCTCCATAAGTTCCGAGCTAAAAAGAAGGACTGGATGTTCTTCTTGAGCTAACTAGCATGGATTCCTGAAGCCATGCTGAAAATCAATCCATCTTTTCTCAATCCCGTTCCCTTTAAATGACTTCTCAATAGGCATTAAGATCAGGGTCATTTGACCGCGTCCTGAAAATGGCTTTAGAAAGTATCTTTCCTACACTTATTTTCGCTTTCATATGATCCACTGCCACACCACTTGCCACCCACACCCCTATGCACACACCTCAGCTGAGCCCCAATACTACACAGATGAAAGCTTACCTTCTCCATTGCAAGATGATTCCCATCCTTTGTGTCCTCAAGTAAAAGTTTGTGAAACAGAAGTCAATTGCACAGAACTTCTCGGGAATTTGCTTTTGCAAAATGCAGGAAACACAACGTTTTACATGCCTTTACTCACAATCTCCTCTCGGAGCGTTGAGTATTGGGTACTGGAGTCCTGACCTAGAGACAGACCTACCAACTCTTCCTCAAAGATGAGCTTTGGCATCACTGCTTGTGTGTCTGAACAAAGTGGTAATGATAGAATTATAAAAACTTTTGACACATCTGATTGGCCCGGTAAGGATCTGGCAGGTAAACAGAATGCGTTTTCTTCAAAGAAAATGGGAGGTCTTTGTGGAGAGGTGGGCCGCCACAATTCGACATTGGAGTTCTCATGCACATGGCATAAACATATATTCAATTGCAGATGGAAGTTTCATGTATAATGCCATGCTCAATCAACAAACAGGCACGGCTGGCTACAGTAACAGAAGGTTTATTTGCTGCTCAGCTACTCACACTACTCTCTGCTCCTTAAATCTCCTTGACATTACTAACAAGTGCCTCTATTCTAAATGATAAGATTCTAAGCTTACATTCCACGCACAATATTCTAATCCTAGCCTGACATTACATTATTACATTTCTTCCCCCTCCCTCCCTCTTTTTTCAGCAGCGAATAGAAATAGAACAAAACAAAGAAAAATCAGAGGAAAAGAATATAACACCATGAAAATATGGGCAGGAGGTTTTAATACTTCAGTCTGCCAGGTGGTAGATAGTCATTTGTGTAGTGCTTCTTTTGAAGTTGCTAATAGGGTGCATTTGAAACACACAATGCTGGATGACGCCATGAATTAGCAAGATATGACTTAATTTTTACTTCCGATTCCTTTTTTGGTCGTGATCAGTCAAACTCTATTTGAACACCTACTTTCATTAGTACCCATTAGGGTAGAACTATAGATTTTATATTGATTCGGCAGTAGACATGCACCTTAGAGTCCAGAATTGTCCCCAAATGCATGAGTGACCACAATCTATTAGTCATCAAATTCCAACTTTTTCCAATAGGGGTGACGATTAGCAAGAAACCAATATATACCAAGAATCAAGGTTTGTGCATTAAGTAGGACAAAATAGACCCCTTAGATTTCAATCAAAGGATAATGAATGGAAATTCATAGTCCATAATGACCTGCTTAGCAGATAGCCAAATCCATCCACTAATTTTAAGGTAATGTGAGTTATTATGTGAAGCTATTACAAAAGGAACCAACAATATACAGTTCTAATTCAGTGAGTTCCACACACCGCTGGTTTAGTAAAGCTTGTTCTGCTGCCCATAAAAAAAATCACCAAAATGCCCTTAAGACAAAGCCACGATGTCTAACAAATATTAGAGCAGCCAGGTTACAATACAAGAATGTTTTGGAAGAAAGGAAAAGGGAGATTAGAGATAGCACCTGGGAGAATCCAAAACAGGCAGCAGCCTTAAAAGACACGCAGAAAGTTTGGGAAGTGGTAAACTATCCAGCAGCGGCCTTAAAAGACACGTGGAAAGTTTGGTAAGGGGTAAACTATCCTTTCTTTGCTGACCAAGTAGGTTCAAAATTGGATGCATTGATCCCAGAGGCAGAATGGTTGGCTCATTTTCGGAAAGTTAGTGGAGCACCCTGGTGTGAGACCTCAACCTTAGTGCAGCAGCAAAGTTAACTCCAGCTCAGACAGCAAGAACTGCCATGCACAATGCGTATTGTGTGAAGGCATGCGTGACCCTATCATGGGATTTCATCGGGACAGGCAAGCCTTCACGCAATACGCCATGCGCACTGCAGTTATTGCTGTCTGATCTGAGTTGGGGTTAGCTTAGCTGCTGCACTAAGGTGGCTAAGTCTCTCGTCTTAATTGAATTTACTCTGAGCCGGAGCAGCGGAAGCTTAGGCTTCTAAGCGGAGTCACGAGTGCAGCCAGCCCAGCAGCAGGAGCAGGAAGGCAGTGGCAGCTAAGGGACAGGTGGCCACGCTGCACTACTATGGATAACTACCATGGTAAGTCCCCTAGACTCAATCTTGGCATCAGTGTACTCTGCTCTGTTTTGAGTGCAGAGTTTTTGAAAACTTTGCACTCCAAACAGAGTGCAGATTTCTAAAACTCCACAAACTGCGCTGGCAGAGTGGAGTTAACCACCCATCTTTAGTTTTAGGCCAGGCTTAGGCACAGTTGAGCAGGATCTGAACCTGCATATAATAATCACCAACTATGTGATGGCCAAAAGGGGTGTGTCACATATAGCTTTATTGATTTATCTAGTGCCTTTGATCTGGTCAACCAAGAGAAACTATGGGAGTGCATGGAGGGACTTGGGTGTGGAATCAGGTCTTCTTAAAGGGATAGGGCGACTACACTGGGATTTTGAAGGTATCTATTTGCTACAGCCCTCACGGAGAAGCATCATCGTATATTGTTTCTCCGAGTGGGGTCAGAGAAGGCTGCATCTTGGCGCCCTTCCTTTTTTTATCAGATATAAATGTAATTTCTGATCATCTAATTAATTTTGGTAGGGATGTGTCCAAAATAGGATCTCAAAATATTCCAATTTTATTGTATGCAGACGATGCAGTCCTTATGGCCCGCACGGCAAATGGCCTTCAGATCTTACTGGATTGTTTTTCTGACTTCATGGAGGGTTTAGATTTAAAAGTAAATTACTCCAAATCATATATCATGACCTGTGGCCCCCTTGGTTAAAAAAAACAAAATGATTTAACATGGGTGGACACTTTTTGGACAAGGTTAGGGATTTCAATTACTTGGGGTAACTTTTAGCTTGTCTTGTTCTTGGAAACCGTTCTTGCAATTCAAAGCCCAACAAATGAGCAGGAATATTGAAGGTATTTTTCGTTTCACACAAACATTAAAACATTAACTGCTGATCTATGTATTTTAGTCACTTTTAATGAAGAAGGGTGAAACGTACTTGGTGATTTTCTTGCCCATCGTACCCATGCCTTTGAATGTTCTTTTTGTGATGTGTATAATACTTTATCTCTCCCTTAACTGTTTAGTCTCTCTTCACAGTTTCTTAATGGTTCTCTGGCAGACTTGTTGGGAGATGTGGTAGACAAGTTTGTAGCGACCGGCCTAACATTAATTAGGAAGGACATTTACCTATAGATCCATGAAGTATATTTTTATAATTATGCGAAACTTGACACACAAAGCCTGGTTTATAGGAATTTGAGATGGTTCTGCTGTTTGTATAGCTTTTTTAATAGTGGCCATTAACCTTTCCGACATTCCATTTGCTTGAGGCATCATTGAAGTTTTTTTTCTCTGTGCTATTTCCATATAATTCATGATTTTTTTTAACTCATTCACACTGAAACGTGGTCCATTATCGGTTTTTAAAACATCTGGTATACCATCTAGAGAAAATCTTATCCAAAAAAAGGAAGCACTGTTGAAGCGGATGATATCAATTTTAGCAATTGGAAAACAAGAATATTAATCAATAATCGCAAACAAATAATGTCCAGAATCTAAAGGTCCATAAAAATCTGCTGCCAAATGTGTTCTCACCACGTCAAGTCAAGTCAAGTCAAGTCATAAAATTTGTATAGCGCACTACATACCCAGAGGGTTTCAAGGCGCTTAGGAAGGGGAGGAGGATTATTTGTCAAATATCTACGTTTTAAGCTGCTTTCTGAACGCTAGGTGATTCTGGGTGAGGCGAAGGTGAGCGGGGAGTGAGTTCCATGTTTTGGCAGCCAGGTATGAAAAGGATCTGCCTCCCATGGTGGTCTTGTTGATGCGAGGTACAGTGGCGAAGGCTTGGCTGGAAGAGCGAAGTTGGCGGGAGGGGGTGTAGAAGGACAGTCGAGAGTTGAGGCAATCTGGTCCGATGTCGTAGAGTGATTTGTGTGCGTGGGTAAGCAGTCGGAAAGTGATCCTCTTATTGACGGGTAGCCAGTGGAGGTCTTTAAGGTGACCAGAGATGTGTTCGTTGCGTGGGATGTCTAATATGAGCCTGGCTGAGGCGTTTTGGATTCGTTGTAGTTTCTTCTGGAGTTTAGCGGTGGTACCTGCGTAGAGGGTGTTTCCGTAGTCCAGTCGGCTCGTGACTAGAGCGTGGGTGACTGTTTTCCTTGTTTCGGAGGGGATCCATCGAAATGTTTTTCTGAGCATGCGAAGAATGTTAAAGCAGGAAGAGGATACGGCGCTGACTTGTCTGTTCATTGAGAGTGAAGAATCCAGGATGACGCCAAGGTTCCGTGCGTAGTCTGTCGGGATGGGTGCTTTTCCGAGGGCTTCCGGCCACCAGGAGTCGTCCCATGCAGAGGGGGAAGTACCTAAGATGAGGACTTCTGTTTTGTCTGAGTTCAGTTTCAGACGGCTTTGTTTCATCCATTCGGCGACTTCTTTCATTCCTTCGTGTAGGTTAGTTTTGGCGGTGCTGGGGTCCTTGGTGAGAGAGAGGATCAGTTGAGTGTCGTCCGCGTAAGAGATGATGTTGAGGTTGTGTTGGCGGGCGATGGCCGCGAGGGGGCTCATGTATACGTTGAAGAGGGTGGGACTGAGTGAGGATCCTTGAGGTACGCCGCAGATGATTTCAGAGGCCTCGGCCTTGAATGGTGGGAGGCGGACTCTCTGTGTTCTTCCGGTGAGGAACGAGGTGATCCATTCCAGTGCTTTTCCTTGGATTCCGATGTTTCTGAGGCGTTGTAAAAGGGTGCTGTGGCAGACTGTGTCGAAGGCTGCAGAGAGGTCGAGGAGGATGAGGGCGACTGTGTCTCCATTGTCCAGTAGAGTTCGAATGTCGTCTGTTGCTGCGATGAGGGCGGTCTCAGTGCTGTGTTTGGCTCGGAAGCCAGATTGTGAGGGGTCGAGTGATTTGTTGGCTTCGAGGAAGGCGGCGAGCTGGTTGTTGACGGCTTTCTCGATGACTTTGGCCGGGAATGGAAGAAGCGAGATGGGGCGGTAGTTTTTGAGTTCGGTGGGGTCTGCTGTTGGTTTTTTCAGAAGGGCGGTGAGTTCAGCGTGTTTCCAGTCTTCTGGGAAGGTAGCGGAGTTGAAGGAGCAGTTGATGACGTCTCGGAGGTGCGGAGCTATGACGGAGTCTGCTTTGTTGAAGATGTGGTGAGGGCATGGGTCTGTGGGGGATCCAGAGTGGATGGAATTCATCAGGCGGATGGTGTCCTCAGTGGAGATTGGGTTCCAGTCGTTAAGGGTGTTTACGGGGGGAAGATGGTCAGCAGATGGTAGGGTGGGTTGGCTTCCGGGTTGGTTGTCAAAGCTGTTGTGGATGTCAGCAATCTTGTTGTGGAAAAAAGAGGCTAGGGAGTCGCAGAGGGTTTGAGAGGGGGTGATGTCGTTGGAGTTGGCCGAGGGGTTGGAAAATTCCTTGACGATGTTGAAAAGTTCCTTGCTGTTGTGGGCGTTGTTGTCAAGTCGATCCTTGAATGCTGTTTTCTTGGCTTTTCGGATCAGTTGGTGGTGAGTACGGGTGGCGCTTTTGAAGGCGTCCTTGTTGCTGGTGGATGGGTCTTTTTTCCAGGCCTTTTCAAGGGAGCGGCACAGTTTCTTGGACTTCTTGAGATCATCGTTGAACCATGAGGCTTTCTTGTTGCCAAGTTTGTGTTGACGTTTTTTCAGTGGTGCTAAGGTGTCGGCGGTGTTGGATAACCAAAGGGTGAGGTTGGAGGCGGCTTCGTTGGCGTTAGAAGAGAGGGCTGGGGAGGTTCGAAGGAGCGATGTGGAGATCTGATCCGTGGTGATTTTGTTCCAGTTTCTTTGCAGAGTTGGTTGGAGGTGGATGATGGGTTTCGGCTTGTTGTAGGCGAAGTGAACGCAGCTGTGGTCAGTCCAGAGGAGATCCGTAGTGTGGCTGAAGGAGACATGATTGCTGGAGGTGAAGATGGGGTCGAGTGTGTGACCTGCGATGTGGGTGGGGGAAGTGACTAGTTGTTTAAGTCCGAGGTTGGCGAGGTTGTCTAAGAGGGTGGCGGTGTTGCGGTCGTTGATCTTTTCAAGGTGGAAGTTGAGGTCTCCCAGAAGGATGTAGTCTTTGGAGGGGAGCGCGAGTGGGGTGATGAATTCCGTGATGTCTTCACTGAATTTTGCGCGGGGTCCTGGTGGTCTGTAGAGGAGGGTGCCTCTGAGAGTTGTCTTGGGGTCGATGTGGATCTGGAAGTGAAGGTGTTCGGAGTTAGCGAGGTTGGCGTCGGAGCTGGTAGAGATGCGGATGGATTTCTTATGGACGATAGCGATTCCTCCTCCTGTATGGTCGGTGCGGTCCTTGCGTGTGATCTTATAGTCATCAGGGATAGCGATGGCGATGTCAGGGGCGGAGGAAGCGTTCATCCATGTTTCCGTTAGGAAGGCGACGTCAGGAGAGATGGTGTCTAGTAGGTTCCAAAGGTCAATGGCGTGCCTGTGGACCGAGCGGGTGTTGAGAAGGATGCATTGTAGGTGGTTGGGGTCGGGAATCTGTGGTGTGGTCGTAGCGGAGATGTTGTCAGTGCCGCTAAATTTGCAGGAGAAGCAGGAGAACGGTCCATGGGTGCGTCCAGGAGCGGCTTGGACGCAGTTGGGGGCGCGACCGGGGTTAAGGGCTAGGAGGGTGGCGGCATCATAGGTAGTGCGGGGGGGCTGGGCAGCGCGAGGGCCAGGGGGTCTGGCGCTGGGCGCGGTCCAGGCGCGGACGGGCGTAGACGGGCCTATATTTGGCGCACCTTCGGCGCGGGTTGGGCGCGATCGCTGCACGTAAACGCTGCGCGCGGGAAGAACTGTCATATATGGATAGTGGAGGGGGAGGGGCGAGGGCGTCTCAGCTGGGAGGCGGGGCGGGCTACAGATGACCAAAACAACAATCAGGCAAAATGGAGGCGGAGGGGGGAGCACAGTGGAGATGCGCACAAGCAGGAAAAGCGGCGATTTCACCAATTTAAAGTGCAGATTAAATACAGCGTCAACCAGGCACACAGCGCTAGCAATATATGGCAGAAATAATAAGCAAAGCAGCAGCAACGATACCAGTGACACAGCGGACACTGGGGAGCGACCACTCAGTCACGGCGCTTTGTTCCTTTCTTTAGAAGTACATGTTCGTCCAATTTCTTGTACATGACTACCTAATCTTGGAAACCACATTTATTCTCATAAATAAATTCTCTGTCACAGATATCCCTCAGTGACTCTCATGGTCTAAATCAATCACAGGTTTTTGCTAACTAAAAGGAATAACCAACCTATTAGCTCTCAAAATCATGCCAGATGAAGCTATGAGTAACCAAGTCTAAATAATTTTTAAATGCAAGGATATCTCTTTTTCGTCTTTCAAGTTGAGTTTGTGTTGCATTATCTATGCATTTTATTATTTAAAGTTATAACATTTTGTATATCTCTTGAATCGTTTCTCTTTTAAAGAAGCATCAAATAATGCTTTTTCTGAAATTACTTCACGTATGTATTCTTCAGCTTCAGACTTTGGCTCTATTTTACTTTCAAGTTGGTGTCTAAATAAATAATCTGTTGGGTTAGGCTCCTTTCCTGGTTTATGAACAACTCTAAAGTTGTTGTCCATTAGGCTCATTTCCCATTCCTCAATTCGTGGGGGTATTTTCACCTTTGGATTTTTCAAAACAGTGGTCAATGCTTGATAATCTGCTATTATTACAAAAGTCTTACCATCCAAGAAATCATGAAAATGTTCACAAGCCCATACTAAAGATAACCTGTTTTTTCTGCTGGAAATATTTCCTTTCTATATAAGACAAGCTTTTAAGAATTCTGCAGCTGCAAATATCCCAAAATGAAACTTTTTATAAAGAAACAATCTAAGATGTGTAGAAAATGTTGTTATATATCTTAATTGTTCATGAAATTCCAACTGATGATATCCTTTGTACACATCTAGTTTTGAAAAAACAACAGCTCCATTAATACTACTAAACATGACATTCAAATGCAGCTCTGAATTTCTCTCTCTTTTGCTGTGTTGGGTATTTGCATGTTGACATAAATTCTGCTAATTTCTGAGGGTTTTTTGGAACCACTACTGTGGAAAAAACCCATTGTTTTGGACCATTAGCAGGCTCAATATTATCTTAATGAAGTAATGAATGTATTTATTTTTCTGCTTTGGTTTGCAAATGTATTGAAACTGTTCTGTATATTTCCCAAACAGACCTCACTGCTTCATGGATATGTAGTGTGATTGTCTTATCTTATAATTTTTCCAGTCATTTAAATAACTCAGGATATTTTTTTAGAACAGAATGTTCTGTAGTAACGTTATAAGCCGTTGCTAATAAGCTCATTACTTGAGCAGTGGCATCACTCTATAAACAGGGACCAGGAACTTCACTTTCAAAATCTTGTATTTTTTCTTTGAATATTTTCTTCAAATGTTCCTAGACGGGAAACAGGCTGTCTGGCTCCTCACTAAAAACCCACTGAGGTTACTTGTTGTCCCACTATCAAGGACAAAAGGAACCTCTTGAGATCCAACCACTACATCAATAATTATTTTTAATACTTTCTCTTCTTATCAAATTAATTTGTTTGACTTTGGTTTAATCATACATCACATACAACCGTTCTGACTGTTCAGATCCATCAACAGTCATGTCCAATAATTTCCATCTGTCTTACATGTTAGGTAGTTCCTTTAGTTTGCTAACTCCAACCTTTGACATTTTCTTTTTTTGTCACGTGTGAGTCTTCATAAACCCGTATAATGATTTGCTGGGCACATCTTTAAATGTGGAAACTGAAACCACATCAGTGATACAATCTTTTTTTCTGTGTGGTGTGATTCTGTCTTCTCTGTTTTACTATCTTTCCTTGGCATTTGTTGAACTTGCTCCATTGTTTTCATGCATCCTTGTTCCATATTCCTAACATTGTTTTTGCTTGCATATCTTTTCAAGCCATCCGTAACATTGTTTGCAGTCATATGTTTTTTCCAACAATTTCTTTCTAAGTTCTACTGAATTACATCCTTGAATTTTCCTCCATCTTATTGCTTCTTAATAATTGAACGTTTCAAATTCACAAAATAGCACCAATTTTCTTAGGCTTGTTACATAGTAATCAATGGATTCATCTTTTTGAGAGGCCATATTAAAGTTAAATGTTTCGAAATCCAAGTTTCTTTGTCGATCAAATCTCTCAATTAGAAATTTAATGAGTGCTTCATATGTGTTTCTATATCTTATTGGAGAAAAGCTGCTATTAAATGCTCTACATCATAACCCTCTAAATTGAGTAATAGATCTTTTGCCTATTATTCAGAGTATATTTTACGTGTAGTCATTAAGAAATGTTCAAATCTCCTCCATTTTTTCCATCTTTTGGCAATAGTTTGTAGGTCTGATATATCAAATGGTAAGGGCCTTCGGAAAATCATACTTGAAAGGTTCTCTATGTTCTCTTCATCACAATATACTTCTGTATCCATGTTTATTGTCAATTCACTGTTTGTTTCTTGATTTGACATCTTTTTACTCCTTTGTCAATTAATTGATCAAGGATTTATCACAATTTATTTTGAAAATCAGTTGTTTAATGAGAATTAATGATTTTACTATGGGTCCTATCTAAAAATGACTGCCTATGTAAATCTACGGAAGTCTCCTGATTTAAAGAGGGCTGCCGTGATATAATTTATCTCACATTATCTTGTGCCCGATTTCAAAATGGCGGTTGTTACAGACTTTCTTGTATTGCGTGTTAATTTGGTTTTCATATGCATGCATGTGCAAGACTATCTGCGACTGTTGGGGACAAAACACGGAAAATCTACAACTTCTTCCTTTTTCCCCCCAGTACATAATATTAATCTGCTGCGACACTAAACTGCGTTAAAATCACTTTGCTCAGGCAATTACTATTTCGGTGGTATGCGGTGTGAGAGAATGGGGTTCTGTTGCAGTACCATCCACCCACACACTTTTTGCGTGGGTTTTGATGCAACTTGAACTGTAGAGTACTGGGTTCCTCTGTTCAGGTTCCCAGTACCAGTGTTCTTTCCCTAAAACGGATCCTCAATTGGCCCTTAAATCCCTAGCAAAATGTACATGGGTACCTAGGGCATTGGTACTGAAGAGGTTCCCCTAGGAACACCTCACCTAGGCCATGCAGACTGCCATTGCAGCATGCATTGCCTGGTGCAGGCAAAAACGACAACGTCAACATGCTACACTGCCTGTCCCATGCCAACTAGCACTGCCTAAGATATAGTAAGTCACCCCTCTAGCAGGCCTTACCAGTCCTAGGGTAGGGAGCACTATATCACAGGTGTGGGCATATCTGCATGAGCAGAAATTACCCTGCAGTATTAGAATCTATTCCTTAATGTTGTTTGTGTCATGGAAGGTATAGAGATTACAGGGGCTGGAAACTCAACAACTCAAGTTCCATAACACCATGATGTCTTCACTGAACACCGGAGTCTTTGAACCCAAACTACTCCTCTCAAACCCACACTCATGCTAGTGTGGGATTTATTGTAACATGTACTAAGAGGGCACCTCAGAGGTGCCCCCTGAAAATCTACTGACCCTGGTGTGGTCACTGACTGGCTTTAGGCAGCCTGCCACACACAGACATGATTCTGGACCCCTGGCTCTCTAGGACCAGAAACAATGCACATCCTGGGCAGTGGTGTCACACTCAAAGAGGAAGGGGATGCTTGCTGCCTTTATAATGCAACCCCCAACCTCTGCTACAAGCAGCAGATGGCAACCCCAAATTTACACCCCCACTTTGGGCGGGAAACCAGCAGGAAAACATGGAAAGACTAGGAGGTGTGCCCACCTTTGCCAACTTCACCCCTCAGGTGGAGGAGGAGAAGTTAAGCACACTTTTCAGTCCCCTCCAACTTGAAGATGAGGGAACTCTTCCAATCAGGGCTAGGATTATGCCCCTCCCACATTTTGGTGGCATAATAGAGGGTGCAGTCACTCCAGGTGAGGTGCCCATAGTTCCTACCTGTAACTTCCTTAAAACTCCCACTGAATCCAGTATGAAGGAGTCTTCCTCAGACCTTGAAACTAGTTACCTGTGACCTAAGAAGAAGGACAAAGAAGACACTGTGCAGCGAAGCATGAAGAAGACTGCTGACTTCGCCCCATCCCTACCAGCCTGTCTCCAGCTTCAAAGCCCTGCGTGAAGACATCGCCTGTCCTGCAGCCAGCAACTTCCAGAAACCCGAGGAAGACTGGCTGAACTTTGACAAATACCAGTACTCCTGAGAACAGCAGTTTTGTCCCCAAGAATCCAACATCAAGGACCTAGGTGGCAGCTGGAACTGCGAGTCCTGACCACTCTGCATCTGACGCTTATGGCTCGTGTCCAGGTGGCCCACCGACCCAGAACAGGATCCCCAGGGATCTGGACCTCAAGTCCAACATTGGCTGATCCTTCCTGGACTCCACACCAACAGCTACGACCTGAATCCAAAGGCTTCCCCTGACTGCAACCAGTTCCAGTAAGAAAAATCCAACATCTAAAAGGCACCCCTGACCCGAAGCCCCTGGGCACTGTTGGGCTGAATAGACCGTGAACCTATGACCCCCTAAATCATTACTTACCTCTTTTGTTGCTGCTCTCCCTCCTGCAACCTCCAGTACGAAGCCTGCAGCCTCTTGCACCGAAGCAAGACCTCCACTGAATAACATTAGGTGTCCAATGCTGAAATTGCACCCCTTTCACCCGGTCACCTCTGTGCCGCTGATGGTGTATGTTTGGTGCTGCTTTGTGCCCCTCCCCCTGATCTTGCTCTAACCCCCAATAGTCAGCCCGGCAACAGATTTACCTACCTGCAAGCAGTGTAGCTTCAAGCACCCTCTGCACCCGGTCACCTCTCTGTTAGTGGTGGTGCAGTTTTGGTACTCACTTGACCCTTGCCCCTTGCTGAACCTTGGTCCCGAAGACTGGAACTGTAAGTCAGGTATTTACCTGTATAACCGCATTATTGTTTTCCTCCATAGGATAAGATTGAACTCTCTGAAACTGAAAAGTATTTTTATATAAAAATGTACTTACCGTATTGCGAAGATCTTGGTCTTAAAATAAAACTCAAACAATGCTTATTTTTATAAAATTTGTGAGGATCTTCTTTTAAAGTCGTGTGTCCCTTATTGGCCAATGTTGTGCAATAAATGTGTTACACTCCTCTGTGTTAGGTCTAAGAATGCTCGCCCACACTACCACTAACAGAGCAACTTGGTTTGCATTGGGCCCTGTACACTTCTGAGGGAATCTCTGGATTCTGTGTAAGGTATAACCACCTAGTGGTATACCATATACAGAGCCAGCTTCCTGCATTGGTAGAAGCGGTGGGATACAATACTAGACATTTGCTGTACTGCTCGATTAAAAGGTGATTTCACAAGAAGATGTCCAAAATTGTCTTTAGTTAGAATTTACTAGTGATTTTCGATTGTTTTCCAAATGTATTAAACTAGTGTTAGGGCCTTGGCTAAGTCACCCACTGTTTAGAAAAATTCAAAATTCTGTAAAGTAGTCAGGCCTCAATAGTCCTTATCAATTTGTGTAAGTCCTTAATAGACATACACTACTTTAAAATCCATTTTTGAAAATCCAGGGACCAGGACCAGCCAGGGCCTCAACCTGGCCCCCTATGCACATCCAAATGTTTCTCAACTTAAAGATTTGTGCAAAGCATGGAAACTTGCCATAGGTGCTAAACCCACTGAAGCCCATCTCCAGTTGTTGCTAGCAGAGAATGACAAGGCCATGAAAAGTCAAGCTTACTCCATTGGGGAAGATGATGATGATGATGATTCCCAGGTAGTAGAGAAGGAGGAGGAGGACACTGACTTCAACCTTACTCCCTCTGATACTAACCCACTGAGAGTAATCCAGTAGTGTCCAAAAGGAGGTAGAAACTGATGATGCAGGTCTTCAGAAACTGGCCAGGAGGGTAACTCTAGAAGCTAAACTCTTAGTCATAGAAAAAGAAATTGCTAAGATGGGCCTAGGACCCATCTCTGGTGGCAGCAAAATAATAACAAGCATCTGCAATGCAATCGGTCTCGCCTTTCGGACCTTATATGTATTTAGCTATGCAGCACATTAGCCTGCGTTCCGAAACATCTACTGTTCTTCAGCATGGAGGAAAAGTAAGCACCAAACTGCGTGACATGCCAGGTATGGGAGCATATGGAGATAAATATTGCCTTTCAGCAGGATATGGTATAGTCTAAAGCTCTGTTTTTAATATAATATCAGGGCCTTCGGTGGTCATATCGCTGAAAATACAAGATTTGGAAAAAATAATATTGTCTACAGGTGCTTGTGGAAGACAAGTTCTATGGACTGGAATCTAAAGAATGCTAACGTGATTAGCTAGTGTACCTCAGCGGAAAGCAATACACCTGGTAAACAAGCACCCTGGGGCACAAACGTGAATGCAAGGTCTATCAAAAGGACACTCTTTCCCCCAAGCCAGCTATTTCTGTCATTCTGCAGTAAGGTGTTTATTTTATGGCCCTTCTTTTAAAATATTTCCACCACAAAGCAAGTACCAACGGTGGCAGCATGAATTTGGAATAAAGGAATAAAAAAAATTAAATTAAGGAATAACTATTTACGACCTGTTTAAATTACATTTTGAAGATAAGCCCTTTTTTCCAGCCGAGCACTTGTGGACACCAATACGATCTGGAAAATAGTAATGGAGAGCCGCCCATCAGGCTAGGATACATGTGTAATTCCGATGGACTTTTCACTACCTTGAGCCCCTTCTCCGCACATCCATCCAAGTTGGCTGCACCTATGGATCGGTCTCTTTTCAACGCTGATCCTCCACTCTCTGGGCAGTCCAGCTCCTGGTTTACAGAGGAGCAGCCTTGACGAAAGGAGATTGACCCATAGGTGCATCTAACTCGGATAGATGTGTGAACTGACTCGAGGAGAATCAGCCATTAAGGGTCCCTTTATGTTCACCTGCCCTCCATCCTGTAGTCTGCCAGTGGGCCTTCAGAGGCAGGTAGAAGGCCATTATAATTACACATTTACCTTAGCCTGTTCAGCGGCTTGTCCATTAAACAGTGCAGTTTGTCCGTGCATGAGGTCGCTGTCAGTAAGTCGTACACAGCGAGTAACTTTCTCCGCATTGAATTTACCATTTTCTGGTCATTCCTTTGATAGTGAGTGAGTTGGTGCGTAGATGACCCTTGCACGATGTCTTCAACTCTATGACAATGAGAGTGAGTGGCTACTTGTAGAGCACGCCTCATTGCGTGCTATCTCGCAGTGGGTTGATCTTACTTCAGAAGGAAGGCGCGGTCAGCCGAAAGGTGAGTCGTTCACTTAGTGACGTGTCCCTGCCAAGGACTAGGCGTCGATCCTGTTCCTGTACCTGCCTGCGTCTCAGCCAGGCGTCCATCCTGTTGTATCATCTGACGTGGCACGCGTCTTGTTCCGTGGGGCGTCCTCGTGAGGAGGTGCTGTTGGGCTGGCTTGCTGTGGGTGCTGGAGAGAATACTTTAGCTTGCGCTGGAACATCCCCCGCCCCCCAAGTCTTGGGTGCGATGATATCAGGATGGCTCTGAACCTGCCCTGCCTAAAGATGCTCGTGGAAGACCGGGGGCACCGCGCTGACCCTTATTGAACGTAAGAAACCTTCATGTCTTAGATTCTCTTCTACATTTGTTTGAGGATGAGAGAGTACGGTATTTGCCAAATCCTTCGTGTGAGCGGAGGGATGAAAGGCATCACGCGCATGCGAGACAGAGTGCGAATTCACTCACCAATGACATGGCAAACAAGCATTGAAAATGCAATTGGGCTCGTATTACACGAGACCTAGTGCATTTTACACTGAAGTGCGGGCATAACAGAAGGCATGAATGGGAGGGGGTGGGGCGGTGGTGGTGGTGGTGTAAGAAGTTACAGACTATGGGAGGGAACGGGGAGAGGCAGGAGAACAAAACAGTTTTTCTAGTAAAGGAGCCAATAGCCTCGTAAGGAGAAAAATGACGACATGGCCGTTTGGAATAGATTAACAAGCCAAGCACCAATAAGAATGCAGAAATTATGATTCAAGCCAATCAAAAATAAGGATGGCAAGTGGGCGGAGCTTCGCCCGCTATACTGTATACAGCATCTCTCGACGAGACAGCGCATGCGCTGCCTAGGCGAGACCTAAATAGGAAGGTAGAATATTTTAACATTGAAATCCCCAAAGGAATTGTCCTTAAATTCTTTGAGGGTGATGATATAGGGATAAGTGGTTCATTGCATTTGACAGAGTCAGTCTTAGGAGACAAACCCACAAGAAGCTGTTGAGTGCTGTCCTGTGGGAAATGTTCTCAGGCAAGTGCAGGGATAGACTCCTGACACTCAATGAAAAAGATGCTACATCCTATGACCTCTTGAATGGTAACCTGAGTGAGGTCTTTGGATTTAGTACTGAAGAGTATAGGATCAGATTCAGGTAGGCTAAGACACCCCAAAGCCAAACCTAGGTGGATGGTGTAGATTTCTCAGTAAAAAAACACTAAGTGGTTGGTTACATGTTAACAATGTGCATGATTACGATGGACTTTACAATTTGATAATGAAAGAACATCTGTTAAGTAATTGTGTGCGGGTAAAGTTGTATCAATACCTAGTAGACCTGGGGCCATTCTCTCCCCAAGGGATGGTGAGGCAGGCTGTTCATTGGGTAATAACCAAAGTGTCCAAGATAGGTTATGGTGGGGGAAACCAAATGAATGAGGCCTAAAAGCCCCCTACCCCCATGACAAAAAGGTGGACTACTCTAAAAAAGATCAAAGTAAGGATTCCAATGTATACCCCCAAAAACCTGCCTAGGAGGCTGGACCCAGAAGTACCTCACAAATTAAAACAGGGTACCATAGTAAAAATTGAGATTGCAACAGGGCATGGTGTCACAGCTGTTAAAAGACAGGATACCACACCAAGGAACCTAGCTGTCCTAAAAACAAAACCCCTAGTGGAGCCCCGGGGTTGCCAGGTTAGCCTATGGGGGTAATTCTCCAGATAAGGATGTCCCCCTAGCCTTTAACTGGAAAAAGGGCCCAACAGGTGAGTTTTCACAGAGGATAGCTAGTAGGTGTAAATCCATTTACATCTGTGCAATTGTATGCCACAGCTGTATACAAACACACAGGTCAAAATCTCTTGTAAGGGAGGGGATATAGGCATTCAAAATATCTTGTGGCGTGATTTCAGTCAGGTACTTTTTCCAGCCCATAATCACCATATATTATAACTAATTCATAGAGGAGATCAGGTCTTTTGCATCCCACATCACAAACACAAGTTTTGCTTGTAGGCACATCACCGTTTATTTCACCAAGAAACAAAACCGCAGTTCCCAGACTGCTCACACAATTCAAGAAGTATATAAAGAATATTAATATGATTAAGCACTCAATAACTCATTGGTGGTGGGGGAGGAAGAATAAATGGGTAGTCCAAAAAGCATATGTATAGATGATGGAAGGCTCTTTGAAGACGAGGAGTGGGACAGCCTCTCGTCCAACCTATTTAAGAGGCCTCAATGTATTTAATACGGAGAAGCCGTCCCTCTCCGGGTACATGTACCTGACATTGCATTGAATCGTAAGGAAATTCACACCAATTCCTATAGCAAATATTGGAGATATAGAGAAAAGGAGGGTATGCTAGTCAATATTTGTGGTCTTGTGAATAGATTATGCCATTTTGGAAGAAATCCTGAGCCATGTTGCAAAGGATTAAAGATTAGCTCTCTCAGAGAATGTTGGAGACAAAAGTACTGGTACCAAGGGATCAAAGGGCAGAGCACATGACTGACCAATGCCACTCCCAGCAAATAGTATGGAGAAAGTAATGAATATACAGTTTGTCATGCTCATCCAAGCTAATCATCTGCCGACCCCAACACAATTTGGGTTCAGACCTGGGCATGGTACAGAGACTGCCTTGATCAAAGCCACAGAGGAGCTAAAGGCTGCCCTGGATAGGGGAGGTGCCGCAGCATTTATCCTCCTCAATTTGTCGGATGCCTTTGGTACGGTCTACTACACACAGTTTAACAATCAGCTAGAAGGACTAGGATTTAGGAATAGGGCCTGGCCCTTCCTGACCTCGTTTCTATCTGGCAGAGTACAAATGGTTGCCCTCAATCAGTATGAATCTTTGCCCTTTTTCCTTCCTTGTGGGATCCCACAGGGATCCTCGCTTTGTCCGCCATTATTCAATGTATACGTTGCAGAGCTGGCTACTAAAACATTTGGATTCTCCTTAACTTCCTATGATGAGGACACTCAAATTGTTGTGCCAGCATTTAACAATGATTTAAATATCAGCTCTCATTTCCATGACTGCATGCATGCTATGAGTGTATGGATGAACGAACACTGCTTAAAGCTCAACTCAGGAAAGACTGAGGTGGCGTTGTTTGGAAACCTCTCTTCGGCATGGGCCCCTTCCTGGTAGTCAGAGGAATTAGATCCTGACCAATGCCAAGACCTAGGAGTTCAAATCAATATCAAGTTAAACTTTAGAAGCCAGATTAATGTCATTTTCTACTCCTCCTTCTTCACACTTCAGATGATCAAAAACATTCTCCCTTTTATTCAAGCTAATGCCAAAAAAACTGTCATAACTGCATTAGTCCTATAAAAGATAAACTACTGTAATGAACTATATGTGAATATGCAGGAACAGCATCTAAATTGACTGCAGACTGTGCAGATTGCGTCAGCTAGACTGCTATTAATTCCAATTTGTCTCTCAAGAAACCTAGTAGCTACACTGGCTTCCATCAATTCTTTGCGCTAGATATTGAAGGTAACTCTTTCAGCGGGTCTATCCTGGTCACTGTATCGGGCCGCACTCCATCGTGGTTTGCCCAAACTTGTGACTTTCACCCAGTCTCACATAACCCGATAGTTACGAGCGACACTTTTTTTTACAGATTTTATGTAGCGCGAACTTGACCCGAATCGGGTATCAGAGCACTTTACATAGCACCAGTTGCATTACATGAGGACACATTCATTTTTGTTAGGCACGGGGAGATTCAGTGATTTGCCCAAAATCACCGGATGTTCAGCGCCATTGCCGAGACTCGAACCCAGTTCCCCAGATTCAAGGTCAACCACCCTAGCCATTAGGCCAAATCCTCTCCACTTTGTGCTGTCTGGTGCTATTTGTACTTAAATCTTTAAAATTGCATATCTTCGGTTCTACTGATTGAATTTTTGTTATTTTCATTTCAAATTATTTATTACATTCTAGTCTATTTTTTGATTAGTGTAGAATTTTTCTTGTGTTGCATTTTCACTTTGTTAATGTTTGAAGTGTGACACAAATACTTTACATATGGTCTCTAAGTGAAGCCGGACTGCTTTATGTCAAACTATCAGAGGGTTAAGCACAAGTTAATTTGGGGTTTGCTTCTGTTTCATTCTGACAGAAGTTGTGGTTGCTGCTTGAGTAGGGTTTCAGCCCACCCAAACAGTATACCAACTTCCAACAGTCTCTTAAAAATAATGCTGTGCTTCAGTTAAAATAGCCCTGCACACAGCAAGACAAAGCATATTAATTTAAAAAAAAAATTAAAAACATGGAAGAGCAATTTAGAGGCTAATATGCACTTTATCAGCGACAGAAAGAAGAGATTTCATCCAGGTAGTGCTACAAGAGAAGGAGACTATCCAAAGGTTATGCCCTGAAATGAGTGGCTTAGTGATCTAGTAGGTGGAGTCTAAGCTCAGCCAATCCTTGGAAAACAAAAAAGTCCCAAACAAAGTGTAAGGTTACTAATTTTATGTTGTCATCAACATCATCAAAACAACAAGAAATATCTAATTTGTTGAGTACATAAAAGATCTAATACTAAAAAAGTATATTTTTCTGACAACTCACTGCTAGTGGAAAGGAAGCCCACATTGGACGATTCACTGAGAAACATTTAGAGCAACATCCCTCCATACGTTCAACCCACAATTTGATACCTTTCTCCACTTAGCGTCACTCCACTGTTCAATGATCACTGGCTCCGGCTCAAACTCCTGTAGAACTATGTAGTCAGCGGAGAGAAGCTGCACGCATACCTCGTACTTGCATCCACAGTCATGTCTTGCTGCATACCTAAGATGGAAATAAAATAAACATAACTGCACATCACAGCACATGCTGTGTAACCTAGAATGGGGTCAAAAGATATCACTATTCCCACAGAGGTATAAAGAACTACTAGCAAGTGGAGAGTTAAGGCCGAATTAAGTCTTTGGTGTTAAGTTGAGAGGTAAACCCGGATTTTGGGGGGGGTGTACTACCTAATTTATTTATTTGAATGTTTTGCATAGCGCAAACATGACCCAAGCGGGTATCAGAGCGCTTCACATGCAGGTTGAGGAAGACATAGATAGATAGCTGCGGGAGAAAATTAAGGCAATATACATCAGGAACATCAATGACATAATGGCAGTCGACACTGGGCCGTGACAGAAGCTAGGTAGTAGCTAAATCAACTAAAAGAAGCAAGGCGACAAAAGGAGAGAAGCTTCTAGTTCAGCGCAGTGTTCATCAGTAGAGCTTTCACTTCCCTTTTGAAGGCAAATGTTGAGGGAATCAGTCTTGTTTCTACAGGTAGGGAGTTCCAGATTCTCGGGGCAATGCCAGAGAAAGTACGTTTGAAGGTTTTCAGTTTTTTAAATTTCTTCGGCTTAAGGAGCAGTGTGCTGGTGCTCCTTGAGGGGTGGGAGCCACCTGACAGTACGAGCTTATTTGACAGGTATTGAAGTGTAGTGCTCTATGGCTCATACAAACAATTTTTCACTGGATCCTGGCCTCAAATGGAAGCCAGCTGAGCGATTTCAGGTCCGGCAGATGTGGTTGGAACCAGTGTCAAGTCTAGTCGCAGCATTCAGAGATGCTCTGAGGGGGGCTAAACTGAATTTTGGAAGTCCACACTGAGTAGCACTGCCGTATTAAAGTCTTGAGATGACTTGTGCTTGCACCGCCAATTTGAAGTCATCTTGTTGAAGGTAGGGTTTACGTTTTCTTAGGAGGCTGAGTTGGAAGTTCGCTCCTTTGGTAGATGCTCTGATGTGATCTTGCATGTTTAGGTTCTTATCTAGCACAACTCTCAATGATTTTGTGGAATCAATTATGTGTGGTGTGCTGTTTAGAGTGGTGAGGTTTGTTAGATATTTCACAACAGTGGGGGTTTGCCTAGTGGGTGAAATGAGGAGGAATTCAGTTTTAAGGGTGTTTAGTTTGAGGTGTTTGGAGGTTAGCCAATTTAAGGTTTTGTGCAGGTTTCCGTTGAGTGACTTGATATCTTCTGGTGAAGATAATTTCATGTACAGTTGGGTATCATCCGCATACATGTGATATTGCATGTTGGATGCTTTGAGGATTACAGTCAGGGGTTCAATGAAAAGGATGCAGAGCGTGGGGGAGAGTGAGGACCCTTGGGGGACACCCAGAGGGATGGGACTGGAGTTGGATAGAGTTTGATTGGATTTGACTCTTTGCGTACTGTTGTTCAGAAAAGAGGCAACCCATTTTAGGACAGTGCCTGAGAGCCCCATTCTGCATTCCAAGAGGTTAAGTAGATTGTCATGTTTGACCATGTCAAATGCAGATGAGAGATCGAGTAGTATTAGTAGGCAAGCTTCATTCTGATCAAGTAAAGTGAGGGCATCGTCCACTATATGAGTGATGGCTGTTTCAGTGCTGTGGCCGGAGCTGAAGCCCGATTGGAATTGGTCGAGAAGTTGGAATTGCTCAATGTGTTTGCACAGTTGTTCAAGTACACATTTCTTAAGGAGTTTTGCGAGGGTAGGGATGTTTGTGATTGTTTGATAGTTATTCAAGTCTTCAGGGTCCGCCGTGGGTTTTTTGAGAATAGGGAGAACCACTAGGCCCGCCTTCAGGCAGTCCGGGATCTCACCTTGAAGAAGCGAAGTGTTGCGTTGATGATCTTGGACCTGAGCGGGACTAGTGATCCTATCATTTCTTTAAAGAAGTTGGGGGGAGGGGGTCATTGAAGTAATTTGTAGGTTTCAGGGACAATAGTATGCTGAGGATGGCAGTGTCGTTGAGTGGCGTGAATTGGCTCCAAGAGACACAGTTTTTGGGGGAGGCACAGGGCCGCGTAAGAGGGGGGCGGGTAAGGAGGAGTCAGGAGAAGGTGAGAGTTTGATTAGAGCAGACTTGAGGTCTTAATCTACATGCAAACCATTTTTGTGCCTGTTTTTGCCCCAGATGTACCGTACATGGTTATTCAAATTTAAAAAAGGCAAGCAAGCACAATTTCTATTCAAATTAAATTAAGTGTAAAAATGTGAGCAAAAATTGTTTGTATCAGTTTTATATTCCGAGCCACTCTCTAAATGGGGCCTTTATTCATTGATGTCACATCTTTGGCAGTACAATCACCAGGAAGTGTCAAGTGACCACACCGTTGTCTTAAGACATCTTCGACACTATATTGATACCTTCTGCTATTTAATTAGTTTTATAAAATGCTTGGGCGCCAATGGAAATATACAGGTGTTTAACTCTGCAACCACAGATACAATAAAGTGTAACAGTGAAAGTGTAAAACGAGAGTGGCAAGAAATATGGATACAAACTATGTCAGATACATACGAAATATAGGGCTTTTGAATCCTTCAATCTGCGGGCAGAGAGTTCCAAAAAGAGGTTGCCGTTCCAAAGAAGGACTGATGCTCAGCTTGCACCATACTAAATTCATGTGGTTCAAAGAGCATTTTTTTCTTAATTCTAAAATCCTCCTAGTCCCCAGAGATGCTGAGTAAGATAGCATGTTCAGGTCCAAGGATTTGTATGTTAGGCAAAGTAGTGAAAAGCTGCTTTTAAAAATGCCATTCCCATCAATCGTTGAAAATAACATTTAGAGTCCAATATTTGGATCAATCAACATATTACATTAGAACCTAAAAATATACACACACAAAATTGTAGGCAGGAGTCCATCCATGAAAGTTCTCGTCTGTGGACCACATTAGTAGAGAAAGCTGGGCAGCAACATCCAAAGGTTTAAATAACACACAGGATAAGTAAGCACTGCTAACTTACAGATCAAAGTCAAAAAATGAGTAGGAACCACCCTATCCGTGGTGCCACAGAGGCCTTCTGAGTAATCAGTACCATGGAGCCTTCCATTCACTAATCAATGTTCTCAGACTAATACCCGACAGAGTAACCCATTCACTTGTGCAATGGAAGTTTTATTCACCGGTTTGATATGGTCCTCAATTTTAATCAGTATAACAGAGCCCTTCCCCATCACCATTCCAAGAGATGCTCTCCCACTCATCAGCCCAATCATAGGCCTCCACTCAAACAGTCCAACAGGGGTCCCATAGCACCTAAAGAGGCCCCTAAGCTCCAGTATAGTACAGTTCCAACTCACCAGTCTGTCACTACGATGTCTGGCTGTACCGCGTCCATCAGCGTCTCCCAGTATCCTTCCTTCTTCAGGTCAATGAGCTGGGATTTTTTGCATTCACTACAGAGAAATGTTAAAATGAGAAAGTTAAACCCAGGTCAGATCTGGTGCAAACACAGCGCCTCCTTCTAGTCCCAGGGCACACACAGACACTTTGTCTAAGCAACTAGAGAATCCCAAGTCACTAGAAGCACCAGATATGTCAACACCAGGCAGAGCACAATATTGAATATCCAAAGAAGCGAAAATATCAGATAAGGTTGTTAACACCCGACTTGATAAGTGACAAAGCGCATCACTAAATGAATGCAACAAGTTGTAAAAAGTCATTGAAAAAGGATGCAGTAGAAGTAAGATGGAGGTTTATGCTGTTGAAGGAGACTGCAAGGGGGAACAATACAGTTGGAAATGAGGTTTGATATGTAAGTGAGGGAGAGTTCAACCCCAGTTAGAAGAAGAAAACGATGGTTATATAATTGACATTGGCCCGGCATTATGGAAACATCTTTAGTGCCACAAACACAGCCACAAGAACAACACTAACTCATGACGCCACAATAAAATGAGGAGCCAATCACAGAAACAAGAAAAAGAAAGTCTTGTGCAAGAAGTCTTCAATGAAAATCTAAAGCTAGTGCATTCTAAATTGGCCTAAAATAAAACTTTTCAAAAGTTAATTCAAAGGACCAACCAGTAACACAGATCTCCTCTTAAATATTCCTGAAACACCATCGCTCTGTGTATGAGTGCCAGACAACATTGCATGTCAGTGTGGCTGGTCTGATTGGACTCAGTATCCACATCTCACATGGTTACCAGGCCCAGCATTTTCCATGTTAATGCTCTCTCAAACACTTTACTACACACACATGTGGACAATATAGAAAACAGGGTGAAAAACAAAACAAGAGCATTTAAATTCTTAACACAGAAATTTGCATGGCTGATAGACACTGCTTGACAATAAATCTACTACTGCACATTGTAGTATTCCATGTTAGAATTGTTATTATACATTCCCACTGTAACA
This sequence comes from Lissotriton vulgaris, assembly GCF_964263255.1. Classification (NCBI taxonomy): domain Eukaryota; kingdom Metazoa; phylum Chordata; class Amphibia; order Caudata; family Salamandridae; genus Lissotriton; species Lissotriton vulgaris. The sequence continues at coordinate 251,943,530 of NC_141693.1, read as the reverse complement.
TTCTCTGTGTGTGGATATGATCAGTTTCTACTGGTATTCCGCTGAAGGTGGTTGTTCAAGCTGTCTCTCATAATAAACTTCTCAACCTCTACTTGGACTCCTTGAGGTATTTACTACATAAATTTGGCGAAGATCGGGATCTATGATTTAATGATCTAGAAAAGAACCTCGCATTCTCAAGGATTCATTTTGGAGAAGTCAAGAGATACAGACTGCGTTCACTCTTACAGCTCAAGGGAAACTAAGGTATTTTTTTTTCCTTTCTTTCTCTTACGTGTATAAAGATTGCACCGGCGGCAGTTTGTCTTATTTTTTTGCTTTGATCGCACCAGCGGGAGTTGTATTTCATTCCTATTTAATTATTTTTTTTTCATCGTCTGTGACTGGAGGAGTGTTCCTGATTTTGCTTCCAAATTGACTAACGCTAACTTCCCAACACTAACTGTGTAACGCGATTGATTTCTGCTAACGCGTTCTGTTTTTACTTTTTTTGTCATTTTTCATCGATTGAATAACTCTGTTTGCATCTTTCAAAAGACTCACCGAACACGCACTGTTGCCCGTGCCTCATCAACGCCGACTTGGAGTGAAGAGTCACCATATGCGTCATCTTAACGTCATCACGCATCACGTCCTTGCGTGTGCGTTCCAGCGGCCATCTTTGTTGTTCACCGTCTCCACGGCAACAACCACGATCGTTTCTTGGCAAATTAACTTATAAAAACACCTCGTTTTCATCGCAGGTTACTATATTTTCACAGCACTACTTTTATATTATTTAATATATAACTTTTACCACATCGTTTTTTTTTTAAAAAGAAAAAGAAAAAGACTTGGTATATTTTTTTTTTTTGCTGTGTCTACTGCTCTTCTCTACAGACAACGGTGACTACTTTTATTATTTTGGGTAACTTTTTTCTTGTTATATTCTGTTCAAACTTTCACATTTATGGAAAAATTATAAGTGTAACTGTTTTATAATGTCAAATAACATTGCTTCTCCTGCACACTTTCTACCTACAGCTGGAGATCCAAAGGTAGAATGGGATCTTTGGTATCCCACATTTTTAGCTTATGTAGACGTTATTGAAGAGGACGGTTGTTCTCCAAAAAGAAAGTTAGCATTACTAAAGAATTGTCTAGGTGGTGCAGGACTCAAAGAGTTAGAAAATTTACCTCCTGTGGAAAATGTTGGTGCTGGTGATTTAAATATTTTTGAAATTGTTATAAAGCAATTAAGCACTAGATTTGGAAGAAAGATCAATATCGTAATGGAAAGGTTTAAATTCTATTCCAGAGTACAAAAAGATGATGAGTCTATAGAAAACTATGCAGCCACTTTGCGCACTTTGGCTGGGTCTTGTGCTTTTGAAACTATAAATTTTGAACAGGTCTTGAGGGATCAAATTATGATGTGCACTAAAAGTAAAAAAATCCAAAAACGTCTTTGGATGGGTACTGATTCTTCTCTCAGTGCCGTGTTAAATATTGCCAAAGGCATTGAACAATCCGAACTATTTGTGAATGAAATCAGAAGTCAGGATGCCAAAAGTAAGGTAGTCATTCCTGAGGTTTCATTAGTAAAAAATTTCAATAATTTTAGGAAGACTTCTGTTCCTCCCAGAAAGGATTTCTCTGGAAGAGAAAGCAAATTTCCTGTAAAAAAAATCTCAAATTATTTGTTATAGATGTGGTGCAAATGATCACGTAGGTAACTACAGAGGTTGTCCTGCTTGGAACAAGATTTGCATAAAGTGTAAAAGATCTGGTCACTTTAGCAAAATGTGTAAATCTTCTCAAAAAGTAAATTTCTTGTCTTACGAAGAATGTGAGGATACTGAACAACCTTCTGAGATTAACACCTTGTTATGTGTGGGTGATTCAAAATGTAAAGGGTTGCCCACTGATATTATCATTATCAATGGTAAGGAAATTCCCATGCTGATTGATATTGTGCTTAGTACACCATAATTGGCAAAAATGTTTTTAACCGGTATTGGCACTCGACCAAATTATTACCACCAGATGTACATCCTGGCGGGTATACGGGTAAGAAAATTGACATTGAGGGTTACATGTGGGCAGATATTAAGTTTAAAGACAGATCTACCAAAGGTAAAGTTTATGTTTCTTCCAAAGGGGCATCCATATTATGTTGGCCTCATCAACACGATCTACGCATTAAACTTGATCCTAATGCTTCTCCCCCTGTATATGTAGTTCCTCCTGAAAACGATTTTACTACCCAATTGAAGCACAAATTTTCATCAATTTTTTCAGATAATTTGGGAGTTTTCGTCAACTTTAAACACCGCATCATTCTCAAAGATTCAGCCATTCCCATCCGACATAAAGTAAGAAATGTTCCGTTGGCCTATCGTGAAAAATTGAGAGGGATTTTATCGGATTTAATTGATAAGAAAATCATAGAACCGGTTGAATCTTCTCCATGGGTTTCGCCAGTGGTTTTGTCACTTAAGAGTAATGGCAAACTTCGTCTATGTGTTGACCTTCGAAGTTTAAACAAGGAGATTTGGATTGACAGACATCCTTTACCTCATATTCATGAGCTCATCTCTACCCTGTCAGGTGCATCCGTATTTTCTACACTAGATTTAACTAGTGCATACCATCAAGTTTTGTTGCACGAAGAGTCAAAGTTTTTAACAACCTTCATTACACCAGAAGGCATGTTTCAATATTGCCGAATGCCTTTTGGATTAGCCAGTGCGGCTTCTGTTTTCCAAAGGCTTATGAAAACTGTCTTGGAGGGTTGTTTGGGTGCCATCGCCTTTCAGGATGATATTCTTATATATGGTAAGAATTATGAGGAGCATGATGAGAATCTAGAGAAAGTTTTAAAGTCTGACCAGGAAAAAAGTTTAACATTAAAATTGTCAAAATGTAAATTCAGACAAAGCAAAGTTGAATATCTTGGTCACGAGATCTCCTCAGAAGGTATCAAACCTAAATTCAATCACTTACAAAGCATTTTAAAAGCACCGGCACCGTCAACCAAGGAACAGTTAGTGTCATTTTTAGGTCTGACTGAATTTTATAGTAAGTTTGTTCAGAACTACGCCTCAAAAGTACACCCTTTGAGATCCCTGTTAAAAAAAGATGTAAAATTTATTTGGTGTAACGACCAACAATCTGCTTTCGATTTAATGAAGCAAGAAATGGCGAATGCTCCTTTTCTTAGACCATTTGACCTGGGTAAAGAATGCATAGTATGTGTGGATGCAAGCAATGCAGGTTTGGGTGCTGTGCTAATCCAGAAAGGTAAAGGGGATGAACATGTAGTTTCATATGCTTCCAGGACGTTGCATGGTGCTGAATATAACTACTCCACCATAGAAAAAGAGCTTTTAGCATGTACCTGGGCTTGTGAGCATTTTAGACAGTTTATTTGGGGAACCAGGTTTCGATTAAGAACGGACCACAAGCCTTTGATAAATATGTTAGCAGCTGGTGGTGGCAGAACTTTAACTGCGCGTTTGGCCCGCCTAGCTGCAAAACTGCAAGAGTTTCAGTGTATCGTGGAGTATATCCCTGGTCGCTTGAATGTACATGCCGATTGCATGTCCAGGTTACCGTTAGTCAATTCTATTTGTCCTGACCTATCTGATTCTGATGTAGTTTTTAACATTGATGATGTCAATGAATGTAACAGTGCAGGTCTGTCTGATGGCATATCTGAGATTGCTTGGAGGGAAGCAATGTGTAATGATACTTGTTTATCTGGCGTTGTGGATTATTTGCAGCATGGCTGGCCCCAAGAAAGGTACCTTTCTGGTGATGTTCTTTCTTTCTTTAAAGTTAAGGATGAACTTATGTTTGACCAAGGTTTCGTAATTAGAAGTGACAAGATTATCCCTCCTTTTACTTTGAGGGAAAAGATTGTCTCTATGGCACATGAAGGCCATATGGGAATGTCCAGTACCAAGAGACGTATCCGTGAATTTTACTGGTGGCCCGGGATTGATAAAATGGTTGATAAGTGGGTAAGTTCTTGTTCTCCGTGTGCCAAGAGTGACAAGACTGTGAAACCTTTGTCCACAGATATTTCGCCCATTGAGTTTGTCACCTGTCCCTGGAAAAAACTAGGCATCGATATTATTGGACCTCTGTCTTTGTCTCCCAATAAGGAGGTGTTTGCTTTAGTCTTAATCGACTACTTTTCTAAATGGCCTGAACTCAAGATTGTGGATAAAATTGGTTCTATACAGGTTATTCAGTTTCTGGATGACGTTTTTTGTAGGGAAGGGATTCCAGCTGAAATTGTATCTGATAATGGTCCACAATTTGTCAGTAGAGAATTTGGGTCTTTTCTTGAAAGGTGTGGCATTGTGCATAAGAGGGTGTCTAATTACAATCCCCAGGCCAATAGTCAAACGGAACGCTTCAACAGGGTCATTAAGGAATCCATCCAATTGGCCATTAAGAGTAATCTGGATTGGAAAAAAAACTCTGCGTGCTACGTTATTGTCCTATCGAACCTCCCCCAACTCGGTCACAGGTTTGTCTCCTTTTGAGATGCTTAGAGGTAGGAAGCCTGGTTCAAAACTTCTTCCTTGGTGGATGAAAATTAAATTCCCGGGTGAATCTTCTTTTGACAGTGATGAAGTTAAAGATAGAGTTTTGAAATACCAAGAAAAAATGAAAAACAATTCCTTGTCCTTAAACAACCGTAGTAGGAAGATCAGAGTTGGTGATTTTGTGCGTGTCAAGTTTGGAAGGTCTGTTGGGAATAAGTGGAACAAATGGTCTGATCCTTGCAAGGTTATAGAAATTTTCTCTAAAGCTGTTCGTGTTGAGGGGGGTAAAGTATGGAATTTCAGAAGAGTGTCTCTGTGTAAAAATTTGAGTCTGGAAGGAAGTCTATGTTCATCATCTTCCCCCACTACCCATGATTCCTCTTTGGATAACATACCAAAGAACTCTGTTGTTGAAGACCATGTGCCTTACTCTGCTATGGTAGACACTTTCATGCAGGAGAGTCAAGATTTAAATGTTCCTGTTCCTGTGGTTGATATTTCTCCTCAGAATGTTTCTCCCACACTTGTTAATGAAAGTAATGTTGGTAACTCCATTGTCCAAGAAACTGTTTCTATTTCTCAAAATCCTGTTTCCCGAGACAATGATGTTCCTGACTTTGTTCTGAGGAAGAGTTCTCGTGTCAAGCAGATTCCTGTGAAATTACATGATTACTTGTGTTGAAGTTTTTTTTTCTTCTCTTCTCTCCTTTCTGGTTTTTTTTTGTTATTTTATTCTGTTTATCTTTTTTTTTTTTAGGAGGGAAGGTGTGTAGTATTCCATGTTAGAATTGTTATTGTACATTCCCACTGTAACATTCTCTGTGTGTGTATATGATCAGTCTCTACTGGTATTCCGCTGAAGGTGGTTGTTCAAGCTGTCTCTCATAATAAACTTCTCAACCTCTACTTGGACTCCTTGAGGTATTTACTACACACATCAGAGCCTCCTCCTCAGTTCTCGAATTCTGCAGTAAACTGAAGACCTGCCTCTTCACCTAACCCAGACCCTCGCTCGGCCCACACAGATCCTGCTGCAGCACCAGGATACCCTCCAGATGAGTTGTGGACTACCCAAACACACATAACATAAAATAACAAACTTTTCTAAAAACAGTACAAAGCAACACTGTCAGTTGTTTAAAAAAATCTTTTTATTAAACATTGCTCATCAACCATTACATGATGAAGATAAACAAATTTACTTATCAAAGTGGAGGGTATCACCAGTGGGCTATACAATGGCTCGGTAACCTTTTAATGGTAATTATTGTCGGCACGTTTAGGACCAAATAACTCTCACAGGAACTAGAGTCTATTCATCCCATCAAAACACATGGTCCGGCTCTATCTGTGTTAATTGAGCCCCCCATCAGTACCTCTAAATTCTCTCCAGGCACCCCACTCCCCCTTCCTCCCCCCACTGTTCCGTATTTTTTAGGGCAACCTAGGCTTTGGTGGATAACCTCTTCCGCCCTCTGGCACCAATCGAGTTTGGATTCCCAATCGTCCACGCTTGGAGGGTTGTCTGAGCCCCACTACCTGGCTATGTTGCGCTAGGCTACTACCGACTGCCATCTTCAGCCAGATTTTGTGGTGTTTGGGCCAGTTTTCCTCACCTTGTATTGGTAATAGTAGCCATTTCTAATCAAGAAGGACTGGTTTGGAGATAACTTTAGACATGACCTTCGTCGCCCTAAGCCAAAACCCCTGGGTTGCTGGGCAAGCACAGAGTATATGCAAGAAGGTGGCCTCCTGATGACATCTCCTGAGGCATAGCGGTGTCACAGCCCTACCTATCTTATGCAGGAGAGTCCTCGCGTAGTATATTATGTGTAGGAGCTTAAGCTGGACCAGATGGCTATTTCCCGTGGGCTCTGAAGGGCCTCCAACTGGTCGTCATCATCATCATCCATATCCCCCAGATCTTCTGTCTAGTCCCTGTGTAAGGGCCTAGTAAGTCAGGGGGATTAACACTGTCAATTTAGACAACAGGTTACTAGGTACAAGTGGCCGTTATTATTTGAGGATGATCTTGGCTTGGAGGATGATGTTATGTTAAAATGTTAAAATATTTGTAAAGCGCATGACTGCCACAGCAACAGGGCGTCCCAGTGCTAGTCTCACAATGAGCTTCAGCTGGAGAAAAAGACAGAGGATTGGGCCAAGAATAACCAGGTTTTCACGGCCCTTCTAAATGACCAGTGATTCTGGATGGTCCTGATGGACACAGGAAGAGCGTCCCTAAGGGGAGGAAGCTTTGGCGCAGAGGGAGCGCCCTCCTGCTCTTGCTCTTCTGACACGAGGGCCACAAGCCAAATAGCGATTAGCTGAGCACAGATCCCGCTGGGGCACATACCAGTGGAGCAAATTGGATAGAATGGAGGGCGTCTGGGAAGTGAAGAATCTATGTGCATTACATAGAGCCTTGAAGTGAATTCTTTTATCCCCAGGGAGCCAATGCAGCCTGTGGATAAAGCAGAAAACCGACCAGGACTTAGGAATTGCAAATAGTAGCCATGCCGCCACATTTTGGTCCAGCTGAAGTCTTTTAGTCACTGTATTATTTGAGCCTAGATACATAGTATTGCAGTAGTCCACCCTAGAGAGTGTAGTAGATGGATAATAACCTTGCGTACACGAGAATAAAAAAACAGAAGAATGGGTTTTAGCCCTCGTAGAACAAACACCCAACACCGATTTCGCCCGAGCTTCAAATGTCAGGGACTTGTCAACCAAACACCCAGGTTTTTTTTACCTCTGCCTTAGGCTGGGGGGTAGCCCTAAAGAGGAGGGCAACCAGTTGTCACCGCATTGTTGAATATCTCTTCCCAGGATAAGGAATTTCTGATTTGCTGGAATTCAGATGAAGGCAGTTGGCCGCCATCCACTCTTTGACAGCCACCATGTCATCTTGGAATTTAGTCAGGTTTTGATCCACAGCCTTCTGACATTGCACATACAGCCCAGTATTCCATCAAAGCCTCCCAGTTGCCACTGGTGGACCAACTCCTACAAAGTGTGGCAACCGTGTTGGTATTTAGCGTGCTCCTTTGTGCATTTACACCTTTGTCTATTTTTGTGACTTTTACTAGTGCTCAAGAACAGGGATCCCAAGGCCACCAGTTTCATAATGGCATGCTTGGCGTTATCTTGTGGAAATCCAAGGCAGGGATAAGATTGCCCTTTTTTGGCCCAAATAGATTACCACAAAAGAAGAGGGTCCAGTCCTATTACATCTCCCAATTGGAAAAGTTACCGATGTACGACACAACTGGAGACACAATGAGGGAGATCCTGAATTTCATGAAGAGAGCAGAATTATCATAAAGAAAAACTTTACATCAGCACAGAGATTAATTTCACATTAAATATGGTTACTTAAGGCTTGTGAAATAAAAATACTTTGTTAAAAAGGTACATCCGATATTTTATAATTTCATCCTTAATAAACATGATAATGACCAAACTTCAAAGTAGACAAAGTGCTATTAGTGCAATGCATTCCGATCCTTTAAAATGCCAAATCTCCTTACTCTACTTTATAGAATTCAAGATCTCGTATTGCTAATAAACATTAAACATGTCATCTAGCCACAGAATAATATTCGACTTGGAGGGCAGAGTACAATATCACTCTTCCGACTAAAGTGCTGTGCATGTTCAGTAAAATGCAATGTTTTTGATAATTCAACAGTTATCATATTTATACAATCGGACTGTAGCCAGCTACTCGCGTACTACTTTATCCATATACTTCCAGACAACTGTGAATCTTTTTATCGCACCAACCCTTTTTGCATAGGCCCTCAGGTTGTAATTTCCTCTGAAGGCTGTCAATTTTCAATTTTATTTTATTTTGTTTTGGCTCTCAACGAGGGCCACATAAAATTCACAATAATAAAGAAAAAAAAACAAGTACATAAAAAAAAAAATGACATTCAATAACACATTTGAATACAAAATACCATACAATGACAAATCTACAACAGGAAGCAATGTCAAACATCTCCAGAAACATATTAATAAATAGCTAAAAAACCTTTAAAAAAATAAAAAATATAGAAACATAACATTTCATTAGGAGGCCAATAAAGTGATTGGAGGAAGCTGTTCAGAGTGGAGATGCCAAGACGGAGACAAATAGGTTTTAACCATCTGAGTCGCAATGTACGGAGCGCAGGGCAGATCAACAAAACATGCATGCGATCCTGGGTACTCAGGTTACATAAATTGCACATAGGAGAAGAACCGTACCATTTGGATAAAAGTAGATTTAAAGGTAATAGATCATAACGTAAAAGAAACCATAATCTACGGATACCATGCGGCAAATTCCATGTGACATAGGGTTGGGCCAACTTAATCGAATAAGAATTAAGGAGAAGGTCGACATCCCTTTTTTCATAGATTATGTTCTTATCTGACTGAAAACATAGTTCCCACGAGGCCTGTTTTAATAAGAGTTTTAACTGTAAGGGAGAATGTAAAAACAAGGTGTTTTCATCCAACTTTAGAAGAGTAACAGCTCTTCTAAAATTCCTTACAAGTTGTGAGAACTCTTTGAAATTACCCAGTAATTCATTTCTGAGGAGAGCTCTCATCGTCTCCAGTTCAGCTCTAGCCAGGCAGGCCACCCATCTTACTAGGGTACATAGTCCCTGTACCCAGCTGCTCCTGAGACCGAAATCAAGCCTACAAGCGGCCAAAGGGCACGCGGTATTTAGAGAAGATAGGGATCTTAAGAGTTTCCCTTCAATCTTATGGCAAAAGTCCCAATAATTCACCTCTATAAGTTCGATACCATATAGTATCGTAGCGGGAATTTTGGACCTATATACCTCCAGTAAACACGAAAAGTGCCTTTTTCCAGTGGCATGATAGAGGGAATTTAAACCTTTGCCATGGGCGAGGGCTTTGCGTGAACTATACTCAATATGAGGCCTCTCGCTCAAGTTAGTCGCAATAATTTCCCCAAGAAAGTATAAGATTTAACAACCTCCAGTTTTTGGCCGCCGATATACCATCCAAAGTTTTCAGATCGGCACTTCTTTTTCCCGGCTATGCACATAATTTTGCTTTTAGATATGTTAATCTTCATGCAATGAGCAAAAGCAAAAACATGGAGGGCTTGCAGCCAATTTGCAAGGCCTTTGGGAGTCAGATCTAAAATAAGGAAGTCATCGGCATACATCAAGCAAGATATTGGGGTCCCCCCAATCACTGGAGCAATACCCTCACTGACAGACAAGGCAACAGGCAGGTCTACAGTATACAAGGAAAACAAAAGAGGAGCCAATAGGCAGCCTTGTTTAAGGCCATTCAGAGAAGAAATTTGATGGGAGAGACCCCTTTCGCCCCCTTGCAAGACACTACACCAAGTCTCTGTATGGAGTGTACGAACAAGCTCCAATAGATAGGATGGAACACCAAGAGCTGCCAATTTTCTCCACAGCGTTCTATGGTCCACTTTATCGAACGCTGTGGAGAAATCAATAAAAGCCGCGTATACCACCCCCCCTCTCACCTGCACGTATTTATCAGTTACCACATGGAGGGTGGTGAGGTTGTCTAAAGTACCGTGCCCCCTACGGAAGCCAGTTTGTTCAAGTGGCAAGATATTGTTCTCCTCGACCCAGTCGGAAAGAAAATTTAAGAGACATTTCGCAAAAACCTTTCCGATAGAGTCGAGGAGGGCTATCAAACGATAATTACTGGGGCTGTCCCTAGTTCCCTTCTTAAAAAATAGGGACCAAAATACTTCCCCTCCAGGAGACAGGTACCGTTTTAGAAACAAAACAGGCTTTAAACAATGGGTACAGGATTTTACTCCACATTAAGGGTTCCTGCTTCAAGACCGTCATAGGGAGTTCATCGGGACCCATTGCACCAGAGGAGCGCATATTCTTTATGGCCATTTCAATTGCTTCCTCTGTGGGATAATTAATGAGTCCTTCAGGCGTTGCATCTAGGACAATATCTTCACCTGAAATACCATTCCCTGCATAGAGGTCCCGAATATAAGCGATCCATACCTCTTCAGCTATAGGGATGGGGCAAGGGCTTATTCTAGTACCACATCCCTTCCCAATTATTGACCAAAATTCTCTAATCCTACCATGAGCAACTGATTCCCCCAAGTTAATCCAAACTGTATCTTCCTTCTCCTTTTTTATTTTCGCCTTTAGTCTGCGTCTCTTTCTTTTTAATCTAGAGATTTCTTTTTCACGTTCCATAACTCTATCTAAATATTGCTCACTGATTAGTTTATTTATTTCTTTGTTCAGGATGCGTAGTATACTAGGCAAAACTACCCATTTTCTAGGACGGCTAGCCTTTTTTACATCTAAAATGATGTTTCTCATAAGTTTTTCAAAATTAACTATTTCTAAACCATGCCACTCATTTAATTCTAATAGAGTTTTACATAATATATCATGCACCCCGTTAATGGCAGTAGGATTCCAAAAACATCTTCCCGTGGAAGCATGAAAAGAAGCGTCACTGCCGTTAAGGGACCATGGCACAGTGGGCAGAGGTTTTAAAGTAATAGTTATCAGCATTATACTATGATCGCTCAGAGTTGTAGGAATTATCTTAAGATCCTGAATACAAGGAAACAAACCATAATCCGAAATTGCATAATCAAGGATGGAGGACCCAAAAGGTGACTTATGTGTAAATTCCGCAGGCACATCAGACGGGAATCTCCCATTTAATATAAGCCCCTCAACTGCCGCTAGTTCTTCTAGCAGAATCTTCCCTCTTTTATTAGTCACTATTTTATCTGGGAAGAGGGATTGGGGTACAAAATGCGCCTCTTCTTTGGGTTTATTTCTGAAAAGCTTCAGACTAGCATTGGAAATTTTACAGTTCAGATCTCCTACTAGGATAACTTCCGGAGGGGATGGTACATTTTTAATTTGGCCAATATATCGAAATACATGCTTCAATATAAGATTAAAACGCTCTTCTGGGGGAATATACACATTAATAATTACAACAGATGACTTTTTTAAATTACTGGGCAAATTTGCTATTGTTATAGCTTGAAAAAGGTTACTTGGGTCAATATAATGGGAGAATCTCCACTGCAGTTTATTTGATAATAGACAAGCAATTCCCCCCCTAGCGTGACCTTTCTTGGATGGAGCAGCTGGCACTTCCAGAACATAGAAATCCTTCAACACATCCAGCATATTAGTACACCATGTTTCCTGGATGCAGATCACATTTGCTCCCAGAGAGAATAAAAGGTCAAATTTCTCTGGGCTACTATGTATCCCTGCCGCGTTCCAAGAAATAATTTTCAATGGGGTGTTAAAGATGGTGAAACAATTTGAGGTTATCTGTGGTCTTAGTAGATAAAGCACTGTGCAGCCAATTCCACCGATTATTATCCTCTATTAAGGAGGAGTTCTGAGGCAGTGGAAGTGGCTTTACCTGGGAGACCGAACGTTTCCCTTTAGAGACCCAAATCTTCAGGTCTTTAAGTGGGGAAGGTACCCCATTTTGTTTATCACCCTTTAGTGTCATCCCATGGGGAGGGTGGGTATTACCAGAGCTAAAAATAGGGAGAACATCAATACCTGTACGTTGAAAATTCTCAGCTTGCTGTAATATCAAATTTACAATAATTTTGGAATAGAATTTGACCCTTATACATGAGACCCTGCCTCCACCTAACAAAGAGACTAGCTCAATGTCCCTAGATTGAATAGGGTGAAGACTTTCCATCTCGCTAAAACACTTAAGTAGCCATGCTCTGTTTAAGGGTAAGTCTGCATCAAATAAAGGTAAAAAGTCAATCACAAGAGTGTCCACATAAGCCTTTGAGTTTTTTGGCTGGAAAGAGGGAAGAGGGCGATCTCCAACCTCTGGTGCAAGAGAAAAAGAAGAGGCCAAAGGGTTAAGGGACCCGAGTTAATGTGAGTTAGAGGCCCTTGACACTATCGATGGAGAGGTACTCGGGACAGGACCATCCTTTTGCGGTAAATCTTCCGAAGTCGTTGGCGGACAAAATTCACTATCCACCTTTAAGGCCATAGAAGTTGGATCTGAGTCTGTTTCTTCATTCTCAGACAAGACTATAGAGTTTTGGAAGATTATCCGTTGTTGTCTTTTCTTCCTGTATTTTCGGATCGGTTTCCTTTTATTCCCTTTATTATTTCTGTGTTTTCCGTTTTTTACCTTTACTTCTTGTTTATCTTCAGATTGTTCTTTTTTATTTTCCGACATGAAAATTGGAAATAAATCTTGAACCACTTTAGAACCGGAGATAGATTTGTTTTCTTCCTCGATCTCAAGAACAGAGTTCTTGACACAATTGGGCACTGCGGTTAAAGGCAGGACTGTAGTATGAATTTCATGAACTATTGCTGCAGCCTTTATACCAGAATTCAATATGGGCGCGTTTATTTTCCCCTTTGGAGAGCTGGATTCGGCCTTGGAGGAGGGAACACTCCTCGTATCTGGTGTTTTTTGTAGCAATGTCTTCAGTATTTGAGTAACTGAGTCCAGAATACAATCCGAGCTGCCTACAAATTTCCCCAGGAGAAATAATATGGAGGCTAATAATTGTTCCAAAGCAATCAAAGATTCCGATATAGGTTTATCACTAGCTTCAGCTGGAGGACGGATACCAGAAAAATTAAGACCCGGACTCCTGGAAACATTTAACAGATCAGACATGTCCTGTCCGTTTAACGAAGGAGTACTACTATATAACATTAGCCCGGAGGGAGTAGCACCCCCAGAAGGCTTAATAGATTCTAGAGCCTCCAAACTAGCTGCATTTACATAGCGGCCGCAAAGTTCAAGATCAATAGATAACGGTGAGGAGTCCCCACCTAACCTGTCATTCAAAGAAAGAGCTTGAGGCATAAGTGGTTGATTCTCTAGCTTTCCTTCTGTTGCAAGAACGCAGGGCTTACTCTCCCCCTCCCCTTCAGGTTGCACAAGGCAGGAACTCACCACAGCTGCTGCTTGCGGTGGCGCGGTCAGCAAGGATGGGGACATAGAGTTAGTAACCATTTGTGTAGGATCCTCCTGAGCCGCAGAGAGGAGAGCTTCCTTTACAGCAGAATTAGACTTCTTATCCACAGGTTTATCCCATAACTCAAAGAGCTGGCATTGTCCCTTTAACGGGGGATTATTTACAGATTTATTTCGCGAGGGGTTGGTATCTGTTTTAGCACCAGATCTTCCCCCCACTAGTCTTCCCGAGCGAAGTTTTTTAGACATCTTCTGCAGACTTTTCCCACAGTTCGTTGTTTTACAAATAGTATACCTCCAGAAAGAGTGAACACAGAGTAGTACAATGTCTGTAAAAAATAAATAAAGCTCTGGAGATGCAGCAATAACTAACCAGTGGTAGATGTAAATGTAAATGTGTTGTATTTGTATAGCGCGAACAGTCACCCGTAAGTATCCCGGCGCTTGTACTCCTACCACAAGGGAACCCCTCCTGGCTTTTCCTTGTGAGGTGTCCACTCCTGGGCATCCCATGGTGAAACCAGGCATCCCTTGTGTATCGGGGGCCGTTGTGGAGACTAAGCAAGCTATTGCCCAGAGTTGCAGCGTGGGGCCCATGCTTAGATTCAGCACTGAGGCGAGAATATCCAGTCAGAGGAATTTAAGCCCGATCCCGCCGAGGCGGGAATCGAACCCTGGTCCCTGGCCAGCACTCTGCATCAAGGTCTGCCGCTCTAACTATTGAGCCACACTTCTCCAAGGAAGCAACTTATTAACTTCGCAGAGTGTTACTTCCTCTAGCAACCAGAAGTATATTGTATAAATAGTGAAAAGAACAATGAAAATAACCGGGCCCAGCCCAGCCTACCTCAGCCACTGAGGGCCACAGAGGGCCCGCCCTTTGCCCGGGCTTCGCCCGGCGTCCCGCGAGACGGGGGTGACGCCGTATTTCTGCGCCTCCTGGCGCGAAACTGACGCGGCCGGTGCCGCTAGGGCTGCTGGGGATGGTAGTGTGAAGCCCTTGCGCCGCGCTCCACTCGTTGGTTCTGCCCCAGCAGGTGAGGGTTCAGGGAGCGGGAGGCGGGCGGCTGAAGGCTGTCACTTAGGGTGGAAAAAACTTTCTCCCAGTACTGGGCCAACGCTGGGCAATTAAAACGAATATGACACCAGCCCCCTTGGTCCAGTTGCTGGCATCGGAAGCATCTATCCTCTTATTCTGGGTGCATTTTGTGGAGCGCTCTAGGAGTATAGTAAGCCATCCAGTGTGATAAAAATGACATTCTTTAAAAATTAGCTGCTCTTAATGCCTTGTTACCATAATGCGAGATCACCTGCCACTCTGCCTCTGAGAAAGTGAATTGTGTTTCAGTAATTTTATCTAGAAAACTCGATATTATGGTGGACCCCCTTTAGCTCCGTAAAAGCCTAGACTAATTTCCCACCCCCCTTAGCTTAGTTTTAAAAAGGGCAGCAAATAAGGACACTGTGGCGCGACTAGATGGAGGACAGTCATGTTTTATAAGTTGAATAATTTGAAGATACCCCCCCCAAAAAAAAACTTGCACGGCATTCCACACCTGGGAAACATCCTTTACAACGCAACTTTTACCACGCAGTGCCTTTACGACGCAACTTTTACAACGCCAACCATTACAACGCATTGCGCTGGGGGGCGCTCTAGGATAGGGAATAGGTTTAATTTACTATCCAACACCTTCCCTACTATCCACGGGGACTGGAGTTGGAATAGTAAATTAAACTATTCACTATCCAGCGCCCCAAAGCACTATGCATTTTAAAGGCATGCGTTGTAAAAACTGCGTTGTAAAGGCATGCGTGGTAAAAGCATGCGTTGTAACGTCATACATTCTCCACACCTAGCTTGTATATCCTGCCAATTTAAAAACCTCCCCCCTACTATAAAATGGCCAAGATCTTTAAAACCCTTACCTTCCCAGACCTTTATCTGACTATTCTGGATATACAGGCCCAGACCTTTGCATTCTGAAAGCTTCAAATATTCATATCCAGCAGTGTAGGTCTCCCTGGAGTAAAATGACCCAATACTCCTGTAGTGTCTTGTATCTAGTTTTCTTTGGGAGTTTAGCTGTTTTTCTAACAACCTAACAACTGGAATCTGAGACCCTGCTTCCCTCACCATTTTTTCCCAAAAAAACGTCCAGAGAACCCTTATAGTCTATCAAAAGACCCGTTATATTAAAAAAAAAAGCTTCATAATAAAAACAAACTTGGGGAAGTACCAGCCCCCTTTGGCTAATATCTATTTGAAGCACCGGGAGTTTTACCCTGGAAGCCTTCTTACTCCAAATAAACCGGCGAAAGATTGCCTCTAATTCTTTAAAATACGACATTTTGATTTTGATCGAGACATTTGTCAAAAGAAAAATCAGTAGTGGTAAAATCGACATTTTTATAAGAGCAATTCGGCTGATTAATGTAAGTGGGAGGAGAGTCCATCTACCTAGTAAATTCCTAATCTTGGTAAACATTAACCCAAAACTTAATTTAAAAATATCCCCATAGCGATTGGTAACATCCCCAACTACTGAACTGGGTCATGGGGGCACACTTGCCTTTGAAGATTGCATGGAAGAAATTGGCACCCAGAATTAAACAGCAAAATCTCAGTTTTGTCATGATTGAGTTTGTAGCCCCCAATTGATTCAAACTGTGCAAACTCTGCCGACGTGATTTAGATATTCTGCTCTTCAGGTATAAGTTAGAGAATAGTATCGTCTGCAAACAGTTTTAGTTTAGGCATACCTTCTATTGGTGCTTTTATCTCATGGTTATTCCTAATCGCGATGGATTCTATAAAGTAAATGGCAAAAGAGAAAAGGGCAGCGCTGACGGGTGCCTCCATTTATGTCGACCATCCCTACTGGGCAAGAATTTATAATAATCTGGATCCTGGGCCTCTTGATATAGGTTCCATAACATATCAAATATTATAACTGGGAACCCCATTCTTTTAAGAATATAAAAAAGCGCATCCCAGTTTACAAGATCAAATGCTTTTTCAGCATCGACCGTCAAAATTAATGCAGTGGGTTGGTTGATGTTAAAAAATCAAGTTATGGTGCTATGAACAGCACACACTTCTCTGACTGGCCCATAATCAGGGTCCAGGTGGTAACGGTCATACACTAGATAAGTCACACCAAGCCAAAAGTTAAAAGTCAAATAGGTAATCTCCAAATCACACAATGGAAATCATGTTATTTAATATAAAAACGATAGAGGCCCCATCAAGTTGTTAGCAGTCTTGTAAGATTTGCCTCCAGTGCCTCCATTAATTTTCTGTGAAGGTTGAGAATTATTTCATTACTGCTTCAATGATCCCCTCCCAGGAGAGCTAACAAAAAGAAATACTATGTGAATTATTCGCCTTGCCATACATACGCCTGAATTTTTTTTATAGATGATGTGAAATGCAGCATTAAAGTCATTATTGCCTCTGGATCTTGCCATAAAATCTAGAATGCAGCTGTAAAATACCTTCTTAACCTTAATTTTCTGGCACATTTAACCAACTTTTCAGTCTCTACACTGACTCCCTGTGCCTCAATATATCACTTTCAAGAAAAGCTCATAGCTCATCGGGACACTCACTGCTCTGCACCTCTTTTCCTTCAGCACACATCTGTACCTGACACCAAGCTAGAGCGCTTCAGTCTAGATTAGCTTAACTCTTGCCCATCCACTCATTCAAAAAAAATCATGCACTAATGGAAACTGCTCTGGTCAAATGGTCAAGATCCGACACTTAACTCCTTCTAGAATACGAAAAATGTACATCCATCACAATCTCCATAATGCATTAAAAACTCTGCTCTTACCACTAACAAGCATCACTCCTACATGAATGAGTAAGTATCCGCATGTGGGACTGCACTTAGTCTCACAATTTCCTCAACACCCCATGCTCATATGTAGTAATGCCTCTAATCCAAGTTTAGAGCATATCCCCAAATCTCACACTTCACCCAGGGCTTTCCATGCAGGTCTAACTATAACCTGCACCATGTTAAACCAAGCACTCAAAAAGTGAACCAAAGAACCAGATGAACATCGGTGTTGCCCCGCAATTTGGTTAGGGATCTTAAGCACTATATAAATGCTGCAATACAATGGAATACCAATACTCTTAATTTAACAATATTAAAATATTTCATTTGCCAATTTTGAAGATCTCCCTACCGTCATACTTTTTATCCTAAATGAGGTGGCCTTCACTGATGGAGTTCAACCACATGAATCTATATTAGCCAATTAAATATTTCTAAATTCTAGCAAGGTGTGACATCTACATGGATGTAGAATGTTGTCCGTCTGACATACATGGAGACACCTTTGATCGTTTGGAAATGAGATTTTGTGGTCTTAAGTTACATATGGAGCAGCAGGTAACATGAAAAACAGTCATGCACGCTTCACATCTAGAAATATTCAAATTTTGTTCACTGAAATGGACCACTAATATGTATAGCAGTGTAACCTGCCTTTACACTTGATCTCCCTTTCACTATCCCAAAGCTGTCATAGGTTCCACTTTACCCGAATGAAGTAACAAAATATTTCCGGATGCTGGGCTGAGGAAACGGTTGACCATGACCACCAGGGAGGTCCTCAATTTTCCACTCATCACCTTCATTTGAATCAACTATCCAGGAATCAAAATTTTCTAGGAACAAAGAGAACAAAGGTTATTAAAGTGAGTCTTTCAACTTCGACATAACTAATGCATCAAATATCCCTCAGTCAAATGGAGGTAATTTTTGTTTGGGATTTGGAAAGAATGTGTCTGTAGCTCATCAACGTGAACGTGTAGAGAGTTCTTTGTATTCACTTGCCCACTTTCAAGCTGGCACCTCAATTTCATTAGGTAAGTGTCACAGGCCTGCTGCGAGGTTTACCTTCAGCTGTGACAGATCTTGATGGACCATGATTTAAGATCTGCCCAATCTCTGGTGTTCACTGCTGCAAAATGTTTTGGACACAACACTTCAAGTAAACCACAACGTCCATCTTGATTTAGTGAATGTCTAGGTACTTACACAGACTCTTGTTCAAAGGCCCTTTTGTGCCTACAAAAGTGATGCACCATACATGCTCTAAGGAACCTCACATTTAACCTTTGGTAACGTCCTCTGGAACTTAATGATAGGCCTCACCAAACCAAATCAGTCATTGAATCAATAAGTGACATAGGTGATTGCTACAATACATTACCAGGAAATTGCATTGGGGCTGATGAAGCTCTATAATAGTATCATGGCCAGTTGTGTGAGGTGATTTGGCTCGATATGTTACTTTGACTTCTACCAAATCTATGATTACAGCACAAGAATGCCTTCAAACAAAGGATATTTACGTATGAGAAGAAATGTTTCCAATGTGGCATTTGTCCATCATAGCCTCAGTGGATCATAGATTTGAGAATAAGTGGAACCAGGTGCAGAAGTCCAAGTGATAATCAACGAGGCCCACAGTATCATACTGAAGACTATCATGATGCTAATTCGACTCACTCTTTCAGTCAGAGAACAGTGAGTAAGAAGATGTAGCACCAATCTGCCACTAACCCGCCTGTTGCAAGTCTCAGAAATTGAACATCTCAATTAGATTTCACTATATATTTCTATTTACAACTTTTGCTTACATTCTGTAGATGCACAATGTCTGCCAAAATCAGACATGGCTATTGAGAAGGTTTGGATGAAATAAAAAACAGCAAACTAACAACTCATTAATGTAGGCCATTAGGATAAACTGATTTTTTTTTATCATCATCAATCATCAAAGCTTTATTTCGATATACAGAATATCATAAAAGCACTTAGAAATATAAAACCACAATTCATATACATTAAATTTTTTAAAAAGTACATTACAATAAAACCATTCATATTTCAATAAATAGTTAAAAACATATTAAACATTAGCAGCTTTGTGGGTTATATTTTTTTAAAAATCCAACTAATGCTATGGTCATCTAGTAGCATTCGATCTAATCAGCCAAGCCCAGCTCAGAAATTTGGCCACCCCACACACTAAGGTTGTACTAGTGTCAGCCTTAAGTATTCTGAGTGCAGAGGAATGATCCCTGGTTCCAAGCAGTAAACACACTGATTTTAGCCATTTCTGTCTGGGTTTTGCATAGGCTGGGCATACAAAGAAGTCATGAGGGATGTTTTCAGTGACACCTTCACAGATTGGGCAGTCAGGTGGGGTTTGATGGAGGGGCTTCCACTTACACGTATAATCACGGAGGGGGAAGTTTCCCAACCTAAACTGGATAAAAAGGGATCTGTCTCTTGGTTTCTTAATAAAATCCAGGTAAGGCTCCAAACGAGGCTTTAATTTATGCTGCATAAATGCCTCTGTCAGCCTGCCTTGGTTTGGGTCCCTTAATTATTTTTCATCAACCCACTTCCAGTAGGCTTGTTTAGTATCATCCTTGGAAAGAGAAACCTCAGGCTCCCAATCGGTTGGCATGCCAGATTCAAGCAAGAGCTTCTGCTATCCAACAGCGCCGACATCCTAGCATCACCGAAAAAACGTCAAAGCAAACCAGGCAACAAGAAGACATCATGGTTCAACGATGATCTTAAGAAGTCCAAGAAACTCTGCCGCTCCCTTGAGAAGGCCTGGAAAAAAGACCCAACCACCAGCACCAAGGAAGCCTTCAAAAACGCCACCCGCATACACCACCAACTAATCCGAAAGGCCAAAAAAAACAGCATTCAAGGATCGACTAGACAACAACGCCCACAACAGCAAGGAACTTTTCAACATCGTCAAGGAATTTACCAATCCCTCGGCCAACTCCAACGACATCACCCCCTCTCAAGCCCTCTGCGACTCCCTGGCTTTATTCTTCCACAACAAAACTGCAGACATCCACAACAGCTCCGACAACCAACCCGGAGACCAACTCACCCAACCATATGCTGAACATCCTCCCCCCTTGAACACCCTTAACGACTGGAACCCAATCTCCACTGAGGACACCATCCGCCTGATGAACTCCATCCACTCAGGATCCCCCACAGACCCATGTCCTCACCACATCTTCAACAAAGCAAACTCCGTCATAGCACCGCACCTCTGAGACGTCATCAACTGCTCTTCAACTCCGCCACCTTCCCGGAAAGCTGGAAACACGCTGAACTCACCGCCCTTCTAAAAAAACCCACAGCGGACCCCACCGAACTCAAAAATTACCGCCCCATCTCGCTCCTTCCTTTCCCGGCCAAAGTCATCGAGAAAGCTGTCAACAACCAGCTCGCCGCCTTCCTCGAAGCCAACAAATCCCTCGACTCCTCACAGTCTGGCTTCCGAGCAAAACACAGCACTGAGACCGCCCTCATCGCAGCAACAGACGACATTCGAACTCTACTGGACAATGGAGACACAGTCGCCCTCATCCTCCTCGACCTCTCTGCAGCCTTCGACACAGTCTGCCACAGCACCCTTTTACAACGCCTCAGAAACATCGGAATACAAGGAAAAGCACTTGAATGGATCACCTCGTTCCTCACCGGAAGAACCCAGAGAGTCCGCCTCCCACCATTCAAGTCCGAGGCCACTGAAGTCATTTGTGGCGTACCACAAGGATCCTCACTCAGTCCAACCCTCTTCAACGTATACATGAGCCCCCTCGCGGCCATCGCCCGCCAACACAACCTCAACATCATCTCTTACGCGGATGACACTCAACTGATCCTCTCTCTCACCAATGACCCCAGCACCGCCAAAACTAACCTACACGAAGGGATGAAAGAAGTTGCCGAATGGATGAAACACAGCCGTCTGAAACTGAACTCAGATAAAACAGAAGTCCTCATCTTAGGTACATCCCCCTCTGCATGGGACGACTCTTGGTGGCCGGAAGCCCTTGGAAAAGCACCCATCCCGACAGACCACGCACGGAACCTAGGCGTTATCCTGGATTCTTCACTTTCAATGAACAGACAAGTCAGCGCCGTCTCCACATCCTGCTTCAACATTCTCCGCATGCTCAAAAAAACATTTCGCTGGATCCCCACCGAAACCAGAAAAACAGTCACCCATGCTCTGGTCACGAGCCGACTGAACTACGGAAACACCCTCTACGCAGGTACTACCGCTAAACTCCAGAAAAAACTCCAACGAATCCAAAACGCCTCAGCCAGGATCATATTGGACATCCCGCGTAACGAACACATCTCTGGTCACCTGAAAAACCTCCACTGGCTACCCGTCAATAAGAGGATCACTTTCCGACTTCTGCCCCACGCACACAAGGCACTCTACGAAATCGGACCAGAATGCCTCCACTCACGACTGTCCTTCTACACCCCCCCCGCCAACTACGATCCTCCAGCCAAGCCCTCGCCACTGTACCTCGCATCAACAAGGCCACCATGGGAGGTCGATCCTTCTCATACCTGGCGGCTAAAACATGGAACTCACTTCCCACTTACCTTCGCCTTACCCAGAACCACCTAGCATTCAGAAAGCAACTTAAAACGTGGATATTTGACAAGTAATCCTCCTCCCCTCCCTAAGCGCCTTGAGACCCTCTGGGTATGTAGTGCGCTATATAAATTTTATGACTTGACTTGACTTGACTTCTTTATATTGCGAATCCAGCTAATTTTGTGAGCACCATAAAGGTTCATAACTTCTTTCAAGCCATCTAAATACTTTGAGAGCTCGGGGGTCCGCCATAACCTGGCCCAATATAGAAGAGGACGTAGCCTAGCTAAATCCTTAATGGAACGGCGACCCAAATCGCTCAGTAATGGTTTGATGGCGGTACCCCTTGGTAGCGATGTCAGCTCCCTAAAAAACGTATTCTCAGAGGTGGTCAGTGCGTCAACACAATCAAAGCCCCACAGCTCTGCGCTATAAAGGGCGCAGCCTACAGCTTTTGCAGCATAAATATCCAAGGCAGGAGCGATGGGCTTAGAGATGGATGTGCGATGTTCTCGCCCTAATGCTCCGACTACCCTTTTGTGATTTAATACCATTTTATCTATGTGAGGTTGCCACTTTAAATTATGTGAGATTCTAATACCCAGGTAATCAAGTTCGTTTACGCATTCCAGTGACACCCCATCTAAGGAGAGGGTGGATCTGGAAGCCTTACTTGGGGTAAAGTAAAGGAGTTTGGTTTTTGAGGTATTTATGACCAGGCCCCTCCGCTCACAGAACAGACAGAAACGATCCAGCAGCCTTTGCAGACCCACGGGGGTTTTTGAAACCAACAGCGTGTTGTCAGTAAAAAGGAGGGTGGGCACTTTGTCACCCACCAAGACCGGGGCATCAGCGTTTATTTCGAGCAGAAAAGAGACCACACCATTCACAAATAGCGTGAAGAGTGTTGAGGCTAACATGCAGCCCTGACGTACCCCTCGATTCACAGGTATTCTGTCAGTTTTATGCTCTTGAGATCCCCATCTAATGCGGGCATAGGTTCCATCATGCATGCGTGCCAGAAGATTTAGGATTGGTAGAGGAATCCCCATCTCCTCCAATATCAGCCAAAGGTGTTCACGGGGGACCAAGTCAAAGGCGGTCTTTAAGTCAATAAATGCCAAATAAAGACCGCCTTTGCCAATGTTGACCACCTTCCAATGAAGTAGTAGCAACCTAAAAGCTTGATCAACTGTGCCTGTGCATGCCCTGAAACCTGCCTGAAAGGGTGAGATGATGTTGTTCTCCTCTGCCCAGGAGAGGATTCTCTCCAGGAGGACCCTACCAACCAATTTCTGCCCAGCGTCTATAAGACTAATTGGGCGATAGTTGGCGGGATCCTCCCTATGGCCCTTCTTGTAAATAGAGACCACCTCAGCCGCCTTCCATGAATTGGGGACAGGTGAACCTGCTAATAGTGCATTTGTCAGATTTGTGAAATAAACGGCCCAACCATCAGGGTTAGCTTTAAAAAGGTCACCCGGCACACCATCCTGCCCTGGGGCTTTAGCGGATACAATTTTAGCAATTGCCATCAGAACCTATTTATCAACTCTAATGGGAGCAGCCTGTCGAGAACCATCATCCAGTGCACCGCTCAAATGCCCTGGGGCTCCAGGCAGTGCATTACCACCATAAAGTTTACTAAAGTGTTCAAACCAATCACTGTCTGTGATATGATTGGGGATTTGATTCGAATCACAGCCATTCGAATTTCTGACGAGTGCCCAGAATAAACTACCATTCTTAGTTTTACTAGCATCTTTAAGGCTTTCCCAGTGGGATTCTTCCCACTCCCTTTTGGCAATTGTTATGGCTTGTCTGTAATGCAATCTGGCCAGCCGGACAGATACTGGATTGCGAGATTTAATTGCAGTAATTGAGTATTTTTTTTTTTTTTAAATAATCGCAGCAGATGGATAATCGGTTAGGAGTCGGATGAAGCACTTCGTATAGGCTTAGGTTTCCCATTGGAATATTACATAATTAATTATTACTAACACTGTGTTCACAGGCCGTCATTTAACAAAGGAGCTGGGCTATTTCCTCCTGAGCAAACACACTGCGTTTATCATTTACTTAGGTCATCCAAAAAGGTGAAGAACAATTATTGTAGCACAGACCACATCATTCCAGAGGATATTTGTTTTGTAGGGTGTAATGCAGTGACAATGGATTCTCTGTGTGAACATATATATAACAATATGTAATGTTATTAAATGAAACTGAAGAATTTACCACTTTAATTTGTGCAACTTTAAGGAAAAATATAAACCAGGAGTGTCATTGTGGCAGCAATTAGCGTTTACAATATTATTACCCACTTTAACTTTATTTCAGAGGACTGACCAAATGGAAAGACCAATGCTAAGCCATGTGTATTGTAGACTGGAATCTGGTACACGATGCAGTGGTGCTCAAAACAGAGGGTAATTGATGTATTAGGCCTCAACCATGTCACTGTGTAAGTGCATCTGTATGAGAATTAACACTGGAGACTTAAATATGTTTCAAATAATTTTACATTAGATATCTCTTATTGAATATACACAAGAATGTCTCATTCTCACTCTTCAGTGGGACTAACCTGGTCCTTATACCAGACCCGCGTTCCATTGTGGTCGGCTTGAACGTGTAAATTTCTTACGGTTAGGTGCAACCAGATAACCACGCGTGGTACTTTGTGCTTTTTGATGCAATTTTCACCCAAAAATTTAAATAAACATATGTCCGGTTCTACTGATTAGATTTTGTTTGTTTTAGTGTCATTTTATTTATTGAAATTTACTCTAATTTACTAAATTGGATTTTTCTTGTTTTACGTTTTCACTTTATTGCTGTTTGTATGCTGCATAAATACTTTATACATTGCCTCTAAATTAAGTCTGACTGCTATTGTGGCAAGCTATCAGAGAGTTAAGCACAGGTTAATTTAGTGACTTTTGTGGTTCACCCTGTCCATCATTGTGGTTGCTCCCCGAGTGGAACTTCCACATCTCTCAACTAAGAACCTAATTTATCACTCTGCTATATTGTGGTGGTCCCCTGTGTAGACTTCATCTCAGACTAGAGACTGATGAGGTTTTGCAGACAAAGTACTGTCCTTCCGGACTGAGGAGCAGATTCCCTCCACCATCCCGAGAGTAATCGCCCCTCCAAATTTAGAGACGACCACTGGTCCTGCAGTCATCTCAGAACACTGAATGAACTGCCATCACAGCGGTTCCTATCAATGTACTAAAAGTCTGGTGTATGAAAGCCATCAGTTTTGACAGCCATACACCAATCTATTGACGTTTTTTCCATGGGCCATGAAAGTTCAGAATTCTGTCTGGATAGATCTGGCCTTCAGATTTGACCCCACATACTAAGATATGACCCTTTTTCAGCCCCTGAGGTAATTGATAAACTGCAGATTAGGAGTCTTAGGGTATGCCACTTTGTAATTCTCCCTCCCCATAGCCATTTCAAAAACTTGTCAAATGTCTTGCGGCAGGCTCTTGGTTTTAGTGAAGGTAAATGGCTTGCTTACTCCAATGTTCACCAATAAGGCAGACTGACACTGGGATTGGAAATAATGGTTTGGTTCACCTATGACAGCAAATGCAGAGAATCTTTGCGCTACTGCAGACTATGCCTTATTCTGTGTGGCTCCCATCATGTAATCTGCCAGGAAATACATGAGGTAACAGTTCTGAGATCAGTGTTGCCATAGGTTATAATAACAATACAGCAGCCTGGTGTATGGCCATAGACATCTTGATCTTCAATGAAAAGAAATGTTTTCGATCATTTTGCCAAAGGTAACTTGATAGGTGGATTTCGACGTTCTCTTGGAGGGGAAAGGTTTATTCCACGCCATT
This sequence comes from Lissotriton vulgaris, assembly GCF_964263255.1. Lineage (NCBI taxonomy): Eukaryota > Metazoa > Chordata > Amphibia > Caudata > Salamandridae > Lissotriton > Lissotriton vulgaris. The sequence goes on along the minus strand of NC_141693.1, from coordinate 251,917,675 downwards.
GCTTAGAGCATCACACCCAGTTTTTGAATTGCAATTATCAAGCTAGAGACCTTAAGAGGGCTTTCCTCCTGCAGCTGTGACATGAAGGACTTGAGATTCAAGCATGAATTGTTCCCTCGAAAATCATCTTGAGATCCATGGCCAGATAATTGAAAACTCTCATGAAAGCCACTCTTCGATATGGAGATAAGCCAGTTAACTTGGTGGGTGACTGTTCGTCTTTTTAGTTGATACTTGAACTCTCTAGTCTATTTGGTGGTGGTTGTTGCCTTTGCTGGGGACTGACTATACAACGTCAAGTTGTCTTCTCCACTGTGGCAGCCTAGCCTTTGGCCTTTCTGGTTGAGGATCATTTGCTTGACGAGGTCTGTTGTTTTTGTACTTTTTAAATATTTCCTGCACTTATTACTACCCCCTGGGACATGTGGCACTTCCTGAGATCTTCCTTTATCAGAAGTTGTCTTTATCTTCTTCACAATTCTTGGAGTTGGCAGGTCTTTATTTTTTACTTGATGTTAAAACCTTTTCTAACATACATGCAATCCTTTCACTGGGCTCAGCTGTCAGGGTGGCTCTTCATGTCTTCAGTTTTTTGCTGCCCAGTGTGCTTCGTAGATGGTGGTTGGGGGGGAAGGGTGGGAGGCGGGATAGCGTATGCCACAAAGGAGGGTTCCTCTTCTGCCTACCTGATCACTGGTGAGTCTTTTGTAATATTTCTGAGGGTGGGGAATTTATCAGTGATTGTTACTTGCTTAAGTTGTTGCTCTTCACTTCTCCCAGTAACAAATATGACTACCTTGTTTTCATCTCAATTAGCAATTGATTTCCTTCTGGATTGAAATTAAGAGCTGGTGATTGCAAGTCCATGAATGTGCATAGGTGATACACTGTGGTCCAAAGAGGGCCACAGAGTGTCAGGGCTGGATATTTATAAACAATTTGTGTGCCGTTCAAAAATATGCCTACATCGTGCCTGTCAGCTTAGACATTCTATGGGGTTTAAGAACTAACCAAACAATTAATTTGTACTTTATTACTTGCCTGATTGAAATTGGTTTGCTACCTGTTGTGGACAGATCCCAAATCCTGCTGTGCGGGCAGTAGGCTGGAGCATAACTATTTCATGCACATTTGGTCCCAGACACCCGGGAGGCAGTTGGCCAGCATGCACCTTCTGTGGGCCTAAAGAGAGCCCCTATGTCGGGCGGCGATCCAGCGGGTTATTGGGTATCTTAAATACCAAGATGCCCAATACCACGTGGGATACCATCAAACAGATTCGGATACAACACTACACATGGCGCTAGACTCCACTGCAGCCAAGGGGGCTACATGAGATGAATAAGGGACTCTCATCAGGTTTACGGGACTTACGGTTTGTGCAAGAGAGGAGTGGAGCCTGAGACGCGGACCCGCGGCAGAGAGTTGAGTGATTGGGCACTCCTGGAGGCTGGCTTGCGGACCTATCTATGGTGCTGTTGGAGGACTGCGGAAGCCCGGCAGCTGCGCCTGAACCTGCTACCCCGGGACAAGGGTGAGCATAGTTGTCCTGCGGAACTGGACTCATTGCTGCAGGCGAGGTGAGTCTCTTTCGAGCAGGCTGTGATTTGGAAGGTTTCTGCCCAGATTTGTCTGAACCCTGCTAGCAGTTTGAAGTCAGTGCCTCCCCTGTGCGAGGTGAGTTGTTGGTGACGTTAACTGAGTCCCAGTCGGCTGCTGGAGGAAGTTGCACCAATGTGTCTTTTGGCACCATATTTTGGCTGATTGCACTGCCTTGGCACCGCACTATAGTATTGGAGGAGTGTGTGATCTGCGGTGTGTCCTTCTTGCGCACCCCGTCTGCAATTTAATTTGTTTTTAATACTTTACAACCTCTGCTAGCGTTTGTGGACTGTACCTGGTGTTCAGTGGACCCATTGCATATCATTTCCATTCTTAAAGGCGGGGTGCCCTACAGCTGGACTCCCTAAGGAGATTTAACTGCAATGTGTGACTGTCCTCATGTTGTAAATAAATGCCACGTAGTCCATGTAGTTTCTTGATGCTCCTCTATTCATGTTAGTTGGTAAGTCAAGTATATAAAGGAGGAACCCCACCAGGAGTGGCCTCTTGCCACTCAGCCCGCATTCAACTGCCAGACATCCACACAGAACATTCTAACAGGCTCTTGCATCACACATTCTATGCTGGGCAGCAGGGACAAGTACTACACATCTCCCTTCTTTAATTTGATGAACGAGAGATATGAATAGAAATTGCGGAGTGTAAATGAGCTAACAAGTCACATCACGCAATTTCAACATAAATGTAAAATCAGATGAGATTAGCAATTTAACATCTTCACAAACCAATCACGCAAACTAATAAATAATATTCACACTACCTTCTCTCTTCCTTAATCAAAACATTACTCACACAACGAAATAACCAACACACTATCACGCCCACGCATCACATACTCAACCCAGAAACCAAACAAACTGACTGGCCAGGTCAGATGGAGGCAAAAAGGTTCCAACTCACGGCGTGACAATATAACACTTAGATAAGAGACAACCTTCACACCACTTATGTCAAATATAAAGTCTGGTAGGCAACCAAAAATGGAACTCCAAGCTCCCACATATTCCACGTAACAGTGTAGACATCCAGAATTAGGAACTCCAAGCTCCCTCAAACTCCATGTAAATATTTAAAATTGGAACTCCAAGCTCCCTCAAACTCCATGTAAATATTTAAAATTGGAACTCCAAGCTCCCTCAAACTCCATGTAAATATTTAAAATTGGAACTCCAAGCTCCCTCAAACTCCATGTAAATATTTAAAATTGGAACTCCAAGCTCCCTCAAACTCCATGGAAATATTTAAAATTGGAAGTCCAAGCTCCCTCAAACTCCATGGAAATATTTAAAATTGGAACTCCACATAGCAGGATACATGTGTCCCTTGCAAAAATCACCATAGAGTACACACTACCCTGGAATAAACATCACTGTGAACTTACCACCCAGAAGTTCATCAACGTAGAGCATATACCACCACCCCACACACACACCCCAGGGCACATACTACGAGATAAGCACTCAGCGTAACATACACAAGTCCAGACCTTAAACACCAACTTAAACTTAAACCCACACACAAAATAACATAACAATGACCAGCAAAATAATGTTATAAACAGTCTCGTGGTCTGATGAGCGATCTCTCACCCGAGGTCTTCAATCTCCATCCGTAGTCTGCTAGTATTGGTATAAATCCACAGAAGTCCAAAGAATCTACCGACATGCCTGCTGATATACACAGCCTCCATTGGTAATGTCATCTTCAGTACCTTTTACTGTAGTGTAGCAGGATGCATTACACATCCTCCAAACTCAAAAACGGCTCTTAAAGGGTTATTGTCCGTCCGTTCCTTCTGTTGCAAATAACGATCATGTCCCAAAAGCTTTTTGCTCCACCCGAAGGATCATGTCCATGGTAACGATCTTGCTTCCATGTATTAATCCGATGCAATGCAAGGTAAGATGGTGGCACGCATACCACGTCGCACCGGGTGGCTCTCGGCACGTTTGTGCTTTAAAACAATTCCCATCAGCTTACATCCTCGCAAGAACTCCAACATCATAGAGGCTTCCAAGAATAAGCTGTGTGACTCAAACACAGGTAACACGCGCTTGAATGTGAAAGTTTTCAAAGTGGAACTGCCAAAATGCTTAACGTTAAATAATGCCCTGCAAACATCCTCATAAAAATGTACATGGAGTGGCAATCTCCTCGCAACACATGGCTCCTCGAACAGTAGAAAAATAAACAACGGTCCTTTGATCATGCTTTCTTTCGTGCTGTCTGCTACCAAATAAACAAACACGGAATGAATGACCCACATTGAGCTCTGTTCACTCTTCAAAGGGTCGTACAGCAGGCATCGATATCACCGTAGGACAAACTTTAGCATTAAACAATGATGCGATGTCTTTTGGCACAACGAGACGCTTCATGTAAATTCCACTTGGTGTCAGTGTCAGAACAAACAGCTCAAATGTATCTCGTGTGCAAAAAGGTGTCCAATTCAGAGCACTCGATTTTTGACTGTAATAAAATACAGGAGCTTGGTGTAGAATAAATAAATAAACGGAGTTGGGAATATCTCTTAGCTTCTTGTAAATGGTGTCAAACACTAGTTTAAAGGTCAAAATTTTACATCTCCTAACGCCAGGTCTCTTTACAAAGACTTATGACCTTGAGCTAGAAAGCTTAATCTGGCACTCAGAGGCTTAGGGCGACCGATTTCGGGGTCACTGGTGGGGTTTTGTAGTGCCAGTTAGCTTAAACATATGTTTTAAAATGCAAAAGTCTTTTACCTTGATTCAGTTCTGTTTCCTTAAATTTTCTTTCCTCCTTGTAAGTTCTCTAGTTGGCTCATATAGAGTTATCTTGCACGTTGTAGGTTCTTTGAATTATTTCTCATAAGGTTGAGATTCTAACAGGCTCTTGCATCACACATTCTATGCTGGGCAGCAGAGTCAAGTACTACACCTCAGTTGCTGGGAAGCCTTGTGAGGCACGTATGGTGGGTCTGTAACGCCTTGGTGTGAGGTGAGGTGATCCCAGTGGCGGCTCGAGATCGCGATACAAGGCGCATTGGCAACAGGCAATGGTTTGGACACTACTTGGCACCCTACTTATCCTGTTTTGAGCTTGTGGCACTTTTGGAGTGCATAGAGGAGGTCCCCTCCTCTGTCTTGAGTCCCGTGGCCAGTTCTTGGGGTTGCTGAGCACTGATCTGGATGGCTCATGGACTATAAAAGTGCAGACGCGCAAAAAAAACTAAAAAAAACACCCCACATTCATTCATGCCATGAGGGGAACGGCTGTTTTACACCCTCTGTATTCCATCTCGCCTTGCCCTCTCGATCACCGTGAGGAGAACGGCAGGCTGAACTCCATCCACGCTGTCGTGAGGGGAACGGGCAGGTGAAAATCTACATCCCCCAGCAGGCATTGTGTGGCGCTAGTGGAGGGCGTCATCACAGGGTGCCAGAGGACCTCAAAGCCAGCGCGGCCCTCCCGTGGCCAAGGGCGAGCCCCTCCTTGCCCGTCAGTGACCGGAAGAGACTGGCTGGGCAAACCCTCAGACATCTTGTTTCCTCCATCAGTCGATCATCTGCTCCCAAGAAGAGTTAGCATACACTCCTTGTGGCACACCAGATAATATGGGGAAGCGAGGGGGATTACCCCCATTACGACCTGTCAACTTCAGCATAGACAGCATGCTGGAAAGGGCTGTAAGCATTGTAGCCAATGAGATTGAACTAACCGAGAGGCGGCTCTCGCTTGGTATTGGAGTCCCTCTGTTGACGGGTCCCACGCCAGGAGATCATGCTCTCACTCTACCCCCTTATAATCCTAGTATTTCCAGCGCCCGTTCGCATAACGGCTGCATTATTGATTCTCCTATTGATATTGACACCGAGACTATTGAAGATGTAGATACTGCAGCCCACCCCGAAAAGTTGGCCCCAACCCACTATCGGCGGGGACTGAAGTAGCATCAGGGGCAAAACGAAAGAGAAAGCCAGCGAAAGTGGTTACTGCAAAGAGGAAACAGCCAACCCGTGTAAGCTCATCCTGTGCCACTTTGAGCTCCTGGATACACACCTCACATTCAACCAAGTCTTCTGAAGCACCTACCCAAACCTTAATTAAAGAGCAGGGCAAATCCATCGGAACACAGACTGTTGCAGGCCACCCCTGTTTAGATGGCCATGAAAATCAAGGTGACAATTTCTCCACCTTGGTTATAGACACTGGGTATGGACGCATCAAAGACCTACTGGACAGTAAATGTGATGTTTTGTTGAAAGGGTTAGAACGCTTGAACCTCCTTAGTGCTATTGTAAACACACAGTGAAGTGAGCTGTATGACTCCACGATGGCACCATTGACTAATGTATCCAACCCTAACTCTGATATCACGATTATCCCACCAATACCTGTCCCAACAACTGGTACTTGCGCAACCTGCAATAAAGTAAAAGATTGCTTTGTACCAGAGCGTAGCAGGGCAATAAAGAATACCATCAACACTGGTTGTGCTGCTAGCAGCGGCCACAATCAATCAGAGATCCACAATCGATCAGAGAAAAACGCGCAACCAACTTCTGTTCCCCCTAATAACAGCCTTACTGGTGCCCCAGCTCTTGACACCCGCAAAGGCATCAGATTAGGAGAGGGAGGTTTAGCCCCTAAATTCATTCCAAACCCAAAGTGCAGTCAGGAGATTTTGGACCTACCACCAGCGGCCTGTCCATATGTAGTGGTCCTGGCAGGAGTTCCACCGCTCAACGAAAATCAGGTTGAAACATGGGATCAATTACGCAACAAAAGTGTTGACTGGCTGTCAAAACATAAAGGATTCAGAGCATCACTTACTAATAACATTATCCTAACGCGCAGAGTGGGATGGGTAGGCCAGTCCCCAAAAAACATTGAGGGGAACTGTGTAATTCTTAACTTCCGAAACCCATCCTTGGTGAAATCTATCGTAATAGCCCAGGAGTCCCAACCCAATGTCCCAACCGAGATCTGGGCTCTACCTTTGGGCTATTTTTATAAACTGCATATGGGCATCCCAAACACCGCAGCCCCTGTCCCCACTTTCAATAGGTTTTCGTCACTGTCTGGCTTGGACATCCAGGATTGACCACCTCCCATTGCCGTGTCCTCTAACACAACTCTTTTATCTTATGAACCCTCAGATAGTGGCCTTTGCATTCCCACTGGGCCTACCTTCGATCATGACCCCGAAACCCTAGCCCAGGGCCCTTGTCTTCTATCTGTGCAACGCTTGCCCCTGATCTCGAATTAAAAATATTAAGTTGGAATGTTGCCGGCCTGGCTTCCAAAATCAATTTGCCAGACCGGATAGAATTAGTAAAAAAAACATGACATCTTAATGTTTCAGGAGACATGGGCAACCAGAGATTTATTTCTGGAGGGGTTTAAGTGTTTTAATTCTCTTGCTTCCATTCCAAACCTGGGTCACCCTTCAGGAGGCGTGTCAATTTGGATAAACATCCTGGCAGGTGAAAGTGTAAGGGCCTTGGACAATGACAATGATAAATTCCAGGCAATTATTTTTAAAAGAGGGGTTTCCATATGTTTTATTAATTTTTATAATAACGATTTTCAGAATCTACCAAACATTAAGTTTGTTCATTTATTCAAATGTATAAGCACTATACTATACAGAACTTAACCCCTTCCATGCTCATGACGGAACGGTTCCGTCATGAGCGTCGGTTGAGCTGTGCTCATGACGGAACGGTTCCGTCATGAGCCGATAGGCTCATTAGAACCTTCAGCACAGCGCGAAAATTCGCGCCGCGCTGAAGGGGTTAAATAACTTACCCAACTTGACAGGAATCTGCCTAAGGGGAGATTTTAATGCTAAAATTCACAACGGTAGCCATACTGCCATTCACCAACCTAGTAACACGTCTAATTTTAATAGGGGGATCAAATTGACAAATTTTCTATGCACACACAACCTCGTGGATGTAATGGAGATTGTTACGGACCCTGAATGTGTCAAACATACTATTCCTACATACAGAGGAAGGGGTAGCGCTTCTACCATCGACTATGTTTTCATATCACCTTAACTGGAAGAATGCCTCCTTAAAGCTGAGGTGGTCGATACCACTCATAGAGAGCACAATCCGGTAAATGTAACCCTGAGACTCGCCCCAGACCAACTTTTAGCAAAGAGTGTGGTGCAAGAGATCTGTCCGCTTCTACCGATAATCTTAGACTAGTCTGGCGGGGTACCGATAACACAGTTTTACTGCGCAAGGTAGTTAAAGTGCATTCGGACCTTGTAAACATCTGTTTGAACTTTAAAGAACACAACACAGATGTAGTCGGTGCCTTTACGCAACTATGTGAGGGCATTAGCCTCTTGGACAGATCAGAGGTGTTTCCGCTAAATGTATATTACTTGTACACTTATTGAGAGCGAAAAACTGAATTTTTAAAAATCCCCGTTTTGTCCGTTTTTTTGCTGTATTATTTAGGCACTGTACCCTGCTTTTAAAAATCATTGTGACCGCATACCTGCACCCGTTTTTCGCCACATTACCGCGTTTAGAGCTGAGCTTTTCTATCAGGGAAGGGCACCACACTGCCTGAACGGCAGACATCTTTGGTGAGGGCAAGGATCCAAAGCAAGGATTGGCTGCTCTAGTCGTCAGAAGGACGCTAGAACAGTATTTAAGACAGGCAAATTAGGCGGCCAACTACTTGGGAATAGCCTCTTGGACAGATCAGAGGTGTTTCCGCTAAATGTATATTACTTGTACACTTATTGAGAGCGAAATACTGAATTTTTAAAAATCCCCGTTTTGTCCGTTTTTTTGCTGTATTATTTAGGCACTGTACCCTGCTTTTAAAAATCATTGTGACCGCATACCTGCACCCGTTTTTCGCCACATTACCGCGTTTAGAGCTGAGCTTTTTTATCAGGGAAGGGCACCACTCTGCCTGAACGGCAGACATCTTTGGTGAGGGCAAGGATCCAAAGCAAGGATTGGCTGCTCTAGTCGTCAGAAGGACGCTAGAACAGTATTTAAGACAGGCAAATTAGGCGGCCAACTACTTGGGAATAGCCTCTTGGACAGATCAGAGGTGTTTCCGCTAAATGTATATTACTTGTACACTTATTGAGAGCGAAATACTGAATTTTAAAAATCCCCGTTTTGTCCGTTTTTTTGCTGTATTATTTAGGCACTGTACCCTGCTTTTAAAAATCATTGTGACCGCATACCTGCACCCGTTTTTCGCCACATTACCGCGTTTAGAGCTGAGCTTTTCTATCAGAGAAGGGCACCACACTGCCTGAACGGCAGACATCTTTGGTGAGGGCAAGGATCCAAAGCAAGGATTGGCTGCTCTAGTCGTCAGAAGGACGCTAGAACAGTATTTAAGACAGCCATGCTGACGCGCGGCGGGCTCGCCGGAGCGTGCGCGGAGTCGCGCCAGAGTCCAGCCCGTCCGCGCACGGACGGGCTCGGGGGCAGGGACCTCTGGACTAATGCGCTCCTACACCTCGGAAGACCTACGTAATCTGGATAAGGGTGAGGCTTGCCTTGATAACAACACCCTGAAGATACTAAGAACACATGCTATCTACAAACCATTGAACATTATACATCAAGATGCATTCTCCACCTTGAAAATAGCATGTCTAAATACCAGATCACTCCACTGCCACCACGTCGATGTCTATAACCTGTTGCAAAACAACGACACTGATATACTGACCTTAACAGAGACCTGGATGAGTGAGAGCTCAATGCCAGACATCCTGGCCGCTCTCCCCAGCGGCTATGATGCTTTATGGCAAAACCGCCCAGGAAACACACAGGGAGGAGAGGTAGCTGTGATTTTCAAAAAGATGCTGTCAGTAGAAATCCTACTATCAGAGACAGTCGACCTGGCTGATCTGCTTGGGGTGAAAGTCACAGTAAACAGCTCATGCTGGGTGGTGTTAGCGGTCTATCGCCCTCCCAACGCAACCCCAACCTTCCAGGACTTATTCGCCCCCATCATATCTGACCTTTGTACTCGCTACTCGAAAATCTTAGTCACAGGAGACTTCAACTTGCACTGGGATAAACCTCACTGGGACGCTCCTATGCGCCATTTGGACACTTTGATGTCAGCGCTAAACTTTAAACAGATCGTGAATGTCCCCACGCACACCAAAGGTCATACCCTTGACCTGGTATGGACTACAGACCCCTCACTAACGCTGAAAGAAGTTGCCCCATGTATCTGGTCTGATCACTACCTAATTTCCTGTGAGCTACGTATTAAGGGCCAAATAATCAAACCAACATTGGAGGCTAGGAAAACCCGCAAATGGGCAGAGGTCGATTTGAGGACCCTGACCGAGGTATTCCTGCCCAGAGATTGCCCCCCGAACTTAGATCATAGTCTAGATCAGCAATACGCGGATTTAACGCGTTCCCTGACACTAGCTATTGATCAGATAGCGCCAATAAAAATGAAGGCGCTAAAAGGCCCGGGTAAGGATGCCCCTTGGTTCACGCCAGCACTGAGGGACCATAAAAAGAAACTTAGAGCCCTAGAAAGAAGCTGGAGGAAAACTAAACTGGACTCAGCCAGGAACCTCTACCGTGCCTCCTTGAACGCATACAAAAAACACATCATCCTTGCCAAAGCCGAGTACTACGAATCCCGTCTAAGTAAGGCAGTCAACGTGCAGAAAGAGACTTTTAAGATCCTGTCGGAGTTGACCAAAAAACCAGACAGCGTTCAGTCTCCCATAAACTGCAATTGCTTTCAGGATTATTTCTTGGAGAAAGTAAGAACCATCATCCAGGACATAAAAAATGGGCCGCTTAATGGAATGGCTACACCTATAATCCCCCAAAATCAAACTGACTGTGCTATTACACTGTTTCCAGAGATTGACATCTTGAGCCTGCAGCAGTTGATGGCCAGAATCAAATCTGGATCTCCAGCGGACCCTTGTCCACCTAAAGTTTTTCAGGCAGCCCGTCCACTATTGGAGGAGCAAGTCATCCATCTCCTAAATAGATCCCTGGAATTAGGACAACTACCAGCAGCACTTAAGGAAGCGCGGGTAAGACCGCTGTTGAAAAAATCTGGCGCAGACCCTGCAATACTAAAAAACTATAGGCCGATCTCTCAGCTACCATTCCTCTCTAAAGTACTGGAGCAACATGTATTAAAATCTTTGTCCATGTACTTGGAGTCCCACTCCCTGCTTCACGAACGACAAACAGGGTTCCGAGCACACCACAGCACCGAGTTGGTGATGCTCTCGGTGCTGGATGAATTGAGAGGCTTGGCTGACGGTAAAAAACCGAGCGCCCTGATTTTATTAGACCTTTCAGCGGCGTTCGATACCGTCAGTCATGCGCTGCTACTGGAAAGGCTGAGTGACTTTGGCATCAAAGGCCGGGCTTTCGAGTGGTTGCAGTCCTTTCTGTCAGGAAGGACACAAAGAATACAACTCGGAGAAGAAATCTCCGCAGTGGGAGAAATAGAATGTGGGGTACCTCAGGGCTCGGCCCTATCCCCACTGCTGTTTAACCTATATCTGCAGCCTCTGATTGCCTCCCTGGCGAGTATGGGCTGCACAGTATATAACTACGCAGACGACACGCAGCTGCTGCTGAGTGTTGACAATACAAACACCGCCCAACTCCACACTCAGAATATCTTGAGACACACGGTCCAGAGGATGACAGGAAACCTCCTAAAAATCAATCCAGATAAGACTGAGGTCTTGGTTATTTCATCTACCACCTCACCATGGTGTGACCTCTACTGGCCCGCAGAGTTAGGTCCAGCCCCAAAACCCAGTTTGAACGTGAAGAGCCTGGGGATCAAACTGGATTGTGACCTCTCTATGGTCAGCCAAATCTCTTCAGTGGTGGGCAGCTGTACTAATATCATCCGACAGCTACGGAAATTAGTGCCTATCATTTCCCAATCTATGCTACGTTCCATCGTCGCAGCTACTGTGATTTCACGCATAGATTATGGAAATGCCCTCTACCTTGGCCTACCAAAAACCTTGATAAATAGGCTACAGGTGGTGATGAATGATGCCGCTCGTCTTATCTTCAGACAGCCAAGACACACTAAAGCATCCCCCCTGCTACAAAGCCTCCACTAGCTCCCTATCAGGGAGCGAGTGGAATTTAAAAATCTGTGCATCGCCCATAAAGCCATCTATGGCATGGCACCTGCTTACATCAAAGATCGCCTGGCAATGTATAGCCCAAAGAGAGCTCTTAGGTCCTCAGACTCTCAGCTATTAGTCTGCCCTCGCTACAAACTTGCCACCAAGGGCGGTAGAGCCTTTTCGGTGCTGGTTCCGCATTTATGGAACACACTACCTGAGCCACTACAAAAGGAAGGAAACCTCCTACGTTTCAGAAAGGGGCTGAAAACGCTGTTGTTCAGGAGAGCCCTGTGAGCCACGTAGGCTAGTGGATGCCCTCTGTACTGTCAAAGTTGTTGTTTACCATCGATTCCCGAGCGCTTAGAGGCCTGTAGGTGATTGAGCGCGCTACAAATCAAAAATAACAATAACAATAACAATTAAACATATGCTCTCAAGGCCCATTTAGGAAACACACTTAGGCCCCAGATAGTTTGACAGCTCTTGCTCTGCTGCAAATAAAGGTCTTAGAAGGGCAATCGCAACAATCCCCAGGGATCAGATGGCCATTAAACTGTGCAGACAGCGATATAGGGTTGACATCAAACAAAGAAAATTCGACTTATTCAAAGAACACTGGGACAAACTAGCATGTGCTGCTAAATTAAAAGACGGGAAAGGCTTCTGGCACGCCGTTAAAGCTATGAGATCTATAGGTCACCCGCTGTCTCCCACCAGTTGTAACATCCATAGCGAGTCATGTGAGAATCATTTCTCTAAGATTTATTTAGCTCCAGCCCAACACACGGCTCTGAATGAGAATCTGGTAGCTATCAGGGTCCAGATAACCCTTACTGAAGTAGAGGAAGCAATACATCAGAGTGTGGGCAATAAGGCGTCAGGCCCAGATGGCTTGCCAATTGATCTCATTAAACGCCAGCCCAAATTTTGGGCGCCCCTTTTATTGAATGTTTTTAACAACTTATCAGTCTCACTAATCCGAGAAACGTGGTCTACCAGTATTATCGTGCCAATTTTAAAAAAGGGTGACCGTTCTAATCCAAGTTGCTACAGGTCAATCTCCCTGATCGACAATACACTGAAAATCTTAGGGAGGATCCTATTTAACAAGATCAGGGCATGGGCCGAGGAGGGTCACATCCTCCACCCATGCCAGCTGGGGTTTAGGAGCAAAGTTGGCACCGTCGAAGATTGCCTTAACTTCAACCTGATCATAGGAAAATACACAATAGCTAAAAGATCTCCTATTTTCCTGGCATTCATGGATCTGACCTCGGCCTTTGATTTTGTTAACAGGGCTCGGTGTGGTCCATCCTCTTAAAATATGGCCTGGGCGAGGATTTAGTACACTTTTTAGCTTATTTACAAAAGGACCTGCATGCCAGGGTGCGGATTGGGAAGGGCGGTGAGGTATCGAAGGCCATCAGGGCTGGGCGAGGGGTCAGGCAGGGTTGTGTTCTGGCCCCCCTGCTTTTTATTCTTTATATCAACGATTTGAGCGGATCTTTGGTATCACTCACCCCTGATGTTCCCATCATTAATGGCAACACGCTCCCGGCCCTTCTCTATGCCGATGATGCGGTCTTAATGGCACGCACCCCAAATGCCCTACGCTTATTGGCGCAGGGTTTCGATGATTTTATGGCAAGCTTGGACCTTTGCACCAATTTTAAGAAATCGTTTTTAATGGCTTGCGGATCAAAAAAGTACCTAAATAATACCATTGCTTTAGGTCCTGATTGTTTACAGAGCACTAGCACTTTTCCTTATTTGGGACTGGTTTTTGCAGGGAACTGCCTCTGGGTGGAGCATGTAGCACAATGCGGTAAAAGGTTTTCTACACCGATTAACAGCATACTTGGCTTGCCCCAGCCTGGAAAGACACAGGTCGTGTCTGCTATCTCTAAAAATTTTAAATTACATTGCATCCCCACTGCCACCTATGGAGCAGAAATTTGGGGTTTTAGGCAGTGTGACAGTATACAATGGGAAGAAAACAGATTTTGTCATAAAATACTGGGCGCCCCTATTTCTACATCACAGTACGCTTGCCACAGCGAATTAAAATCCTCTACATAGAAGATTATATCAAAGCTCGACCCGCTTTATTCTGGCTCGCGGTTTGTAAGAACCCCGCGGTGCAGCTAACTAGGGAAATAATTAAAGATTGTCTCAGCTGCGATAAAGGAAAGGTTATACACTGGCTCGCCGCTGTCAGGAAGAGTCTGGCCAGTGTAAATCTTGAGCAGTTATTTTTAAATCCAACCGACTCAGATGGCATAAGTAAAAAAAAGTCTAATGAAGGCACTGTACACAACATACAGCAAACTTAGACATGAAACAGAGGCACAAAAACCCTTAGTAGCCCGATACATGACGAATGAGAATAGAACCCACCTACCCTGCCGTTATCTCTCAAGACCAATCAGTAGATGGGAGAGGAGCTTGCTCTTTAGACTAAGGGTCGATACTGTGAAATTTCTGCTTTGCTTCCCTCTTGGGTTTAACTCCAACCTCGACCAACTCTCTTGCCCTTGTAATGCTCAATGTAAACAAGCAACAATGCACTTTTTATTCTTTTGCAGTTTTTATTTAAAATACACAAAACAGTTTTGAATACCATTTTTCAAGACTATCCCGATGATTAATTAGAAGGCAGCGTATGGGCACAACATCACTTTGGAAGACGAGGAACTAACATTCCGATTAGGATCCTTTTTGAAAGTGGCAGTACGTGCCAGTCATTCCATGTGTACCTACTGAGCTTCACCTCTTGTAAAATTCATTTGTATATACTATTGATAGCTCTTGTCGAGTTCTTTTTACTGTACTTGTACATATGATGAAATTGCCATATTTTGTTTTATCTAAAAACGTGATATCTGAAATTCTGTATTTGTGCTTTAATGGATATTTATTATATCTGAATAAAGATTTTGAATGAATGAATATCACTTTGTGACATCGTAGACTGACTCGTCAACTATTACCTATATTTCTCTACTTCTTCTAGATCAAATGCACCCTGATGAAGTCTGCTCTGACAGATACAGCTTAAGATGAAACACTTCAATTACATATAGGATGGACACACAAGATTTAACTTTGAAACAGAAACCAGAAATCAACTTGATAGCTTTTTGTTATGTCTCTCTGTACAGCCCTAACTGACGCAAGGGTCACAAACCTTCTGCACAAGGATTCTTTATTAAATTCTTCTTCAGCTTGAAGAGGAAGTAAAGGCACCTCCAATCATCAGGATTTCGTACGCCGCTACTGAGAAAAAACCGCTTCAGCTGGCATTTCCTTTTCCAAAGGGTGGGCAAGTCAACCACATCTTTCCAGTGGCTGCATACCAGACTACAGCTATGGATCAAGTCCTGGTCTGGAACCTGGGACAGCACCTCCACCAGGACATCTTCAGGGAGATCATTGATGCTGCGCATCCTGGTGACTGAAGAAGGCTCTCCAAGGAAGGGGGAGCACGAGGTGTAACAATCTGATAAAGATATAAAATTAAAAAACACGTCAGATCCTAGTTTCTCTACAATCAGCTCCTGTTTTCAGATATACTATTAATTCTAGCGGATTATCATTTAATTGAAGTGATAAAAAGACCCTGTTCACAAACATTTGTGTTTCCCTACGCAAACCTGTCATTACTGCTGTCATTTCTGAAGAATAGACCCCTAACATGTGGGTCCATCTTCAGTAATAACATACTGTCCCCTGAGCATGCTATAGGGTGGCATACTACTGATGTCACGTTTACCTTACCAATAAACTCTATTTCAGGCTCCAAGAGGTTTTTCCATATTTATATTCCTGATTTATATTTCTCATTGAAAACTGAACTTGCACAAGAGAACAAATGAAATCAACTACCATAAGTACAAATTGAAATCTTTGGAGCAAATAATTTTTTCATTTTTATAAAATGGAGTCACACAGAAGGTTATACCAACCTAGTCACTAGAAACAAAAAGAAAAAGAGTTAGTGAAGCACAGCCAGGGAGAGGAATATGTGTTGGAGGATACAAAAGAAGTCACAGATGAGAATATTTATTTAACTAGATGGTTTGAAATCAATCCTCACTGGCAAGATGAAAAGTGAATACTGTTAAGTCACAGAATGGGTTTTCTTTTTTTAGAAACCTAGCCAACCTTTATTAGAAAAAGGTCTAACATCCAGCAACAGAGATAATATATTGTGCCTCAGCTTAAAAATAACTTAACTTTGATTTTGTCAGAATTTAGGTCAGCATAGATTGTTTTACAAACTTACATCAAACGTAACTCTAATTACAGGATATTCTCAAACTTTCTAAGGTTGCTGTCTCTTAGGCGAAGAAGACTGCAGAGATGAAATCCTATTTTTCTTTGTTCAAAGAGAACTCACCTTATGGAAATACAAGGTTCAAATCTAACTGAAGGTTTTCCCAGAGTTACAGTTTCATATAAAAGGATGCACTTCAAGATACCTGTTGGTGTTCATTGAAAAGGAGCTGGAAGAATCTACTGAAAAGGGTAGATTGCCCAGTATGATATTTTAGTTAAAGCTAGATCTAATGCTCATAAATAAAGGGCAATCCAGAATGCCATGGAGTAGCATATATTTCGCACAAAAGTATTTAGAGAACAGATCTTTGCAGCACTTAAGAGTACTGCCATAAGAAATAATAAATACAGCTCTGTGGAAGTAATCTGCGTGGGGTATTTCTCGCTGGGTCTGCCTGATATCTCCATTTGCCCAGACACTTGCAGCACCCACCTGGCCTGGCGCTTGGTTTTGGGGTCATTTGCTGTTGGTCTCCCCTGCCGCCGCTGCCTGTTTCAACTGCGCGGCCGCCGAGGGGGGGAGACTACAGCTCCTAGGACTTCCTGCGGCCGGACGCCGCCCACGCCCACTTCCGCGCCTGGTGGCGCTCAAAAGAAAGGCAATGATCCCGCGTAGCGGGATGCGTGTGGGCGGTGCCGGGAGAAGCCCAGGACAAGGCAGGGCCATCTTAGGCCGGAGGAGTGCGGGCTGGGCCCCCCTCTTAAGTCCACAAAATCAAGGTATTGGTGGTGTCACATTTTGTTGCCTACTCGCCAGAAATACGGTCTATTGTTAAAGTAACTGGTGCTGTTTTCTATTTTGGTTGGGACCTTGTTAATCACGCCTAATATGAGCAAACGGAAAGGTGCTGCTGGGACGCTCAATGATTTTTTAACTAGAGCTGAAGCAGTACTGTGCAAGAGATAGAAATGACACAAAGAAGGCTATCACTTGATCCCTATAATCTTCCAACATACAGGCAATCCGCTGTACAGTCGCTGGACAACGCCCAAAATTTGAATTTGAATGAGGGCAGATGTTCCCATGCCCCGCAAACTATCTTGAATAGCCCTGTGACGAAACATTACAATCAAAGGAGGGGCAAACAAGTATAAATGAATTGGGGACTCTTGGGATATTCTTAAGGCTACGACCCCAAAAGCAAGTAGAAGTTGTGAAAGGGAAAACCAAGGAGAAAAAAATTGGAGATAAGAAAGGGAAGTCTGGGGCTAACAAAGGGAATAGCAATACACCAGATCACGAGGAGGTTTTATGCAGAACAATTGGGGTACAAACAGACTTTGATCATTGTTCAAACAGGCCAATGGATGGAGAAGATCGTACTGTGGTGGAGATTTTCAAAAATACATTAGATGTACCACTATGGGATGCAAAGGTCCTAGGTAATCTGCGCTGCAGCAAAGGGTTTGACCAATGGGACAACATCGGAATCTCCACAGTAGGCGATATGTGGACGAGGGATGGTGTGATCTCATTCGCGACCCTGAGGGAACAATACGATCTGGGAGTGAATGAAACATACAGATATGTACAAATTAGGCACGCACTCATGTCTGTGATAGAGCCAGGTATGAAAGTCCCGGAGTCTGCTCCGTTAGAGGACCGACTGCTTACGGACTACATGGAGGCAAGTGCTACCTCCCTCACCTACCGTAAATTGCTAAACAACTTACCGGATCCACTGGTGAAGTTGAAAGAACATTGGGAGGATGAGCTTGGGGATTTGGATGAGGCGAACTGGAATGCAGCATTGGCGTCGCCCAGAGAGGCGGGTGTATCCACACGATTTAGATTGGTACAATTTAAAATATTACATAGGGTTTACTACACCCGCACGACACTACACAGAATCCACAGGGCAGAACACCCATATTGCCTAAGAAATTGTGGGGAGGAGGGTACACTGTTCCACACGTTGTGGGCCTGCCCAGTATACGAGACTACTGGCGTCGTGTAGCACGCACAGTCGGCCAGACTTTACAAACATCGTTCACACCTGACCCGAGGGTTTGCCTATTGAATGTGTGGGGCCCGACCGACCTGACACCGCATGGGAGACGATGGGTAATCATTGGAATGATGCTGGCAAAACGAGACATAGCGAAGAATTGGGGGGCGCACGAAACCCCGACCCTGGCTCAGTGGTGCAGAAACATGGACATGCTTATGATGACAGAGAGGGCAATATACCAACAGAGGCTTAACCCACGTAAGTGGAACAAAATATGGTCACCTTGGAACACATATAGGGGGGATCTCTGTGAGCCACTGCCTGAAGATGAAGATATAGATAGCTCAGGGGAGGACGAGGATATGGAGTAGAGGGGAGGAGCAGCGGGAGGGGGAAGGGCGTTCGGTACTACGGGATGCACAAGGCCCTACGAACTGAAAATACTGACAAGTGTATATTTGCTATAGAACATATCTACTGCCTTGCGATGCTTCTATTCACGCGGATGCTGTATTTGATTTATGCCAAAGAATACGTGTTATGACCCTTATAGTTGTGAGTTATAAATTAAAAAACTGAAAAGTTGCTCTAATGATTGGATGCAGCTGAATGTTGAAGCTGCACTGACGAATGCTTACCCGTTACTGAATAACATGTGATGGCAACAATAAAAACAAATTAAAAAAAAAAAATGCATTAGATGTGATCCAGACCCTGTCCCGTCTTTTAAGATGAGAAATCGCAATAAAGACTTTTTGAATTTGAATTTGTGATCCAGACCCAGATAGATGAAAGTCTGAATTCAACAATGATGGTTCTAGATAGTAAAATCGTCCAGTTGAATTCTACAATTGCTAAATTGTCCACCCCCACCAAAGAGGATAACAAAATAATTTGAGAAGGGGGCTCGCCTATTATTAGAGTTGAGGGCAGAAAATACGGAAATCAAGAAAGTTAGAGAAGTTGCAGAAAGCCCCAAACAATCAAGTCTTGCTTCAGTAAATCATGTCAGGACAGGGACAAGACAAGAAGGGTTTAGGGATAGCATGACCCACAGCAAGATTCCCCTTTCGATTTGACAACAGAACCAGGGCCGGCATTAGGCATTGGCAAGCTGTGCACCTGCACAGGGCCACCAAATCCCAGGGGCCACCACATCAATATATATCCTTAATATAATAATCCTCTGAGGATGGATACATATTTGTGTGGGGGCCCCTGGCAGGGATTTGGTGGCCTCTGGCTCTATACAACTTCCAAACACCATGACCCCCCCTCTTCACTGGCCTCCGCGCTCCGCCCCACCCGGACCCCCTCTTCCGGGGCCCCCTACCTACGCTCCCTGCCCAGGGCCACCATGAACCTAGAGCCGCCCCTGACAGAACAGACGATGTGGGGAATGATAGTCCGAGGGCAGTTAATTATAGTGAAAAGACGGGCCGACACAGCACGTTTATTCCGACCAGTCCCAACAGCTCCCTGGCACAAACTGCCTAACAAAGAATCCTTCATTGGAGTCTACAAAGGCACTCTAAGTTAGAACACTCTGGGCGCGAGTGCAACTCGAGCCAGAGAGATCCCAACATATAGCCCAAGGGGGACAGATCTGATACCAAATCCTGACATCCTGGGACAACCTCCAGCTGTATTCCCATATATCTTAGTAGATATGTGTGCCAGTCCTAAGGAGAGACCAGAGGGAAACCTGGGACAATCTTAGGAATAAGGTAGTTGACTGGCTCTCTAAATACAAAAAGTTTAATCCCTATAAGATGAGTGAAATCCTGATGATGGTGAGAAGGGTAGGGTGGGTGGTCGAATCACCAAAAGACACACAAGGTGACTATATTGTTGTAAATTTCAGACACCCCCACACTGCCCGGAAGCTATTAAGAGCACATGAGATGTGCACCCAAACCACTAGCATTCATGCCCTACCGTTAGGATACTTTTATAAACTGGTTGCAAAAGGACCAATTAATAACCTTGGTAATTTCATATTCCCTGAAGTTCTGAATAGCTTCCAAGAACTAGCTTCCTTGGAGGCGGTCAATTGACCACAAATAATGCACAAGAAAGTTTTAGAAGCTCAGGAGATTCCCGGAGAGTGCAATTTAGTGGGGAATGTCCTCTATTGTGGAGAACCGGTAGTAGGACTAGAACAACATGCCCGCGAACTTGTACCTTTCTGTTCTAAAATAAGGACAGGAATTAACTTGCTGGAAAGGGGTGTGAATGATACTGAAAATATGCTAAGAGATGTGTCATCTAATGCAATAAGTCATAGGCAAAATGTTGATCTAAAATTGATATCTTGGAATATAGCGGGGTTGGGTAGAAATGTTAGCGACCCCGAGTGGAACAATTATATCAATACGAGTGACATTTGCATTCTCCAGGAGACCTGGGCAACTAAGGCTACTCACAGGGTCCTTTCAAAGGGCCGCAGTCCCATCTGTGAGAGGAAGGCCCTCAGGTGGTCTTATAATTTGGGTAAACGTGACCCTTAACATAAGTGTCACCCAATTAAGTATAGATTCACAAGATGTCCTTGGAATAAAAATTGTCACTAAAGATATAAGGGTTCTATACTTATATAATATCTATAATAGACCCTGTCCATCATATAGGGAGTCATCTATAATAGAAAAACTGGATACTCTCTTAAATGTGCTAGACCCTGGAATAAGCATATTATTAGGTGGCGGTCTTAATTGTAACTATGAACCTATTACAGGGTTTGGGAATCTATTGGAGGATGAAGACAGGTCCAATAAGATACCGGCAATGAACAGTATTGGGACAGTCCCAGGCACTGCCCTAGCGCTCCAAATCACGAGGGTAATGGCTAGCCATGGACTAGAGGCATGTAATGGAAGTTTACCATCAGACTGCCCAAAGGCCCCAACTTTTTTTTAGAAGTAAGTGTAAGAGCAACATTGATTATCTTATTTTATCATTGGATATTTGGCCATTTGCTGTAGATATAGAGATTAAACCTAGAACAGAGAGCGGCCATCGTCTGCTTGAGCTTCTTTTTCACAGTAGTCTAATGCATAGCGTGAGTGAGAGAATAACCCATATTAGTCCAGACGACATTATAGTTAGTAACAATCGTCGTACAGTTAAATGGGCGCACATGTTTGCGTATGATGATTTGTTGCTAAATATTTATAATATTTTTGCAAAAACGTTCAGTCCTTACGCAACTTCCCAAAATAGGGAAAAATGATTCCTAGATTTACACATAGGGGTTTTAAAAGAACTCATGCCATTGATAACAAAAAAAAAAAAAGCCTGGTGGAGTTAGTAACTACCAGATGGTAGGGAAATCCTGGTATAACAAGGAGTGTTGTAGCGCAAAGGCTGACTTAGTACATGCAATAAAAATAATGATATGCTGGTAGTTAAAAGCAGCTAGGACCAAATATAGAATAACCAAAGAAAAGGCGAAAGCATCCTGGGATGAGGAGATTTGGTCCAGGATGCTATCTGCAGGTAAAAATAACAATCAAATGTCGTTCTGGAAAATTGTGGCTAAAGGAAACAAAGAAGAAAAAGGATCCAGGGAAGTCTTTCTTGATGAAACTACCTGGATCAAATATTTTACCAAGTTATATGAAGCTCCTGTGGAGGATCAGGCTCTTTCGGAGGCCGATATAGTGTTGGTTTCAAACGAAGATAAATTAGTTTTTGAACTACAGGAAACCGAATTAGCTATTAACTCAGTTAAAAATGGGAAGGCACCCGGTTTAGATAAAATCCCAGGAGACTTATTTAAACACAAGATTAGTATTTGGGGCCCCTATATTAATTGTGTGTCATGCCATATCTGCGGGTGCAGATATTCCGGAGACATGGAGGGGCGCAGAAATTATTACAATTTTTAAAAAGGGCGATAGGAACTATCCCGCAAACTATCGCCTTATTAGTTTAATACGTCCAAACAAAAAGAGAGGCAGGGAGAGTAGAGTGACACTCTTATTCCCCGGTAATAGTCAATAAACAAGAAAAGAGTGTCAAAGGGTAGTATTCGACCACCGTCCGGAGCAAGTAAACGGCTTCACTTAAGGCGTTAAAGAAAGCCCTCACTCACCACCTAGTGATGACATGCTTCATCATCGGGCCCCACCAAAGAGACGAGTGTCTCTTTGGTGTGCTACAACGCCAGTTTTACTGCGGAGCGGGTTGGTGAGTTCAGGCAGTGTTGTGCAAAGAAAACTAGTGAGTGGTGGATGGTTAAAAAGTAGTCCGTAGTGTATCTAAATTAACTTTATTCTAATGATCACTAAGGACAGGTTAATAAAAACTTATGTGTTGGAAATTTGTCCACAATTAGTTGAGTGGTAGTTTCCTAATTATCAGTCGACATGTTTCAACCACGAAACGGTATGAATTTACCTGGCATTTATCAGGACTCAGCGTGTACTAAACCCTGGAGGAACGGACTCTCTAAGGCCCACCCTTACCTAGGGACGTGAAAGTGAAAATTAATAAAAAGGTGTAAAGTGCAAAAAAATTAGGAGGAAAAATTGTCTTCCTAATTACTCCAGGTTTAGGAGGATTCCGGCTTTACAGTTTCTGCACCTGTAGATAGAAAAGACAAGGACGTACATGTAGGACAAAACATACATTGAATAATGATGCTGATCACTTATGCCAATCCATGGTGCTCCAGTGTGTGGTTTAAGAGACATTCGTGGTAAAATAACAACTAAAGTGGGTAGTGCTGTGTATTATACGTGCTATTAGTTTAATAGACATCTTACAAAAGATCTATGCAAGGCATATTTTAAATTGTATAAACATTTGGATGGAGGAAAAAATGGTGCTTACAAAGTTCCAAGCAGGGTTTAGAGCCAAATTAAGCACTATCGACTAGGTCTTAAGGTTCCGAATCTTGTGCTGGAAATATGTCACCTTGAGAAAGGGTCATCTGTATATAGCCTTCGTAGACCTCCAGGCTGTGTTTGACTTAATCCCTCGTAAATTGTTATGTAAGACACTTAAACATCTAGGGCTACCAGCCAACCTTTTAGGGCAGATAATAAAGTTGAATGAAAACAAATATGCAAAGGTTAGGTGGGGCGCTGGAGGGGAGCTGACAAGACAAATACCAATAAAGAGGGGGGTCCGCCAAGGATGTGTGTTGGCCCCCACATTGTTTTCCCTGCTTGTCAATGACATTCCATCTTGTATGGAGGACTGCAGTAATGATTCCCCAAAATTGGGGGGCAAAAGGGTTCCTGCCCTCCTTTTCGCCGACAACACTATACTTATATCCCAAACACCCATGGGCCTTCAGAACCTATTAAATGTATTTGAGACACATTGCAGCAAAAAGGGCATTGAGATCAATGCTAAGAAGACAAAATATATGGCCATAAACCCCCACACAAATTTTTAAAGAACATCTGACCCTAAATGGTTATAAAATAGAACATGTACATAATTTTAGCTATCTGGGTGTTTCCTTGGATTCCAATTTACTATGGAAAACGCAGATAGAAAAAAGCAAAGTAACATTTATGCAAAATATGTTACCCATAAGGAAAAGACATGGAAGCAGTCAAAACAAAGCAGTTTCGCCAGCTTTGGAGATTTTTAAGTTCAAAGCGCAGTCAGCTGCATTATATGAAGCTGAATTATGGGGGCCCATATGTAAAAAATCTTTTGAAGCTGATGAAAACAAATTCCTTAGAGCCTTGTTAAGATTACAGGTTAGCACACCTTTAGTACCACTAATTTTAGATCTTAATCTGAAACGCACTGACCACCACGCAATTTTGAGACCCTTGATGCTATGGGTTTAGACTTTGGTCGACCCCTGAGCTGACAAATTATAAGGATGGTCTGAAAGAAATAATGGACTTGGATTGCTGTCATAAAATTCCATGGTTTAAACATATCAGAACTTGGTTAACAAAAATTGGTTTAGTTCATTTTTGGGATGATCCTTCCACATTATCTGCAACTTTGAAAAAAAAATCATCCTTTTGGGCATATCTGAATCACAATGTGTTGAATGGAAGAGTGTACGGATCAATAACTAACAGTTTCCTCATGTTCAAAGACTCAGCATATTATGAATGCTTTTTAGATGAGGTACATCCACCATTAGCTAAGACACTTTATATGAAATATAGATATGGTATCTTGAGGACCAATGAAAGTGTAGCTAGATAGTCAAATAATAACAATAATGATCAATGCACTCTATGCCAAGATGAAGTTAAGGAAGATGAACTTCATGTTTTGTTTTTTTGCCCGGCCTATGTGGCACCAAGAAAAAAATGGATTAGACCTCTTTGCCTAAATTTAGGCGTAAGATCATATAAAGAGGCAGGAAGGATTATAAAAACTGACACCAGCTAGGTTATTGTCTGTGGTATCAGCAGATTCTTGTTAGCCGTAAACTTCATGAGGATTAAATTGGGTCTAAAATTTTAGTATATAATATTTGTTTTAAAAATTAGTAGTTGCTCTATGTTATATGGTTTAATGAAATGATAGAATATTTATAAATCCGCTCCAATCATTATCTAATGTTGGATGTCGTGATTTGTCTGGTAAGTTTTATGTATTTTTATTCTTGTATATATGCCTTTTTAATCCTAACTATTTATGGGAGTTATAAATGTAATGATAATCGCCCTCACACTGTCTTCCAGAACATTTGTCATTTGTCTTTATCTCGTTTGTTACTTTTTAATTAATTAATTAATTAATTAAGTCAATTATGCTCAAACGTATGAATTTTAATGTATATGTTGTGTTTTTGATGCATCTTTTATGGTACTAAATGTACCGAAATAAAGATGTTTTTGATTTGAATAAATACAATACAATGCAAAACAATACAAAAGTACACTACGAAAAATGCATAATAAAATAATCTAAAACTACATTTCAGAGGATGCTTTAAAAATATGATTAAAAAGGATGTTTTCCAAGATAATAATTTAGCGGGAGATAGAGACATATAGAGAGAAACAACCTGTTCTTACTCATTTTTCACTTAAAAATTCTTCCTCACACAGGGGCGTGGCTAGCAGCCAAAGAACATGGCCGCAACTTAGAGAGGCTCCGAGCTCCCGACAGTGAGCCCAGTCTATCTGCTTAGTTATCTGTGACCTGTTTTGCCCACAAGAGGAAGAGGAGGCGGCGGAAAGTGCCCGGTATCGAGCGACGCCAGTCTGGCTACTGGCCGACACTCCCTGAGAAGGCGGCAGAGGGCAGCGCTTTGAGGCCCAGGACGCAGACGGCAGCCGGGGTCTGGAGTTTGAGGAGTGCCCGGCGGAGGCGGCCTGAAGATCAGATCGGGGAGGAGCGGAAGTAGCGGCTGGTGGAGAACTCCCCCCCTCCGAGGTACAGTGGGTGGCGGCGCCTGACCACCGGGCCCTGCGGCTGGAGGCAGGGTTCGGCGATATCCCCTTTGCGCAGCCATAGTGTGTTCCTCGTGGCGGCCAGAACGAGGGCGGTCGAGGGTCCCCTGCCGCCATTACTGATGAACGTGCTGCCGCTCGCAGTGAAAGGGCCAAATATCCACTGAGGATAGTGCTGAGACACATCAGGCTTCGCTGGTGGGTTACCTCCCACTCACAGACTATATTTAATTTAACTATTGCGAGCTGCCTCCGACACTGCTCAAAATACGCCTGTTCCTGGGGTTGCCTCACCAGTCTAGGCTAATCGGTTAAGGAAGGTTCTGCACCCTGTTTTCCAAGGCGGGCATGAGTCACAGTGGAACATTTGCATTCTAGACCTGTTGTCTGCGCAGCAGCTACCCCACCTACAATCAAGACGTGCGCACTGATTGTATCCTGCGGAGTGGTGGGGAATGGCGAGGGACCAGGCCCCTCTGCTCTAATTGCCAGCCAGCATAGGCACGCATTTGGTGACACGCGGTTTCTGAAACATTTTTGGGCGGCCCTGAGGATTTGGGGTCTGGGTTACCCTACAGGCCCTGGCAGCATAGTGTTCTGTCAAGCAGGCGGCGACGATCCACGGCCTTGATCCACACGGGTCCATCACCTCTACGGCCTCCATGAGCAACAGGAGCATGAAGGGGACTAATCAGGTGAAGCTGGACAAATTCGCATTTACAAAATCGCAGGGGGACGTGCAAGACAAAGATGTTCCTTCGTCTGCTGGGGCAAATGGTGGAGTCACGCTAGAGGTGACCCTACAAGACATCATGACCACCCTTAATAAGGTAGACTCACGCATTGGTACTCTCGCAGTTGATCTTGCCCTGATTCGCGCAGATTTTGATAAAATGTCCACCGAGGTGTCATCTGAAACCTCCACCCTTAAAAAACAGGTCCAGCAACTGGAGGCGGACAACAAGCTTCTGGCGGCCCGACTCTAGGATCAGGACGGGCGATCAAGGCGGAACAACATTCGCCTTATTTACGTGCCGCAGACAGCAGGGGGGCCTGCCAGATCTCTTTGTGGAGGACTTAATTACGACTCACCTCCAGCCGCGAGGTCTGTCCAACTTCTTGTCAGTTGAGCAGGCACATCGGGTCCCGGGTAGCAGACTGAAGCCGGGGGCTCTTCCGCAGCCCATCTTGGCCCGCATATTTAATTTCAGAGACAGAGATGCACTCCTGCAGACCGTCTGAAAAGCTCCTCCGATCCGGATAGACAATGCCACTATCACGACTTTTCCAGAATACACTGCAGCAGTCACGAAACAGCGCAGAGGCTTTCTCGACATTAAGAAGGCCCTCCGGAAATGTGAAATAAAGTACTCCATGCTGTTTTCGGCCAAATTGGGAGTGGAAGCCGAGGGTAAGGCGTGGTTCTTCTCTACGCCTGAAGAAGTAAAGGACTGGCTGGATGGCTGGCGAAAGGCCACACAACTGGGCCGCACAGGACACCGCGACGCATGGCGCAACGACCAACAGGCGGACATGGAACAAGAGTGAGCACAAGTCTTCGATAGGGTGCAAGGTGTTGGGTGATGGAACGACCTGGAGTACCGTGAAACCGTTGCTGCTTCACTTCCTCAGGACACTTTCATTTCTGGTATCTTTGAACTGTTTACTGCAAAGATGTAAAAGTGTGGACACTTTAAACTGCCCCTGACCAGGTACTTTTGGATATACCATGTGTGTGTTGCCTGCCATGATGATACTAAGGGGCACTTTTGACGGTTGTCTTCCTTTTCGTATATTGGACGAAACTCGAGAGGGGCAAGGGGTCGATGCAGTTTTCTGGGTGGGGGGTTCTGGAGGGGCGGAAGTCGTTTTCTCTTACCTCCTTTATTGAAGAACTGGGAAAGGGTATTAAGCACTCTGCTTTGTTGGGGTGGCGGGTAGTTGTAAATCCGTCGAGCAGGGAGGCAGGGAGGGGGGGTGGGAGGGGAGGGGTGGTTGAGAGTTGTTTTATGGTTCGCTGTTTTTTTGCATAGGGCAATGAGCATCAAAATGTATACCTGTTACAGTTTTTTGGGCATACTGCATTGGGGATTGTTTGACACCCTACACTACTTATGGCATTAGGGACAATGTTAACACACTCTGGGGTTGGTACTGGTGACCCCCCGACGTCCCAGGTGACTCCCTTGTTATGTTATGTTATGTTATGTTATGTTATGTTATGTTATGTTCGGTTTTGTATAGCGCAACAACACAATGAGGGAGGTACCCAAAGACCAGTGAGGGACTGGGTAAACCAATATGCAAAAAACACAAAGAGTCCCTAGTTGGTGGGGGTATATACCCTACAGCGTAGACTGACCCAGCCAAAAGGCTCTAAGGGTAGCTACGATGTCAAGGACAAGATAGTCTTTAGCATAACATACACATAATTTACAAATAATTTACAAATACAGGCTAACAGTCAGTATAGGAACCCTGTCTACAAAGCACCACATTAATTAGGAAACTATAATCTTTACCAGTGTAAAAACAATTTATTAAAAGCAATACAGTTTAAGTTCGCATTCATAAAACAATTATACATTCAAACATATATTAAAAAACCAAAGAGTCGACGCGGCGTTTCGGTGTCTTGTTTCGATGATAACACCTTCTTCAGGACAGGTTTTTTAGTTAAAAAAATCTCTCAGAAATAGAGGGATTTAGGGAATTCGAGGTCTCATGAGGGTACATTTCTTTTCAGTCATTAGTCTGACTCTCATGGACTTATCTTCCTTTGATGTAGTTTAAAAACAATTTTGTTCCACCTGGATATAGGTATTCAATAAAATTATCTGTGCTGTATCAGGGGTGACCACCGTATATCAATTCGGCTGTTTAGCATGTAACTTTAGTTGTATCGGGTTGGGGATGATCCAACTTATCTCTTGTAGGTAGCGGTCTTCAGATTTGTTACATTCCCTTCTACCAATTCGCTTACTATTCCTTCTTAATTCTCAGAATAGTGCTTTTTCCTGTGTATCGGCCTCCCTGTCACCTGGTCCTCATACAGCTTCCCCATGGAAGCTGTATGAGGACCAGGTTTTGGTAGAAGGGAATGTAACAAATCTGAAGACCGCTACCTACAAGAGATAAGTTGGATCATCCCCAACCCGATACAACTAAAGTTACATGCTAAACAGCCGAATTGATATACGGTGGTCACCCCTGATACAGCACAGATAATTTTATTGAATACCTATATCCAGGTGGAACAAAATTGTTTTTAAACTACATCAAAGGAAGATAAGTCCATGAGAGTCAGACTAATGACTGAAAAAAACTGTACCCTCATGAGACCTCGAATTCCCTAAATCCCTCTATTTCTGAGAGATTTTTTTAACTAAAAAACCTGTCCTGAAGAAGGTGTTATCATCGAAACAAGACACCGAAACGCCGCGTCGACTCTTAGGTTTTTTAATATATGTTTGAATGTATAATTGTTTTATGAATGCGAACTTAAACTGTATTGCTTTTAATAAATTGTTTTTACACTGGTAAAGATTATAGTTTCCTAATTAATGTGGTGCTTTGTAGACAGGGTTCCTATACTGACTGTTAGCCTGTATTTGTAAATTATTTGTAAATTATGTGTATGTTATGCTAAAGACTATCTTGTCCTTGACATCGTAGCTACCCTTAGAGCCTTTTGGCTGGGTCAGTCTACGCGGTTTTGTATAGCGCACAGCTACTCAAAAAGAGTGTCCCGGCGCTTTTATTGAGACCTAGAGCAGAATAACACAACACAGTGATGAAAGATCAAAAAAAGAAACAACACAGAGGGGTGATGGCCTAAAGGGCAAAAAGACAGGTTTTGAGGCCCTTCCTAAAGGCAAGCAAATTAGTGGCACCGCGCAATGTCAACGGCAGAGTGTTCCACAGCTGTGGCGCCAACAACCCAAAGGAGCGGCCTCCAATGCGGGCTCTCTTTACTCGCGGAACCACCGCAAGAGACAAAGATTCTGATCTTAGAGAGCGGGCCGGATGGTAAAAGGCAAGTCTCCTTTGGAGATACTTTGCTCCCACAGCATGAAGGGCCTTATAGGCCAGGGTCAAAGCCTTAAAGGCAATCCGCTTCCGGATAGGCAGCCAATGAAGTGACTGCAACAGGCCGGCAGCACTGGCTCGCCTATTTAGACCATAGATGGCCCTCGCGGCCGCGTTCTGAACGACTTGCGCCGCTGCAGTAGATATTCTGGCAGGCCCAGATAAAGGACGTTGGAATAATCCAATCTTGAGCCAATCAGGGCCTGCCCTGTCATCTTCCTATGCTCCTCTGAGAGAAGAGGCAAAAACTTCCGGAGCATCTTGAGAAGACCAAAACATGTTCCCGTTAAGCCAAGGATCTGGGATCTCAACGTCAGACCCTTGTCCATCTTGACCCTCAAGTTCTTAGCCAGCTGGGACGAACAAGACAGAGGGAACATATTAATAGGCCACCATGCCTGCCAGTCCGGATCCGATGAACATCCGAAGAAGAGTACCTCAGATTTATCTGAGTTGCACTTGAGGCTGTTCAGCTGGAACCATTTAAAAACAGCCCCAAGGCACTCCCGGATACTCTCTCCATCAAAATCTCCTCCTTTCTTACATGAGAAGAGGAGCTGGGTGTCATCGGCATAGGATACGATCTGGGCCCCGAAAGACTCCGCCAATGCCGCCAGAGGGGTCATAAAGATGTTAAAAAGAGTCGGGCTTAACACAGAACCCTGTGGAACTCCGACTCCCAGAGGCGGCATCACGGCCGAGTTAGGAGAGGCCCAGACCGTTTGTCGACGGCCAGCTAAAAAAGATCTAAACCAGCTGAGCTCCGTCCCCCTCAGACCGATCTCATAGAGTCTGGAGAGGAGACCCTCGTGGGGGACGGTGTCAAAAGCCGCCGACAAATCTAACATGACAAGCATGGCTTTGCCCCCGGAGTCAAGTACCTCTTTAATGGCTTCGGACACCTCAAAAAGCGCCGTCTCGGTGCTTAGATTGGGGCGGAAGCCAGATTTAGTGGCATGCAGTACATCATGAGTTTCCAAGAAATTAGAAAGCACCATATGCACGTGCTTCTCTAAGATTTTTGTAAGAGCAGGGAGGAGAGAAATCGGCCTATAGTTGGCCAGAACCTCCGGATCGAGACCAGGCTTCTTCAGCAAGGGGATGACCATTGCCTACTTCCAGGCCTGCGGAACCACTCCCTGGCTCAAAGAGAGATTCAAGAGTGGATTCGCCAGCGGATTTATAACTTCCGCCATTTTTGCCAAAAAGTTGGCCGGGCAGGGGTCAAGAGGCGACCCAGATATAAGATTGCCCATAAGTGTCAAAGAAGCAGGGGCTGAAATCGCTGGAAAAGCGGTCAAAACTGGGCCCAAAGGGGCCAAGAAAACTGATCCATCCTCGGGGCTGGCCGGAACAGCAGTCGCCACCAGAGGGAAAGAGTCTTGGATCAGTTTTATCTTGTTGGTGAAGAAATTTGCAAGATCGGAAGCCCAGGACTCTGAAGGGACAGCTTGGGTCTCCTTAGATCGGGGGGCCATGAATTCTCTGACAATTGTAAAAATCTCTTTACAAGAATTAGAAGCGGCATCTATCCTCCTTGCAAGATAGGCTTTTTTTTCTAGGCGGATGTCCCGATGATAAGCCTTAACAGCAACCCTATAGGCCAACCTTGCCACAGGGTCATATTGTGAGCGCCAAGCTCTTTCAGCTACCTTACACTGCCGACGAGAGGCCGACAGCGCCTCAGTAAACCAAGGAGCAGAAACCCGCTTAGGTGTTAATCGGGGGGTCATCACAGGGGCGAGATCGTTTAGCCTGTCTAGTAGCCACACTTGCAAGGAGTCCAAGTCCCTCTCCAGATCTCCTGTAAGGGGGCAGGGGTGATCCAGAACAGCCTGAGCCAGCATGTCTGGGGTCACTCGATGATAAGCCCTAGGAGCACGGCCCTGCTGCTTAAAAGCGGTGCTAGAAGGTTTCATTGTGCCCTGAATATAGAATTTGGCCAGTCTATGGTCTGACCTTGTCATGGCCCTGCTGCAGGAGACAAACCTTGTGGGTTCGGCATGTAGGGCCATGGTCCGCCGGGGATACAAAATGGAGGTACATTCTGAGTTTGTCAGGCTCTAGGGGTGTGGGCATTTTAGTGCGTAAACAATTCCCATTGATTGTAAAACACACCCGGACGGATGACCAGGGACGGTTTGCAGCCATATCATGTCAGTGGGAAGGGAGGAGCTTTAATATTGTATCAGTGTACATTCCCCCACCCTCCAGGCTGTGGCCTTCCCAGCGCTTAGCCCATTTATCCTAAGTCTACCGGAAGGAGAGCTGCTTCTGGGGGGAGATTTTAATACTGTGTTGGACAGCACTAGGGACCGGTAGCCCCCCCAAGACAGATATAGCAGGCGGTTCCTGTATGAAAGGATTTATTGACGCTCTGGGTCTCACAGACGCATGGAGGTATAGACATCCCACCACACGGCACTACATGTTCCAATCTGGTGTACAGAACAGCCTGTCCCGTATAGACTACTTCCTGCTTTCTGCTTGCCCCATTTGACAGACACTGAGATTTGTACCCATGGCATTTCGGACCACTCGCCAGTCTCTCTGACCTATGTGATACACGCTAAGGCGCGAAAGCGGATTTTACTCATCTTATTTACAAGTCCCCAGGATACGTAAAGATATTGTTAAAGTTACAAAGCATTACTTCCAAGAAAATGTGTCCTCAGTGCAATCCCCTAGTATTTTGTGGGAAGCATACAAAACTGAGGGGGCAGCCTATTGCCTCCATAGCAGGCCATAGACGTGCAGCTCAGGGCGAGTTAGATGCCTTGGAAACTGACCTGGCCGAGGTTACTACTCACCATGCTGAGAATCCCTCTCCAGCGACAGCACAAGCCTTACGCCTTAAACAATGTGAACTTAGGGAACACCAACGTGAACAGGTTAGGATGCAGCTGCAGGCTACCCGACACCCGGTTTACGAAGTGGGGGATAAGGCAGGCAAGCTGTTTGCGTGGCTGGACAGGAAGGAAAGAGCACAGAGAACGATAGCGCAGCTGCGTACTCCGTCTGGAGATATAGTGTCCACTCCACACGACATAGTGGATACACTGGCCGGGTATTTTGAGCAGGTATACACTTCGGGCTCACACATGACACAGAAGAGGCTCAGACCTACATCAAAGATATCAAAATGCCTGCCCTGTCAGTGGAGGCGGCACGCTCGCTGGAAGCCGACCTCACAGTTGAGGAACTGCAAACTGCCATCCACTCCCTGCAGTCTGGGAAGGCGGTGGGGCCCAATGGAATACCCATTGAACTTTATAAACGAAGATCGGATCTAAATGCCCCACATCTCTTAAAAATGTTTTTAGACAGTCTGAAAGCTGGGGAGCTACCACGCGATCAACGAATGGCTAGCATAGTAAAGGTCCTAAACCTTTGTTAACCCCCGGACGATTGTTCCTCGTATCGCCCAATATCTTAACTCAACGCTGAAGCTAAGATTCTTGCAAAACCGATTGCCATACGCCTGAGCCCGCACCTTGAGACCCTAGTTCAACCGGACCAGTCCGGGTTTATGCCCAATAGGAGCACTGCATTTAATGTCAGAAGGGTACAGGCAGTGCTAGCGCGCATGCCATATCTTCAAGAACCTGCTATTATCCTCTCTCTCAATACATGGTAGAATGGCAGTATTTATTTGCGGTTCTCCGACATCTAGGCTTCGGCCCCAAATTTTGTGCATGGGTGCACTTGTACTCACACCCTCTGGCGCACGTGGTTGCGAATGGGCATATTCTTTTTTTTTTTTAACTTTATAATTTTCAAAATGAAAAAAGAAAATAAAACAGTTCCAGCAAATATATCATTGATGCAGGGACAAAATAAACATGACAAATGAACAAACATGTGGAAGAGTGAGAGCAGCGCATATCATACAAAAAAAGCATAATAATAGTATGATCCCTGGTTATGCTCAAATAACGTTACAAATCACGCATCACATGTACCCATGTACAGGGCATTCCAGGGTAGTGAACAACACATAAAAACTGAAAGCTGTCTCCACATAGTAGAGCGTTGATCAGCATGCAACATCTAAGCATTAATTGGCCCTGGAAGACACCTCAAGAGGGACTGAAGCAAGGGGAATAGTACGAGCACCACCAACACATCCGTATTTGTAAGACAACCCAACCCCCTCCGGGACAATGGAGCACATCAACTGAGATTGCTGTTCCTCAGTAATCCTAGCAATGTATGCACGATATGGGCCCCAAATGTCAACCGGACGTGATGCAAGTGGGATCTGTGTAGAATATTCTACGCAGTTAACATTGCAGAAAGCCATGCTTCTAAGCCAAGATCGTGAACTTGGAGCGGGTCTAGAGCACCAAAGCAATGCAACTTCGCGCTTTGCTTACAGAAAACAGAGTGCAGCTAGTTTACGGACAGGGCAAGGAAAATTAGCGACATATCCCAGTAGGGCAATCTCTGGGGTGAGAGTTAATACAATGCCCAGTATATCACCAAAAATGTGATGCACCTGGAATCAGAAATCATGCAAAAGAGGGCATGTCCAAGCAAGGTGGGAAAAATCAGCCTGTGGAGCCCTGCACATAGGACAGCAATGAGGCCTGCAAGGGTCAATCTTATAGGAAAGGGCAGGAGTGTGATACAGTAGTCTCAAAAACTTGAAGTGGATGAGTTTGTGTCTGCTATTGATGGACACATCTCTCGTAGCCCCACAGCACCACGCCGATTGATCGTCCGTCATTGGGTAACCCAGGTCCAATTCCCACGCAGCACGTACCTTGAAATCCGAAGAAGGAAGCAAGTCCAGACACAATTTGTACAGCTTAGAGACCATGTGTGCCCCAGACCGGTTCTGTATGATAAATGTGAGAGGTGCAATGTCATCGGGAGGAATCGGGAACTCGGCGTGTAGCAAGGACCGGAGCCTAGTCAAAATGAAAGAGTCCATAAAGGTACGGTTGACAAAATGCTGGTCTTCAGTTATGGAGAGGGCATTCCCCTCCGGGAACAGGTCGCCTATTGTGTGGAGTTGATATTTGGACAGTGTGCGCTGGACCACGGGTTCGCCGGTAATGGGAAGCCAGTGGGCATTGGGCAAAGGAAGGGCGGGGGAATATAATCTGTCCACTTGAAGCAGCCTGCTCAGCCTTTCCCAAGCCCAGCAGGTGGACGAAACTTTTTGTATATCCTGCGGGTCACGAGGAATACCCCTGGGGGGAACGGCGTTAAGCGGAACAGGCAACAACAGGTCAGCCTCAGGCTTCAAATATAAAATCCTGCAATCCGGGTGGACCCAGGAATAGGCATAGGAACATTGTACGACCAAAAAATAAAGAAAGAAATCGGGAACCCCAAAGCCACCCCTCTCATAAGGGAGCGTCAAGAAACGCCAAGACACACGTGGAGTGTTGTCACCCCAAACTAAAAGCAACAGTAAGGAACAAAGGTGCAAAAAAAAAAAATCTTGGTAAGTGGAATTGGGATATTATTAAAAAGGTATAAAAAGCGAGGTAGAACAATCATTTTTAATATAGCAATCCGGCCGGCCATGGATAAAGAAAGGTGAATCCATCGTTCAAGATGGTCTTCCAGGAAGTCAAGAGCACGGCCGTAGTTCAGCCTAATTATGGAAACCGTATCGAGGTGGATATGGATCCCCAAATATCTTACCGAGTCAGTATTCCACTCAAGAGGGAAGGTGCAGTTCCATGGTAGAGTGGAGGGGGTGAGTGGAAAGAGGACGGACTTGTGCCAGTTAATGCAGAGGCCCAAGTACTCTCCAAAACGGGTTAATTCCAACACTAAAGCTCTAGATTATTCTGAGGCGTTCTGCCATACAAAATTATGTCATCGGCGTATAAAGAAAGAAGAAGAGGTCCAGTACGAAACTGGATACCCCGGTGGAGGTGGTTCTCTAGAAAATGGCAGACCAAAGGGTCCATTGCCAGGATGGACAACAACGGGGAGGGGACATCCTTGCCGCGTGCCGCGCGACAATGAGAACTTCTCAGAGATGGTACCATTCAAATGGAGCCGGGCCGTAGGCGCGGTGTATAATACAGCAACTGTGGATACAAACATCTCAGGCATGCCTATACGCCTCATAACTGATAAAAAAGGACCATTCTAACGTGTCAAACGCTTTCTCAGCGTCCAAAAACACAGCAGCGGCCGGAGTAGAAGGATCAATCTTATGCAAAACCGAAAACAATGTCCTCAAATTTAAAGAGGTGGATCGATGTGGGACAAACACCGACTGTACCGGCGAGATAATGGATTCCATCAAAAGCAAAAGTCAGATGACCAGATCCTTAGCGAGTATCTTATAGTTTAAGTTCAATAATGAAAGGGGTCTGTATGAGCCACAAACGGAAGGGTCACGGCCAGGCTTAGGGAGAAGAACAATAACCACCTCACGGAGAGTCGGTGGTAATATACCAGACTCTAGCGCCTCAGCGTACACCTCCACCAATCTCGGAACCAGCTCTTCTTTGTACGCTTTATAAAAATCAGCAGAGAAGCCATCAAGGCCCAGTGCAGAGGAACGTTTCAATGCATCAATGGCTTCGATAATGCTATCTGGAGTGATGGGTGGGGCAAGAAATTCCTGCATGTGTTTTTCGAGATAGACCATGGCGATCTAATTCAAATAAAGACCGGGATCCTTCCGGTCTCCTGAAAGTGTAGAAGTGTAGAGAGTCTTGTAATAGGACAAAAAGGTGTCACAAACGTCGGGGGTGGAATATTGTCTTGTACCCTGCGAGATAACTATTTCCGAGATGTATGATGCCTGGTGAGGAGGGCGAAGTAGCTGCGCCAATAGTTTGCCAGGCCTATCACCCTCACCATACATGCGGGCCATGTATTGTTTGCACAGAAACCGCAGTTCCCGTTCTGCAGCCTCCCGAAACTCCATTAGTAATTCCAAGCGTTTGGCTTCACCAGCCTCTGTCGGGTTTGTCATCAGATCTCCGTCAATTACAGAGATGTCCCTCTCAATCCGGGACAAAGTGGAACATATGTCTAGCAAGGCACCCACATGTTTGGCAATGCACACCCCACGAATAGTGGCCTTGAATCCCTCCCACAGTGTAGCCCAGGACTCAACAGATCCGGTGTTAAGGTCAAAATAGTCCTCAATGGCACCACGGACCTCCTCCGTGAAAACAGGGTCTGCTAAGGCTCTACCGGGGAAACGCCACTGTCTTTCATAGCCCCACAGTCTGGGAATCTGCAGCGTCAATACAATGGGGGAGTGGTAAGACAATGGGGGAGTGGTCTGACAATGTTTGCAGGAGGGTGAGAAGGCCCTCCACCCAACCAGCGACCACAGGGGAGAGGAGCCAGTAGTCAATTCTAGTTCTAGTGTTATGGTACGTAGAATGGTACGTGTAAGCGGGGGAATGCGAGTGAAGTCGGGCTTCTATGTCAATAAGGGAGAAATGAGAGCAAATGTCTGACAACACTGGACGGGAGCGGGCCTTGATATCAGGGGAAGGAGAGGTGCTGCCTCTGGAGGGGTTCATTAGCAACTTAAAATCTCCTCCAATAACCAGCAAATCGATATCTGAACTAAGCAATTTCACCTGCAAGTCCTGAAAAAAGGAATGGGAATTTGCGTTAGGATCGTAAACACCTACAAACGTAATCTTAGACCCCATGAGCACACCAGTGACTATTACATATCTACCCTCACTGTCCGTGGTGCAGCTGGACAACACGAAAGGCACCCGCTTGTGTATTAGTATGGCAACGCCTCTAGCATACCTACTAAAATTTGAGAAAACACAATGGGCACCCCAACTCCTAGCAACAGAAGCAGAATCTGCATGTGCCAAGTGTGTTTCTTGAAGGAAAAGCACATCAATGGTATGCCGTGATACATAACTGGAAACCTGTTTGCGCTTTCTGGTATTGTTGAGGCCACGAACATTCCAGGACATCAAAGAAAGTCTGGAAGAACCAGACTGAAGGCCTACTTTGGCCATAAAACAAGCAAAAGGGAAGAAGTGTTGAATAATGCGCTACTCAGATCATTCACAACTGCATCAGGAGTGTCAACATAGTAAAATAAGTACAAAAACAAAATACACCCCACCCACCACCAGCCTCTTGACATCCCCATAGAGGCATACCCAATAAGCACGTATAGTGTAACTTAGCCAATCCATGAAACAATGGAACATCAAAAAAAAACCCTCGTAAAGAAAGACAATAGGGCATTCGCCATGAGGGGTAGCAACGCCACGCCTAACAGGCATCCATACTGTTAATGGCAGCAAAAAACAGTGTAGCAAAAAGAGTATAAAGAGATAAAGAAAGAAGACCACATCAAATCATTCAAAACAATAAGCAGTACAAGGAAAAAAGTTGTGTGACAAAATCAACCCGGGTTAGGGTCGGTAAAAAGATCAACGCTGCTCTGTGAGTCTCCACGGGTCGGGGAACACGGTGCAGAGCCGGGGGCAGCCTGAGACCCCTGTTTTTTATAGTTCTGGCAGAATTCTTGTGCCTCCGTGGGGGAATCAAAGATACGATATCTACCGGACACATCAAGCTTCAACCTCGCCGGATACATCATGACATATTTAAGGCCCAAGTTACGTAGGGTCGCCTTGACTCCAGAGAACTTGCGTCTCGCCTCCTGAACCATCAGCGTGAAATCAGGGAGAAAGGACAGAGAACTGCCCTGCCACTGAACCTCTCCATTCTCACGTGCAGCGCGTAGTACGGCATCCCGGTCTTGGAAATTCATGAGTCTAGCAATGATCGGGCGTGGAGGCTGCCTGGGCGAGGGCGAGGCCCAATCGACCTGTGAGCGCGTTCCACCACAACACCAGTTGTGAAGGTTTCCCTGCCAAACAAATCAATGAGTAGGTGTTCTACGAAGGTGACGTCCGCCAGCCAGACCAGGCACAATGCAGCCCCCTCCGCGCCTCCTGCCCATAGAGCGGGGTGGGGGGGAGTCCTCCACGAGGGGCCGCCACTAAACCACCGGGGTCATCACCCAGGACACCCGACGCCGCAGCCAAAGACCCCCGCTGCCACAAACCACCCAGCCCCACCTCGAAGCCCGAGACACACCAGCGAGCCCGCCAATTGTGGCCCCGGCTCCGAGACACGCAAAGGCCCAAGAGCCGCGGCACCGCCCCAGGAGCCCGGCACCCCAACAGCACGGCCCTAGGGAATCAGGCAGCCGGGAGGGAAGCAGCGGTCCGCGCGGAAAGGGGCAGAAAGCCCGGCAGGATCACCCCGAGCCACACTTACCCAGCGGTCGGGCGCAGCAGGGAGGATGTCGACAAGGCCCGGGAGGCCTACACTCCCCTCCGCCTCTTCGTCCGCAAATGCCGTCCCCAGAGCTGCCGAAAGCACCAAAGTGTGCGGAATCGCTTCCTCTGCCGGATTTAAAGATGATGTGGGCAGGATGGGGCGAATTACATACTATTTGGCTGTGTTGGGAGCCCGGTCGGCGGAGCTTCACGCAGAGGCAGCCATTGCGGTCGCCTCCGTGGCCACGCCCCCTCGCGAATGGGCATATTTCCAGAGACTTCCCACTAGCACGAGGCACACGCCAAGGCTATCCGCTGTCTCCATTGCTTTTTGCCCTGGCGCTGAAGCCATTGGTAGCTTGGATTCAATGGGACCCTATGATTCGGGGACATAAATGGACAATGACCTGGGAAGACCGCATCTCTTTGTATGCAGATGATGTGCTCCTATACCTGACTTCCCCATGACGCTCTATTTAAGTACTTTTGAACATTTGTGAAATCTTTAGTTGGGCGTTGGGGTACACCATCAATTGGTCCAAATCGATTTTATTTATCCTGCGAGGCCAGCCTCCACTGCTCCTGGCAGGCTGCCCACTCAAAATCACAGGGGACTTCTTTAAATATTTGGGCGACACCCAGGTCAGAGGAATTTTTCCCAAAAAATCTGATGCTCCCCCTCGAGCGGTTTTGGCGCGATGTGGAACACTGGCATGACCTGCTGTTAACACTAACGGGCAAGGCAGCCCTTTTTAAAATGATGACTCTACCTCGGTTTTTATATGTTTTAGAGAACACTCAATTTGCTGTTCCACTAAAGTATTTCAAGAAGATAGAGGCGGCTGTCTCTGGCCTGCTCTGGGGAAGCAAACCGGCACGCATAGCACAGGGACAGCTAGTTCGGGGATGGTACGACGGCAGAATAGCTCTTCCAGATATTCAGTTATATTACTGAGCAGCCCAATTGAAGATAGTTAATCAATGGTTACATATGCCTCAGACGGAACCAGCGTTCCAGGCAGACTGACAGGGGCTGGGGGAAGCAGAAATCCTATCTGTACTATATGATAAGGGTAGGTCTTCCTCCTTCATAGGACCGATGGTACACACAATCGGCATATGGTATGCAGTGCCGGTACGTCTCAAATGCAAAGGTACTATAAGTCAAATGACTCCACTCTGGTCGGCGCGACAGCTGGAAAAAATTTGAAACAGTAAGGGATTTCGGGCGTGGGACTTAATAGATATCTCCAGGGTT
The DNA here is from genome assembly GCF_964263255.1 of Lissotriton vulgaris. Classification (NCBI taxonomy): domain Eukaryota; kingdom Metazoa; phylum Chordata; class Amphibia; order Caudata; family Salamandridae; genus Lissotriton; species Lissotriton vulgaris. The sequence continues at coordinate 251,877,653 of NC_141693.1, read as the reverse complement.
ATGGAAGAAGGGTACAATGGTGTCATTTGACCAGCTTAGGATCCAATATGAGCTGGCGCCCACCGAGAGGTTTCGGTACAGGCAGATCAGTCATACACCAGGCTCGGTTCTCCCGCATGGCACCGATATACCGGAGGCCACCCCCTTAGAAGACAGACTCCTGACTGAATACATGCCCAAAAAGGCGACCTCATTCACTTATCGTTAACTCATCAATAACATGCCGGACCCGACGCTGAAACTTAGGCGCAAGTGGTCCACTGACTTGGGTGAGATCGACGATGCAGACTGGCAGATGCCGGTGTCATCCCACGGGAAGTGGCCATACCTTAGAGACTCCGCTTAGTGCGACTAAAGATACTTAATTGCGTGTATTATACCAGGGTCACCCTCCACACCATAGGGAGGGCTACACACCATTTTTGCTTGAGAAACTGTGGGGAGGTGGGAACTGTTTTTCACACTATATGGCAGTGCCCCAGCGTACTGGGTCAAAGTCATGCGAACACTTACACAGGTGGTGGAGGTGTCTTTTGTCCTGGAACCAAAGTGTTGTCTATTGAATTTATGGGAACCAAATGATCTTTCCAACTCTGCTAAAGACTGGGTTACACTGGGTGCAATGTTTGCCAAACATAATATTGCCAGAAACTAGGGGTCTTGCGAGGTGCCAACACTTAGAGAATGGTGCAAGGATATGGATGCGGCTATGATGGCAGAAAGATTGGTATACACGCACTGTGGATGCCCCCAAAAATGGGAGAAAGTGTGGGGTGCCTGGAACAAATTCAGAGGCTATCTCTGTGAACCACCCATGCAAGAGATGGATGATGTGTCGGAATGAGGGGAGGGAGGGGAGGGAGGTGGTGGCGGGGTCCCACAAAGTGCCAACAATGACAACTAGGCTGCATCATGTATTAGCGATGTGTGTGGTGTCGCTGTTGATTGCAATCCATAATGCCCAATGTAGATGCCACGTACTTGTATTATGCCCTGCTTACTTTTTCAATAAAAACAATTTAAAACTTTTTTTATTTTTGCCTCGGTTTTTGCTACACAAAAAAAGAAAACAAGCATTTACAATGCAATGGTTTTGCCTTTGTTAAAGTTAGAGCTATTGGCATTGCTCTTGACATTATTTTTATTTATGTGTTTTTTTTAAACGTAATAAATGGCATTGTCATTTACAATGCAACTAGCTTTATCTCTCGCAAATGACACACACAAACACCCACAGAGAGCCCCCCCCACACACACAGAGCCCCCCCCCCCACACACACACACAGAGCCCCCCACACACACACCCACACAGAGCCCCCCACACACACAGCCACACAAAGCCCCCCCCACACACACACCCACATGGAGCCCTCCACACACACCCACACAGAGCCCCCCCACACACTGCAAGCCCTACACACTGCGACCCCCATTTCAATAGATGTGTGATGCTTACCTGGTACTAAATTGGTCCCTGCATGGCTGAAAGGTTGAAATGGTGTAGGAGGCAAGGGGACAAATGTGAGCATGGAGAGAAAGGAGTATAAGTTTGAGATTAGTGACTGGGTGAAAATAAAATCAGGAAGGACACAGGGTGGTCTTTCCAAATTAGATGAACAGACAAAAAAATAATGAGCATATGGAAATGAAAACTGCAACAGACAATACAGCAACTGTTAGAAGAACAAAGTTAGCATTCTCCATCTAGCATTCTCCGAAAGATTTGAATTAGTGCATGTTCCAGAACACTTCTGTATGCAAAGTTAATCCCTTTAGCAGAACAAAAAAAAAATAATCATGCAAGCACAATGGTCAGCACTTCTACCTGCCGGAAGCCTCTTACAAGCCTAGTGTCAACTCTATCTAATATTTTTGTTGGAAAATTTACTTAAACTCACATATGATATAGAAAAAGCACTTTCACACTTTGGGGCCTCTTAGAGCTAAAATAATAGGTGTTTATTATTACCCAACTCAATGTATCGACTTTGGAAGAATGAAAGGTTGAGTGGGCCCGTTGGGAATGAACCGGTGACCATGAGGTCACACAAGCACTTCCCAGGTAGGGATGCATTAAGCCAATGCCCAAACCCACATTTCAGAAGTCGATATATTGGAACACAGCAGCAGTGGAAGTAATGCTGCCAAGTCTGTATGGACCTTTCCTACATCTCAGACCTTGACGCACTTGCTTCAAAGCTGCTTCTGCTACAGAGGGGAGGAAACCTCTCTAGATCACCAAATCAAGACCAATGTTCGAAGCCTGTTCGAATACCATACTTCCACCCCTTCCTCCAGTATGTTTGAACTTTTTGGATCGAGCTGCTCTTGGGTCAGTTACTTGCATAGAAAAAAGGAAATATCTAAGAAGAATGGTGGTTCTACCTGCTAGATACTTACACTCTGTCCTAGGTCTTAATACAAGTTATAGTTGGGTGTCCTATGCATCTCAGAACCAGCATCTAAGTGCTTCCCCGGCCACAGAAATCAAAGGACCAGTGAGGTCAACAAGCAAAAGGATGGTTACATGCTGTCGAAGCTGTGTCTCAATTATATCTCTTACCTATCAACTGTCACCTCATGAACTAAAGCTGCTTTAAAGTGTTGCTCGGATCAACCTTGCATAGTACTCGCCCTGAGGCGGAAAAGTGTTAACTGAAATCTATAAATATGAAATAGGGTCAACCTGACAAGCATGGTTTAATCTGGCAAAGACTAAAGAAGCACAATCAAATCTTTTGAGTGGCTAGGCGTATGAAGCTAATCCAGTGTGAGTGGGTATGAGGCAATTAGGAGTACCAGCTCACTTACAAGGCCACCTCAGCATAACCCATGACAACACTGCACATATTTCCATGACTATGGTCTCAAATTCACGATATGATTTGCATTGAATGCCCTTAGAAATCCAAGTTACTCTATACTGCTAATGCGCACCTGCAAAGCATTTCTATTCCAAATGACAAGGCTGCCAAAAATAGTAGATATAGAAAAAGCTAACTAAGAGTTTGCGCCCAATATTGCATAAAAAGGCAAGGCTAATCTACTTTAACCTGACATAATCGACGTGATGATGACTTTTACCAGTAATACTGAAGTAACACTCAATGAAATGAATGAAGTTACAACAACTCACTATGGAAACAGGCGAGTTTAAAAAAAAAAAAAAAAAGTAGATGCATGCCTCATGAGCTGCACTCGTCGACGAAAAAAATTGTTAAAGTGGAGGCAGGCAGAGCACCGTCTTTGTCACAATTTCCCTTATGGCATGATGGCATGATTCGAAGCTAAGCAGGCCACACCCTCACCATGGGACCTGCCTGTGGAGCTGGAGGTATGTCTTTGACAAGAGACATTAAGTCGATGGAAGGAGGGGTTGCGACGATCTACATGACCAGGATTTTAAGTGTACATCACTTCTGTAAAGTAGTTGTATACATGGGACCGGATAGCATTGGCTACTGTGATGCAAATTCCTCGTGCTTACAGGTGCAAACAGAGGACGACAATACCGTTTTTGTGATGATTTAGGGTACAAAGTGGTTATGGGCGGAGGTGTCAGGGATGGACAGATAAGCGGGGTATTTTTGCAAGTCATAAGCTGCCTTATAGAAGGGGGAGAAGAGCGCCGGCTAAGTGGGGTTGAACCATCCCATGATATATCAACCCCAACAGGAGGTGGGGCGGGGTTCTGGTTTAGGAGATAAAAGGAAAGTTCAATGCCCGAATGTGGCAGGTTTCAGGAACTATGTTTCTAGTGGGATCTGCCATAGTATGGGATAGACACGATGCGGTGTGCTTCGGAGTACGCAACTTGAAAATAGGGAGACTGGGTCATTGTCCAAGGTACCAATTATCTCTTGACGTCTCATAACACGGCGCAATGTAGTGAGATGGAGTGAGGCCCGGGCAAAGGATTTGTAGGGCTACAATAATTGGGAGTACTCTATGGCACTTGTAGATACGAAGAGGTAGATTTAATCAGGAGTGCCAGCCCTTGAGTTTGAGAAGCTGGCGGGTAGTGTGAGGGAGCTTCTCGTCATAGTGTTTTACAGCCCATACAAGTGACAAGTAAACAGAAGAGGCGCAACACTCACCTGAAGTCCTTGTCGCTGGATGTCATTTTCTCCAGCAGGTTGGAGATATGGTAAGAGGCGCTCGCCATGTTCCTACGAAGTGGTGGAAACAGACAGGTAACTGGTTGGAAACGCTGACACCGGTGGCTTGTGCTACTCCTTTTGCCAGGACCCTCTACGCGGTCAGATCCCAAGATCTTTTCTATTTCTTGCCCAAGGCCCCGTTGTAGGGGGGCGCGGCCCTCTTTTGGAGACTGTACCCTGGGGGTTCCGGGCAGATGAGCCCGCCCGGCCTCCCCGTGGTGTCCGGATATCAACCCTGCTTTTACGTCCGGGGAGGGAGGGTAGGGGGCTCGCGGGCTGGGTGACAAACAGGTCTCCCCCCTCAGCGGCTTCGGTCCCGGATATCTTTACCCGAGTCCCAGCTTCTTGCCAGACGGCTGAGACCCACGGAGAAGGAGACCCGACACGAGGGAAGGAGGAGGCGCACGGGGATGCACGGGACAGAGGCGCAGGGGACATGGTGACTTCTACTACGGGGGGAGGGGCGGACATCGACAATGTGTCCCGACGCCCCTCTCCCCTTGCATGCACTCACCGGGTCCGGCGGCTGCTGGACGAGAGCTCCCGCTCCTCGGGACTCTCCGGGGCCGCGGAGGGACGTTCTCTTTCCCCGGGGCTCCTCCTGTGCAAGCAGATCGACTCACCTGCACCTTGCGACAGCGGCACTTCTCCGGTCTCCCTTTTCGGCATGGGAGACCGGCAACATCGACGGCGGCAATCTCGCTGGCACTTCTCCGGTCTCCCTCTTTGGCATGGGAGACCGGCAACGTCCTCCGCATCTCCCGGGGCTCCCTCCAGGCCACGGGAGCCCCGCGGGCGCCGCCATACTTCTTGCCGTCTTCCTTCTTCCCCCGGGCTGCGGGGGGCGGGCACTTCCAGCCGGCCGCGCTAGGATTGGCCGGCCGGCCACTTCCGGGTCGCCGCGGGCAGCGCGGCGGCCCGTCTCTAGCTCAGGCAGGTGGGCGGCGAAGTTTCCCGAGGAGTGGGCTCCCTCGCGGACCAGCAGTGACGTCCACGCAGCTTCACCAATCAGGAGCAGGATAGTCACTGGTGCCGGCAATGCCGGACCAGATTTGGGGGCGTTCCCGGCTTTTGGCTGACGTCGCGTGACGTCGGCAAAAGCCAAAGAATCTCGGGAACGCCCCCGAATCTGGTCCGGCATTGACGGACAGGCCCCTCGTCCAATGGCTAGGCTCCATTTATGGAGCCAGCCAATAAATGACGAGGGCCGATCCCAAACCACACTACAGTTCTCATTAGGTTTTCGCCTGCGCGAAAAAGCTGCGCAGAGCGCAGCTTTCGCCAGGCAAAACCTAAAAACAAGAAACAAAAGCATTTAAATCTGTTATATAAGTGTGCAGTGGACACAACAAATGCAGTGGATACTGCATAAGCAGTTGTTACTAATTACCAGAAATTAAAAATTAAAACACTAAAGAGAAGTAAAGGTGGACAGACACCAGTAATCGATCAGAAGAGCTACGTTTATTGTTTTACTTCATTAGAACGCATATTCGGTGAAAGGTGTAGCAACCATGAGTGTATGAGACAAAAGAGCCATCAGAAAAGGATGAAAAGGAAACTATGTAAATGTTATGGATGTGACTGATGGCGTTCTGCGTGTAAAGACTGTTGAAGAGCTAACTGGTTCTTTGCAGCTATTGTATTTTAATATGAGCAAGACATGATCCGGAGATTAAAGGGCTCTTTGTGCAAGGTTATCAGGAGACTGCAATTCTGGGTTTAATGTTTTCTTCTTAACATAATTATGTAACTTCTCCCATATGGGACATTTAATTTAGTACCAAGAGGATTGTTGAAGAGAAAAGTTGTCTGCACTTATGATATAAATCAGTCATTATTAACAGAAAAAAAGGGGGGACAGTTTTCTGGGCTTTTGTAGGTCCAATGTACAAGCCCTAGATGCACTTAACAAAGAAAAGAGTACAAAGTTCCTTGGTGATATAGTAATCACCGGAAGAATGCCATAGCTAGTGAAGTCTGACGGTATATTACAGGAGGTCAAGGAGGGGAATTCCTCCTTTTCGAACTAGGGCTCTCACACACCCAGCAAACTAGGTGTCATGCTTCATCATTTGAGCCTGCTCCTCATCGGGTCGGCGCTGCAATGCCCGACGGGCACCCTTAAAGGAGCTCTTTATCGGAGATCTTTTGTTCCTTGCCGTAAGGGTGCAGTGGGTGTGAGGGGCCTAGTTAAGTGTAGACATGTATTGTGATGTTAAAACAGGTGAGGGAATCCTCTTTGCTAAGGCTTTATTCTGTGAGGGACCCTGCCTGAGTAAAATATTAGGGGAGGGGTAGCTTGTTTTGTTGTTAATGTGACAAATTGCATACTCTTCTCTCAGATGGTCGACATGTTTCTCGCCCTAAGCTAGTCATGCAATGATCAATGGCGATTCTTGAGGACTGTGAAAAAATTATTAAAGAAATATCTATCTACATGTGTGTGGTGAGGTGCACTGCTACCTACCACTGGGTTTGCCTTAGTGAAATGTCCATTTGGGAAGGGAGGAAACCTGTAATTAAAGAACTCACAGCATTCCATATCAGTTGCACAGTTGGCCATGGAGTGGTGTTCAAAATACATAGTTTTGATTAAAAACCGTGTTTCATCAAGCACATCACAATTCCAGGTGACAACATGGAAAACACAGCGTGACTTTCATTGACAACAAAACACCCTTTGGATCGGTGGTGAATAACTTATGACAGCACCAACTAGGTGAGTGTGGTAGGGACTCACCAATGCTGCCTCTCTAAACGTAGCTTTAAGTATCCTTCATTGCGGGCACTGAGTCGCAGGCAGGACGGTAGCGGGGTGTGGCCTTGCAATCTGGTGATGCGAGAAGTGCTCACGTGACCAGTAAAGAACGCGGCCATCTTAGAAAGGAGTTTAAGTCAAGGCAACTGCCTCTGCTTGGATAAACTGCAGGAATTTCTTAAACCTACACTGTGTAAACATTGAAACTAAAAATATTAAAAACGTGTTTATTTTTTTCAATTGAACAGGGATATGGTGGAGCTGTAATACCGGGCATGTTGACAATAGGGATGTCAGGTAGTCAAACAGTTGATGTAGCAATCAGTGATTCTCGCCGCAAGGGGAACTCATGCAGCATACATCATCGCAGTGGGTCAGTTTATAGAATCAAAAAGATTCGCCAATTGTGCTAAAAGGTACGTGGACTAGCTTGGTAGTAAGTAGAAGAACATGCGTAAGGGTGAGCGCAAAATCCGTTCCGTTTGCGGATTTCACGGATTTTCGGTAAATCCGCAATCCGCAAACTCCCGCGAATTTACCGAAAATCAGCGAAATCCGCGAGCGGCGGATTTGGGGGGCAAAAGTTCAAGCCAGTTGAACTTGTAACTATTTTAGGATGGCGCCGGCAAGCTGCCAGTGCCATCCTAAAATAGTTACTAAGTTAGCTTCAACAGGAAGCACTAATAGATCAAATAAAGCAGGTACTCAAGCACCTGCTTTATTTCATCTATTAGTGCTTCCTGATGAAGCTAATTTTGTAACTATTTTAGGATGGCGCTGGCAGCTTGCCGGGGCCATCCTAAAATAGTTACAGGATGATGGGCACTGGCAGGCAGCTCACTCAAGGGACCCCTGCGCTCTTCGGTATGATGGCAAAGTTACTTAGCCCCCCCAAAAATGTGAGTTTTGTCGAGGCTGGGCAGGTGTGCGTTCTCCCCATATCTATCGTCAAAAATTAGCTTTGATGCTTGATGGAGGCCTTTGCATTATTGACTTTCACGAGTTCATTCCCTGTGCAGTTCCTGTGACCACGAGCTTCTCTGATCCGTGCCTGTCCTTTTATGCGCATGTGAACTCGCATATAAGCCCCGACCGTTTGGCCCCTCCCCACTCACTAGTGGTGTGCACCGTCTTCGCGCCCTTTACCCACTTGATGGACAGCTCACTCGAGGGACCCCGGCGCTCTTTGGTGAGATGCCAAAGTTAATCAGCCCCCCCCCCCAAAATGTGTCTTTTGTCGAGGCTTGGTAGGTGTGCGTTCTCCCCATATCTATCGTTGAAAATTAGCTTTGATGCTTGATGGAGGCCTTTGCATTATTGACTTTCACAAGCTCAATCCCTGTGCAGTTCCTGTGACCACGAGCTTCACTGATCCGTGCCTGTCCTTTTATGCACACAAGAGGCATGTGAACTCGCATATAAGGCTCGCCCGTTTGGCCCTGCCCCTCACACTAGCGATGTGCACCGTTTTCCCACCCTTTACCCACTATGAAGGACAGCTCACTCGAGTGACCCCGGTGCTCTTCGGTGTGATGGCAAAGTTAATCAGCCCCCCCAAAAATGTGAGTTTTGTCGAGGCTGGGCAGGTGTGCGTTCTCCCCATATCTATCGTCGAAAAATAGCTATGATGCTTGATGGAGGCCTTTGCATTATTGACTTTCACGAGCTCAATCCCTGTGCAGTTCCTGTGACCACGAGCTTCTCTGATCTGTGCCTGTCCTTTTATACACACAAGAGGCATGTGAACTCGCATATAAGCCTCGCCCGTTAGGCCCTGCCCCTCACACTAGCGATGTGCACCGTTTTCCCACCCGGCCTTTTCCCACACAATCCGCAAAATCCACGAATCTGCGGATTTTGCGGATCGCAAATTTGCAAATTGCGAATTCGCAAAATTCGCCCATGCTTACATGCAGTTTCAAAAACCAGTCTCTACTGTTTTTGTGGTGAGTCATTCGTAACAAATTGGTATTCGCTATTGACCTGTCTGTAACGGGGTGCCGGTCCTAGTGTAGGATAACACATATGGGGTACCCCAGGGAATTTCATCGTTGAGGCCACAGATCGCTGTGACGATATGTTAAGCACTATTAACCTTTCTGTGACGGGGGGCTGATCCCTGGGTAGGTTTCAAGTTCTACAAAAAACCTACTGACACCAACAGTCTATTACTTTACAGTAGCTATCACCCTAAAACTTTGAGGGACAACCTGCCATTCAGCCAATTTCTTCGCATCAGGAGAAATTGTAGTTCGCCACAGCGGACAGTGTTCTTGTATGGTATATATATATATATATATATATATATATATATATATATGCACTATATCACAAGTTTTACTGTTGGAATTTCAGCATATGTCGGAGTTTTGCCCTTCAATTTAAAAGACAATTTGGGGTTCAGAAAGCTTGATGCAACTCGAGGGCCTAATTACAATGCTGGTCAGACAGTCTCTCACCGCTGGTTGGAGGTTTTCCAACCGACATGGTTTAAACTCCAACCGCCGTATTACAATGACGGCGCTCAGAGTTTAAACTGGCCGGGGAATCAAACACGGTTCAGACAGGCTTAAGCCAGTCACAGAGGCCTCATAATCCCTTAAGAACGGCGTTTTCGCTGTCGGGATCATGATGGCACTTTCACACAGCTGTTCCATGTCGGCTTTTCAAACATGGAACTGATGTAGGAAAGTGTCTTTGAGGGCCCCTAACAGGCCCCCTTGGCCCACCGCATGTGGCACTGGGGGACACCTTTGGTGTCCCCTTCACATCCCAGCACTCTGTGGCAGGCACCCTGATGTCACACGTTTCAATAGGAGCTTGTGCTGTGGGCTGTTTCGGCTGTTTTTTCATTGAAAAATGGAAGTTTGCGACCATACAATGGGCGGTCTCATCCTAATTTCAGTGCCAGAAACGTCAACCTGAAGTTGGTCGGTTCCCCATCCACAACGATGCCGGTCGGAGGCAACTCCGAACAACATCGTAATCAGGGACTGAGTATTTAGTCATCAGAATCTTGGCCAGTCAAAGAGTATATTTCCTCCTTCTGTGTCAAGAGACAATGATTTAACCATTTTGTCTGTGTTTTTGAAAGCAGTTTGTGGCTGTAGGGCATAAAGTGTTCCATATTTACTTCAAAAAGTAGTTTGCTTTTTAGCAAACTCTGGTACATTGATGCCACCCACATTTGTAGGGAACCAGTGTTTTGTTTTTATTTAGAGAGATCTGTGTTTTCCCCCTTCCAAAGGCCAGGATTTAGGAGCTTCGACTATATCAGAAACCATAATTTCATGATAAGCATTTGGGGGACCAGGTTTCAAATAGACAAATATAAGGTTCTTTCTTAAATATGTTCCACCGATTCTGAAAAGAAGGCTTGAATTCTACACTCACATATTTTAGGAAACCCCTTCGCTAGGACAGAAGGGTCTCACACAAAATAAATTAGTGGTCTGTGTAATATTCTACTTAAGGCTGGCTGGCTTTTGCCTTACTCTGGAATGCTTGATATCAAAGCTGGAATGTTGATAAATAAAGGGAAGAGTTAGGCTGGGTGTGAGAGAGGAGAGGCAGTTGTGTGCCCTTTGTGGCAGCTCTGTACAATCTAGTCATACTAAACAGATTATTTACAGAGGATTTGTCTACGTGTCTACTTGAAGAACACAGCAAACACAAGGAGGTGATGGACGGAGCGCCGAAACTCTTCAGACAATCACCCCCAGTCGCGGATCTGGGTTGAATCCATCATCGTTCTTTAGCTCACTTCGTCAAGTTCAGATCCAGCCATGTACAATTTGATTGATTTGCAAATGGGTGGGTCCAAAACTGGGGTGGCATAGTGAGCAAAAGAACAATGGATTAAACTCAGATCTGTGACTGGGGGGTGAGTGGTTGAAAAGTTTCAGCACCCCGTCCATCATCCTGTTGTGTTTGCTACTTGAAGAACACCACAGGGCCTAAATTTGATTTTCTGCCTCCTCTGTCACAATTTAAATGTCATCAGCATAGACAGCTGCTTTAATTGTTAGATTACCAAAAGGTACATCAGAAATTTCTGGGGGTTTCTTAATGCCTAGAAGTAGAGGTTCAGTAACTCATTTTTAAAAGATGGTAATATGGGGCCCAGTTGTCTTATACTTTGTTCCAGAGAGACGACCTAAGAAGTAAAACCACTAATTCTAAGTCTGGTGCTGGATTAGCATATAGGGCCATTATCATATTTCTAATCTTTATATAAGTCACCCATGTTAAATCTGTGAAGGGTAGAACTAACAAAAGGCCATGCAACTTTGTTGAAGGACTTTTCGGCACCTGGAGCATTTTAGCCACTGTTGATTTATCAGCATATTTTGCTTTCTCCAATATGTGATGTGGAAATCTAGAGATGTTGCTTGAAAATCTGTTTATTAAGAAACCAATTTTGCCAGTTATTTTATATTTTGTTAAGACATTCTCTAGTAGATCTGGGATACTTCAGCATAAAACTTGCATTGTGGGTTTATAAGGGAGATATGTCTGTCGTTTTAGTAGATTTTATGTCCTTAACCCTTCTTTGGAATTAGTGCTTCTGCCGTTAGCCTCTGATCTCACCTGTTCGCTCAAATTATCGGTAAAGTTCTAGTAGCAGAACACTTAGTTAGTCCCAAAAGGTTTCATCAAATTGGGCAATAAACCGTCTGTGCGGGGCACTTTACCACTTTTTAGATTTCTTATGACTTTCAGGACTACATGGGCACTAATTGATTAACATTCTTTTTTTCCAGTTCTGAGGGAGAAGGAAAGTACAGATTTAGAAGGAATGTGTTTCACTTTGCAAAATGTTTAAAAATATTCAGCTAATTTACTGGGGGTGTAGTGTGAATTGTGTACAATTTATCTCCAATTCAAGTGATTCTGGACTTAGCCGTCTTAAGTTATAAGTACGATGCTAGCATTTTGTCAGCTCATTTTAATTTGCAAAGTGTCAGACAGCTGTTTGGTGGTCCACAGTCAAACCCAAGCATAGAATTTTATTTTATTCATAGTTTTTCCTAATTTAGTGGGTTTAAAATAAATTACTCTTGTACTGTCTATGACAAATTTCCATTTATTTCCTTTTCTAGGATTTCTAATTTATCGTTTGCTTCTCTGTTCCTTTTTATCTTAAACTAAAAAGAGCATAATTGATGGCTCTTTGAAATACATCACATAGAAGTTGTGGGGATTGGCTAGTAGTCGGCATTTACTTGTATGGTGGTTGTCATTGTCCAGTAGATTTCAAATTTATCCTCTAACATTTGAATATTGTCTTAGTTAAATTCCATGTCAGTGCCGCCATACATCCCATGTGTGATCAGATGCTAGTTTTGGCTCAATCTGAGACTCTATGGTGATGTGTATGTGGATGATGAAGATCAGATGTAATAAATTCTGAAGTGTGATTGGTCTGGGAAGGAATAGAATGCATAACCCTTTGTGTTGGGGTATTGTAACCTCCACTTATCTTTAAAGTTAAATCTCTCACATAGTTTTTACATAGCTTTGTGTGTTTTTGCTGGGCGGTATTTACATTTTGATAATCTGTCAAAACGTAGGATCGAAAGGAAAGTTAAAGTTTGAGCAGCAAAAGAGCAGGTGCTTCCACCCATCCACAAGTGCCCTCACATACCCACACCTATCATTCAGAGACACACACTTGACAACACCCACATGCAGCACACACAGCCAAATACAGACATGCCTACATACACACACGCACCCACAAACTCAATAAATACTGGGCTGCAGAAGTGATTGCAGGGCTAGTGGGTGGTGAAAGGGAGAAGCATGAAGGTCCACGAAAATGCTGAAGGCTACCGGGAGGTAAGGAAGGATTCTGCCACCTCCTCTCACTGGCTAATTTGGTCATGCATCAGCCAACGACATGAGGACCTTCCCTAACTCGTCACAGAATGGAGTGGGGTCAGTGAGACTTGCTGATCCCACCCCACCCTGTGACAAATTGGGAAAGGGTGGGGCAAGACTTCATTAATTGACCGTCAGTTCTTCTAGGCTTTAACCTGAAGTGCCCAGATTGGACTGTCAGTACAGCTCCCCCTCATCATAAGGGGTAGGATCATCGCAGGGCTTTGCCTGGCTGATGGCCCTGCTTTCAGGGCTGTGGGGTAGCCTTGCATACGTTGGCTCAGGCTGCCAACCTCTTGCACATTAACGTATGTAAAGCACCCGGCTGGCTGACCTTGACATGGTGAGTGTCTGTCAAGCTTACCTTTGCTTAGCTTGATGGACGCTCATGATTTGGAAAAGGGAGTGGGGCAGTGCGCCAGCACCCATAATGACGGGCCACCGCTGCTGTAGAGTAATTTTATTGGGTCCTGTGGTAAACAAATTTTTTATTCAGATTTGCCTAAAATGGAGGGTTATCGGCAATGAGTGGGTAATATTAATAATATAAAATGATTTGCTATCTATGAATAATTACTAGATAACCCGCCTGTCTTCCACACCAAACTATGTAGATAACTGCTTTGTTCTTCCACACCAAACTATGGAGATAACTGCTTTGTTGGACTGTTTTAGCAAATGGGGTAACTATTCTAGCCACTTCACATTAATATGTCTTCTTTTAAACCAATTTTTAGGTTTTGCCTGGCGAAAGCTGCGCACTGCGCAGCTTTTTCGCGCAGGCGAAAACCTAATGACTATAGTATGGGGCTTGGAATCCGCCCCCGTCTTCCATTGGCTAGCTCCATAAATGGAGGCTAGCCATTGGAAGACACGTTTGTCTGTCAATGAAGGACCAGATTCGGGGGCGTTCCCGAGAATTTTTGGCTTTTGGCTACGTCACGCTACGTCAGTCGAAAGCCAATTCTCGGGAACACCCCTGAATCTGGTCTGGCATTGCCGGCACCTGCCTTCCTGCTCGGGACGCGCTGCTATTGGCGAAATTTTGATCCTGCCGTGACTTATTCAGGTAAGTGCGACTCGTTGTAGATAGTTTGTAATGTATATATTTTTTTTTTTACGTCCGATATTAATCACTCTTTTTTTAAAAAAAATGTATGTTTCCTCGTGTCGAGTCTCCGTCTCCGTGGCGTAAGGACTTTCAGGTAAGCGATTTTGTCTTTTGCAAAACAAATAATACTGTCACTTTGAATGCTCTGAATTTTTGACTTAATTTATTTTTTTTCGTTGCAGGTATTTGACGGCAGGGTGGGGCAAGTATTTCCGGTCGACATTTTGTATTATGATCTTTGGCTCGCTGTCTCCGTCTCCGTGGTGCAAGGACTTTCAGGTAAGCGATTTTGTCGATAGTTTGGAATGTAATTTGTATTTTCCGGTCGCCATTTTGTATTGTGATCTTTGGCTCGCTGTCTTCGTCTCCGTGTTGCAAGGACTTTCAGGTAAGCGTTTTTGTCGATAGTTTGTAATGTAATTCGCATTTTTTTACGTCCGATATTATTGTAATGTAATTTCTACTTTTTTACGTCCGATATTAATCACTCTTTTCTTTTTTTTTATGTTTCCTCGTGTCGGGTCTCCTTCTCCGTGGCGAAAGGACTTTCAGGTAAGCGAGTTTGTCTTTTGTAAAACAAATAATACTGTCCCTTTGAATGCTCTGAATTTTGGACTTAATTTATTTTTCTTTCGTTGCAGGTATTTGACGGCAGGGTGGGGCAACTATTTCCGGTCGCCATTTTGTCTTGGGATCTTTGGCTCGCTGTCTCCGTCTCCGTGGTGCAAGGACTTTCAGGTAAGCTATTGTGTCGATAGTTTGTAATGTAATTGTATTATTTGACGTTCGATATTAATCACTCTTTCTTTTTTTTTTAGGTTTCTTCGTGTCGGGCTGAGAGTCAGCTGAGCACAAGCATGTGTTTGTGTCAACTCTAGATTTAGTGAGAGCATGAAGGTCCGTTACGATAAGGTGAGATCCGACGACTTTCAGTGCAAAGTTATATTTCTTTTATTGTGCTTAGATCCTGGGGCTGGCAGATTTTAACAAATGCTTACATTTTAAGGCCTTTCTGTTATTTATTGTAAATCGTCAATATGTACATTTAGGGTGTAAATGTTTGCGCATGTAAGCTTTATAGTCTTCAATAGTTTTTGTTATGGCGTTTGGGTAATTTATTTTACATCGGCAAACTGTGCATTTAAGATGTAAATGTTTGCGCATGTAAGCTTTGTAGTCTTAAACATTGCACGCATGTCAACGCAAAATGTAGTTAGACATTCTTTTTAACATTGCTTACTTTACCTTTACTATACTCAAATTTAGTGAGAGCAAGAAAGTGTGTTATGATAAGGCGACATCCGACCTGTTTCTTTTATCGTGTTTTAATCGTGGGGCTAAGAGTCAGCTGGGCACACGCATGTGTTCGTGTCAACTCTAGATTTAGTGAGAGCATGAAAGTCTGTTATGATAAAGTGACATCCGGCGACGTTCTGTGCGAAGCTATATTTATTTTTTCGTGCTTCGATCTTGGGGCTGGCAGATTCTAACAAATGCTAACATTGCTAGCTTTTCGGGCATATTAAAATAACTCTGTGCAGCTGAGTTCAAGAGTAAGGTGGCTCGCGGCACTTGCCCATTAATTACTCCTTGGAGTTGGCGGTGAACCGCAGGATGTGCAAAATGTAGTCGTAATAGAAGAGCTATCCGCGCGCAGTCTGCTGCGGAGTACTTCTAATAAGCGTTTGGAATATAAGACGCTTGAAGTTAGAAAAAAATGTCTATGTAAGAGTATAGTCGCATTGTTAATGTCTTTACAAGCAGAAATTTGAAATGATGACTATAAGTTACAATTATACCATACCAAGATATCCAAAAACTGAAGCGTCTTAGTACCGTGGGGAGCTTTATGTCTTTTACATAGTTTTGGGGATAGACAAAAGGCCATATGTCCAGGTAAGACTAATCTTTCACATTTATATATGCTTAGTTACAACTTTAGTTCACAAACTGTACTTTGGACGATGCGAGAAATGAAAGAAAACCCTGACAACATTCCTTGTTTTATTTTCACTAAGTGCATGCGCAGATTTCTATATTTTTAAATGCACATACAAAGCAGTAACGTGACGCAAATAATTGCCATAGTATTAAATTGGAGCACATTATTTGCTAATACGCAAAGCTTTAGCTAAGATTAAATTTACACAGTATGCATTAGAAAATCACTGCTTGTTTTGCGTGCACTCGTAATCTTTTGCTAACACTATATTTTGGTTTTACAGGAAAAAAAACTAGCCATTTGTTGCAACTGCCCCATTGACTACACATCTTTCAAAATCGTTATTTGAACAAAGTACGTTCATACTTAAAACTTATTTTACTTTATACATTATTTTTTGTAGTAATTACTGTCTGTACTGGGCATTCTTTGCTGGATGGTTATACACAAAATTTCGCTCATAAAGCACATTTTACGCGTTTGTAGGTGAAAGCTGCACTGGTGAAGTCGTAGTCAGGAGAGAGGACAGAGCTAAAGAATAAGGAAAACTTATAACCAAGACTTTGTTTACAGGTCCCTGCAGGAGATGCCTAGATACTAATTTACCACACGCAATATACATATATCTCCTTCTTTCCTGCCTTCCCTTTCAATTTCTCTTTCTTGCCTTTCCTTATCTCTCTCTCCTGCATTTACTCTGCATCTCCCTCACCATTTTACCTTCACAGTCCTTCTCTTTCTTTCACTCTCGCACTATTCTTCTCTCCTTCTTTCTCCTACTTTCTCTCTTTCCTCTGCTCTCCCTCTCTCTCCTGCATCCTCTCTCTCTTCTGCCCTCTCTCGCCTGCCTTCACACCCTATATCTTCCTCCCCATCTTCTTTACAGGCCCCTGCAGCAAATGCTTAGATACTAAGCTAGCACACGCAACATACATACATCTACCTCTCTCTTGCCTTCCCTTTCAATTTTGCATTCTTGCCTTTCTTTATCTCTCTCTTGCATTTACTCTGCATCTACTTCCCCATTTTGCCATCACAGTCTTTCTCTTTTATTTACTCCTGCTCTATTCTTCCCTCACTCTTTCTCCTACTTTCTCTCTTTCTTCTCCTCTCCCTCTCTTTTTTGCATCCCCTCTCTTCTACCTTCTCTCTCCTGTCTTCCCATCTTCTCTTTCCTTCTATCATGCACTCTTTTTCTTTTACTCCCTCACTCTATTCTGCTCTCACTTTTACTCCTCCTTTCCTTCTCTCTCCTGCTCTCTCTATTTCTTGTGTCCTCTCCCTTCTGCTTGCTCACTCCCTCCTTATCCATTATGCTTATCTCTCCTGCCTTTTCTTTTCCTATTCCTTCTATCTTTATCTTTCTCTCCCTCTTGCTCTCTTTTTACCTTTTGCCCATCTCTTCTTCTTGCATACCCTTTCCATCTCTCTCCTTTCTTTCTCTCCTCCCTATATCTCGCTCTCTCTCTTGAATTCATTCTTTATCTCTCTCTATTTCCTGCGTCCTCTCTCCCTTCTGCTTGCTCTCTCCCTCCTTATCTATCATGCTTATCTCTCCTGCCCTCTCTTTTCCTATTCCTTCTATCTTTATCCCTCTCCCTCGTGCTCTCTTTTTACCTTTTGCCCCTCTCTTCTTCTTGCATACCCTTTCCATCTCTCTCCTTCTTTCTTTCTCTCCTCCCTATATCTCGCTCTCTCTTGTATTCCTTCTTTATTTCTCTCTATTTTGCCCACTCTCTCCATCTTACCTTCACACTCTTGTGCTTTTCTTCTTTATCTACCCTCTCTCACCTTCTTCCTTCCATCACAATCTCTGTTTCCTCCCGTTCTCTCTCTTGCACTCTCTCTTCCTTTTTTTTAAAATTACTTCTTTATCGCTCTCTCTTCTCTATATCTCTCTCCTTTCTGCTCTCTCTTCCCTCTCCCTCCTGCCCCCTATTCCATCTGCTCTCTCTCCTTCCTTCGTGCTCCCTCTCTATCATGCTTCTCTATTTATCTCCCTCTCCTTTCTGCTCTCTTTTCCC